>NC_049206.1:50924626-51238689 GCF_013347855.1 Anguilla anguilla | reverse complement strand
TGAGTGTAACCCACTGTACATTTTTCCCATTCTGTCTCCCCAGTTCTCTCCATTTAACCCGACAGTGCTCGCGTCCTGCTCCTATGACTTCACCGTGAGGTAAAAAGCTTCGTAGTTTTGCGTATATTTTACCCCCGCAATTGTTTAGCTCTGGCCTCAAGTATTTGCAAATGAACCCCAGGCAAGCTCTTTGATGCCTCACTGCAGCATTATGATTTCATATTTCTCGTGATTTGCTGTTTTACGGCAGGATTATTGTGCTTGTGGAGACATGCTTCACAATAAACAATGTGATATAAAAAAAATAAGTTATTTATCAAACAACTCAAAGAAAATGTACTTTTAATTATTTCATAGGTAGGCTAGTGTACCCAGTCATAACCACGCAGAATTACTGGTCTGTACTTGTTGACATTGTGTAAAAAATCAAAAGGTCAGTTGAAATTATTAGAGAAGCAGGCGAACGGAAAACCCAGATTTTTGGTAATATGGAATCATGACTTGCAGAATTTCTTGCATTTAAGAAATTGAAATACATATCAGACCATTTTATTATATATTATGTTTTATAAATGTGTACGTATTAAGTATAGTTAGACTTGCTTCTAAGTTGCAGTGTCAGCACTTTTGCTTTTGGAATTCATTACATTGAAAGCATAACATAAAGAGACTAATTGAGACCCAGGACCCAGGTGCAGTCATATTGTTGCATATTGTCTGCCAGAACTCTCATCCATGGAGTGGGTTTTTAACACTGAAGATCAATCTTCTCCATAAATCCATTTAACTTTTAAATGCATTGACTGGTGTAAATTCTGAGTGCCATGGAATAGGTATATGGCTAAAATGAAGAAACTGATCTAAAGATGCATTAAAATAACATCTTTTAATGTTTATTTCCCAGTCCACTACAGTTTATGGAGTGCAGTTGATTTTTGTTTGTTCATTTGAGAAGACCCCTTGTTTTATTTCTGAACTGCTCTTTTTTAGCTACCGTCAGCTTTTAATCGAAAGTTACTCAAGCTGTTAAATGAACTAATTGAAGCCATTAAAGCAACATCATTAAAGATGTTAAGTGAATGAAGCAAAGTTAGTCAAAAGCCAGGGTTTAACGGGGGGAATGCGTACAGACACACTGGTAAAAACCAGAATGGATTGCAGGAACTTTCCGAGAGATTCGCTTTTGTACTGCTTCGGTTCACAAACTCAGTTATTTTCAGTTCTTAGATCATCCATGTTTTTTCTCCCCCAGTGGTTCGTTCCTCTTGGGCAACCCAAATGTTTGGGTTTAGAAATACCATCTCCCTTTGCGTTTTCTTTCTCGGTTCTGTCAGAAACGGCTGTCGACTGCATGCTGAAGGCCATGTTTTGTGGTTGGGTTTATGCACCCACGTATTTTTGCTGCGGTATCAGACGGGGGGAGAAGCTTTATTCTCCGAGAGGGTCACTGGGCTCTTGTTGGACGGCAGGTTCTTTATTGATCTGGACTGTTGCTTTCCCCCCGGTTACATCAGGAGATTACAGAAGAGGGTATTTTATTAGAGAATTCTCTACAGACCCATTCTTTATGTCCCACTAACTTTAATCACATTGATCCGCGGCAAACTGATTTCTGTTCTAGACACTCCTGCTGAGTAAAATAAATAGTGAGGTACAGTTTTGATATTGTGGACCGTACCTTTAAAATTGTTTGTCAACATTGAGTCAGATCTTGCTTAGGTTTTGCTGAACCAACCTGCGTGACTTCACAGTGGCTATGTGAATCTCTCCACGTCTCCATCTCTATCTCCCTCCATTTCTCTATCACTGTCTTTCCATCTCTCTCTGTCTTTCATTACTTTCTCTCAATCACTCACTCCCTCTCTATCTGTCCTTCATCTCTCTATCACCATACACACACTCTTCCACACATACATAAACAGGAATGTGTGTGTGTGTGTGTGTTTGCATGCCCAAGTGTACATATATCTTATGTATTACATCTAAGGTGCATCCTGTATCTCAGTATGCACATTAGTTTTACGCATATCACATACAAGGCAAAACACTTCCTTCATATATTTCACTGATGCCTCATCGTAGTCACAAGCTCTCTGAAAGTCAGGGCCAGTCACCAAAGGGCATTTCCACGAGGCATCTGGCTTTTGCTTTGTGTTCGTAGTCATTTGTGCAGTAAGGACCTGTAATTTATATTTACTTTGTGCGCATTTTAAAATCAATGCTCATCTAAGGTACTCGGAATATGTTTCGCATTTTGCGTGATGCTTCCTCCGGGTCTATTCACATTCAGGCAAGATGTCTTATAATTATATCTGCCGTATAAAAAAACAAACAAGCAAAAAAAAAGCAATACCCTATCGATCAATAGGATGCATAAGTAGAGGAAATGATTTTTCATTAGACCTGGGACCTGCGTAATTCCCTGTGGCGTATTGGAAAGAGGCTGCATTTACTGTGTGTCCGCAGTGTTCTCTGTTGTACGCGTAAGAGACTTTAAAGGCACCTGCCACCACAAGCACACACACACACACATACAGACACACACGCACACCTCATAAGCGTTTGTTTACTCTACATGACCCATTGGAGCCTCATATAAGTCTATTAGATTTCAATGTTTACTAGAGATTATGTGTCCGGCTACGTTTACAGTCGATGGCGAATTTGGGTTTCCATGGCATGGCTAAATAGCCCAGGAGCTGCGCATTTAGACTGCGGTGAAGCGGATGTGTAAAGGCGACCGAGATACTGGAGCTCACGCTATTCATGGCTTTGTTAGCCAATGGTGTCGCCTCACCCGAAGTGCACCTCTCTCCAACGCACACTTTTTTTCCAAGCCATTGTTGGGAACGATTATGGCGTCTTCCATTTCATTGTGCGGACGGTCTCCCAGGGCCCACATGTCGGTAATGACGGAAGCGTTTTGATTGTTGGCTGGACTTTTGACCGATACCGGTGCAGTGAGCTGTGGAGTTACAGGCCCAGCAAACACAAAACGTTCTCACAATGCTGCTTCGGTGTCATAACATTGGAACACCGGAACATTGTGAGGACATATTCTGTTGGCCGGGGAGCTATGACGGGGGTGAACAGCGTGGGCTGCGCATTTTAATGCGGGTGAAAGCGGAATTTCTCTCCGCTCTGTGAAGCGTGCTAGTTTTGAAAATGTTGTGGGGGGTGGAGGGGGGGGGGGAGCAAAATAGCATTTGAATAAACCTTTTCCTTTTCAAAAGGGAAAAAAAACAACGTAGTTTCTGACGCCCTCCCGCCAGGTCCGGCATTTCAGTCTCGCGTTTCCCGCTGACGGTTTTATCTGCAGTGCCCCTCCGTCGTGACCCCCCCAGCTGTTGTGTTTCAGAGACCCGCGTCCCGCGCTGATTTACGGCGGCCCCTTTCTTTAAATAATACCATTTCTGAAGCCAGCGGCCCCGGAGGCCTCATAAATAACACACTTTGGCCGCACTGTACGGCAATGCCGGTATTAATGCTTTCCTAATGTATTTATATGAGCGCGGGGTTTTTTTTTTTCGAGGGGAGTGATTTAATTAGATTTGCGGAGTGGATGGGTCTGTTCCACCCGCCGAGGGCTGCGTCAGGGTTTTGAGCGGGCGCCCTCATGGAGTAAAGTGGGGCGGGGAGGGGATGGGGGGGGGGGGTGAAAAACGGCCTTTCAATTAGCCTGATTGCTTTCCCCTGGTCCGCGTCGGCAGGTTCTGGGACTGGGCCCGGGGGGACCGGCCGCTGCTGGGCACCCAGGAGCACCACACGGAGTTTGTGTGCGGGCTGGACTTCAACCTGCACGTCCCCAACCAGGTAACCCACGCCCCGTCCTCTGTCTTATTAAAAAAGCAGGTAACCCACTCCCTGCCCTCCGTCTTATTAAAAAGCACCATGGACCTTAGCTATCATTATCACACATCCTTCAAACGCATGTGTTGTCCTTTTTTTTTTTTTTGCTTGTTTTAGCAAATTTTCTGAATTGGCTGCCACTTAGTCTTAGTTTAGTCTGCATTGTACACATTACCGGTTTTCTTACGCACCGTTTTAATTTAGCTGTATTCATTAACTAGCGCTGTTGACCGTGTAATGCATGCCCCGAAGCAGCAGTGAAACGCATCCCATCCACGCAAATCTGTTTCTAGCTCCCTATATGCATACTCCAGCGCTCCTTCCCCAGGAGCCCCCTCTTTATGCATAGTTAATGGTGCTGATTTTACTATTCCATCTCCTTTAACTGTTCTAGACAGTGGTAAATGCGAGCCTCGCGGACCGGTGCTGCCGTGAATTAGCCTTCCTCCAACCCACCGCGCCAGGTGCTGTTGTTTGTTTAACTAGTTTATCTCCCGTGAACACCTGCGCGCCGCGAATTTCGCCATCGATATTCTTTATGTAAATTCTTTAATACGCGAATTCCCCAGAGTTCCTCCCTGCCTTTTTATCTGTATTTAGGATTCTTTAATTAGTGCGTGGCACTTAATTAAATTAAACTACTCTTGGAGTAGTTGACATGTTCGTTAAAGCCTGATTAAAGGTAATGTAATTAACATTCTGCGCTTGCACCTAATTATTTTCCGGAAACTATTTTCAGGACTAATTGAGATACACATCTCCAATATAACTATGAATATGAACATGCTAATATATGATGAAACCAATGACACTTTCAATATCATGTACTATTTAGACAATAATTGACACTTTTGATATTGTGTACATACAATTAATAAGTCATTTGTTCAAATTAATAAATGTAATTGTAATAATTACTCCTTTTTTTCATTCTTGCTGACTGGCTTGATATGGACCTCTTCTCATGTTCTTTGCTTGTCTTACTTATCTCGGCGTAACTATACTGCATGACTGATTGCTCTTCCTGTCCCAGTCAAGCTAATCCTGGTTGTTTTTACTGCACTGCACTTCTGAGCAGGCAAACATTTTTTTGTTCTAAGATGTATGTGTCAGCTGAAAAGCCAGCTTGGGGCAATGCCCTGTGTTTTATCTGTTTAGTTTATAGCATCATAAAAAGCCATGTTTCGGAAGCATAGATTTTTCGGTGCTGTGTCTTCCATACACTTCACCCAACCATGACCCCCCCCCCCCCCCCCCCTACTATCAGATATACATATTTCTCCTTTTATCTCTATCCTTGGAGTTTTAACTTTTTTAATGCTAAAAAATACTGAATCTGCCTATTAATAATGAATGGAGACAGTGCTTTGAGGTGCTTGCTTATGCCCTGTCTAAATAAAGATTGCAAGATTTGACATACAGTAAGAACAACCTGATTAGAGTATTACTGCATTATGAAGTACCATGGATTAAAAACTCTAACTCTAACGTAGAACTCCAATGCCCGTTGACATGATGCGTAAGCCTGGAGCTCTACAGTGCCAGTAGCCTGCACTATGACAGGTTAAGTGATGCACGTGGGGGACCTGGCGTTCTGGTGTTCCTGGAAGAGTGTTTTTTACGGCGAATTACGCACTTAAAAAGGGAACGTGACCGTGACAGCGCAGAGCTGGAGCCCGTCGTGACGTAGGGCCGCGTGCGCGCGCATTCGTTGCCGCAGCTGTCCATCAAGCCGTGAGCGCGAGCGCTGAGGGAGTTCGCGAACCTGACGCAAGCACCCAGAGCGATGAATTAACGGCATCACGCATGCGATCCATCAGGAAGCCGACATTGCGCAGAAAGGGAGGATTGATTTGAGTGGCACTCGAATCTATGAAACAATACACACGGTAAAAGAAAAAAAAAACTGACAAATACCCCACTGACTGTTCTGGTTACATAAGCTTGCATAAATCCCCCGTTTATAAAATTCCTCTAATAAATCACTTCAGCTGTCTAATAAAATTTAGAACTAGCTCATTTTTGACTCGTATATTTCGCAAATATCATATAATTTTGCCCATCTTCAATTTTCTAATTATATGAATTCATTTGATGCTTCCCGGAGGGAACAAATTAAAAGGCAGCAATAATCACAACTCGGGCAATTTCTTTGATTGAATCCCGGGGCATAGTGAGAGTTATCACAAAGAGAGGGAATGCAATCAGACTATAAATCAACGAGGCACATTAACCGGAGAATAGTTTTGAAATGGCCCGGCCGGCGCAATGCAGAATCGCGGAGTGCCCGTCCAATAAGAACGAGCAAATAAAACGTAATGCTTATGTTTTGAAGCGGACAAGGGGAGCAATTGAAAGAGCTGTGCTCGAACAGACCACGGGAAAGAGTCGAACCATTTGCGTTTTATGATTGGACAATGTCTGCATTCTGACATGGACATGGTTAAGTGGAAAGGCCACACCCTTTACAGGTGAATGAAGAGTTAGGACTTCATGCATGATCTTTGTGCTTACAGCCATCTCTGACCTAGTCGTCCATCCACAAACCTTGAGGAACACACGCAAGACCTCCTTAGCACAATAGCAGTACTGCATTTGTTTTCAGTACAAACATAATATTAATCACACAAATTCAAGTTAAATTGAACCATTCTACATGAAGAATTTCCCTGTAAATAAAGCGATAAAGCGCATTGGTTTGCAGTGGCCATTGTGCACTATAGCATTGCTCCCCTTATGACAGTGTTGGCCAAACTTCAGTTATAAACTTGATGAAAGTTTTATGCTGTGTTGTCGTGAACCAGTCACCGGGCCAAAACCCGTTCAACCACGCCAACAGCAGTAATTCAAAAGCCTACTGACCGCAGCCGCCAGTTTGGAGGGTGAGCGGGATGGCGCATTTCTCATTGTTCACCCCACCTCCACCACACCCCGCCCCCCCGCCCCCCACCCACCCTGGTCAGCCTCGCTTGGCTGATCTGGTTGCCAGCGCCGCTCCGCACCAGTCGAAAGGGGACGGGGTGGTAACACTGTTCCTGCTGCAGCAACCCCCCCCCCCCCCGCACCGCTGCACAACTCAGCAAAGCTTCGCTACGCTTCCTCCGCAGTCCTACCTCCGCCTCTACCTCCGCCCCAACCGCGACTCTGCGATCGATCACCTCTCTAACTCCACCGCAATCTCTGCGATCGATCCCCTCGCTCCCCGTCACTCACAAAAAAAACTCCAAACAGCTGCACCCGCAAGCACATCAGGGTAATCCCTTCTGGCGTGGCAGTTACATTCACATCTGTTTAATCACGAGGACGTTTTCTGCTGTTAACTCCAGGTTTTTGGGTGTGCATATGGGGTGGGGGGAAAAGAAACGACAATGAAAGTCATATCTCAACTGCTCTATAGATTTAAGCTCCGCAGTAAAAGAATCGTGATTTTGTTTTTTATTTACTTAGCCGTGAGTGAAATTGTACTGTGGGATAGAGTGCCAGATCCGCCGTCCATCTGGCACGCCAAAACCTTTTGGCTGTGAAACGCCCTGTGGCAACCCTTACCCTCTCTTCATGTCTTTACCTAACCCCCCCCCCCCCCCACACACACACACACACACACACACACACACACACACACACACACTTACACACCCCAGCCCAGGTCTCTGCAGCACTGCCCCCCCTGGTAGCATTAGCTTTATGTTTCGCAGGAGAATAATTAATGGGGGCCATTTTTTTTCCTCAATGGATGAGTCACAGACCAGAGGCTTGGCAGCAGCCTCGCCGTAGTACTCAGACATAATGAATTCTCCCCTCACCCCTCCTGTCCTTAAAAAGAGAGAACAAAAAAAAAAGCTGTAGCCTGTGGCTGCGTTTTCTCCTTCCTCCGCCGTTTGGGCGCCATTTTATGTATTTTTTTCACAAACGGGATTTCACTCAAACTGCTGACCTTTTCCCTCAGTCCTGCTCAGTGCTGGTAAGCGCTCGACCGATTGCTCGGCCATGACAACCAGCGGAACGTGCCGCTGCCTTAGCTCTCTTCGGCACTAAGTCATCAAGTCAGGGGTCAAAGAAGGTCAAAAATGTACTGTGTTTTGGAAACGATGGTGATATTTTCTCTCAACCTCAGCAATATGAAAGATCTCTTCAAAACGGAGAAGCATAAATTGTGTTACTGTGTTTGGCACTAGTGTTTTTCCCCTCTTGAAAAGCTAATATGAATCCTCCGGTGAATTACCTAGATGAAGAATGCTGCAATTTCCCCATTTTTGATTGACACCATTTGAAAGTGGCTTATGTTTATTACAGTAATCTACTGTAGCCGCTGTTTTATGAAGCTGTCCAGTCCTTCATACACCAGTACGAAAAGCCATAATTTAGTCTGCTGCAGCTGGAGTTTAATCACGCATGCATAATCGGGTTTTTGTAGAGCAAAAGTATTTAAGGGTCTAACTATCAGGTTTTGGCTTCGTAGCTAAGAGACTTGCCCATGGTTACAGAGCCCTGCAGTGACCCAGAAGTGGCGGGAATACCGAGATCACATGTCACCGGTTTCCCAGTCCTTAGAGTAAAAATCCCAGCAGGTTTTCCACCAATCCAGAGGCTGTACTCCAGCAATGGGTGTGTCTTTTTGCAGTAAATTTGCCCCCAACAGCACATAGAAGAACATAGGCATTATCTTCCCCTAAACATATCACAATCACAGTTGCCTTCTTGAGTGCCATGCTGCAGACAGCACTGAGTCATTGCACTGATCTCCGTATCCAAAGACGTGAAAATTGTAGCAATTCCAGGACTGCCAAACTGTAGATTAATTCAAACAAACTGTGAACAACAGCATCGGATCCAACATGGACGCAGTGAGAGGATGTATGTATATTAGCCTCTGTCATATCCAGTGCTAGGTATTCTTTTTATATTTTATAACTAATAACTATAATCCTTGAGTGTTAATCTTTAAAGTCAGTGATTAATGGTAACACAATGAATCACTCACATCTGTAGTTCAGGGTGAAAACTGGACAATAGCAGTCAAATTTCATTGACATCCATTTTGTAGTGAATTTATATTTGAACGTCTTCACCGTTTGTAGACGGACGCTATCATTTGGAACAATGATGACCTCTCCTGCACCATTAGCCTGGTGTCAGTGAACAGATTACCACCAGCGAGACTTTCAGTCAGGGTGCATATATCATGGGTCAAATTGACTCACCATGAGAGCACTGTTTAGCATGTGATGCAACCTCACCATGCATTGCATGAACACAGATGTCCAAATAGCACACGGGTGATGTTTTGGTGTTATGGGTAGGATCCACTGGACGATTTGCCTGCCTCTTCCTTTGCAGACATCTGATTTTTCAGCCACTTTGTGTATGTTTTGGGAATGTTGCGGTACCGCTGAGCTCTCTGTTAGGGGCTGTGACTTTCTACACCGCGTCAGGAGGAGGGGAACCGTAAATCCCGCGCGTGGATTCGCTTCCGTGCCAGCACAAGCTGTCGTGTACTCCATTGAAATGCTGCTTCAAAGGCACAGTGCCTCAGATGTAAAAAGCCAACATAAACTGCAATCAGTTTTTCTTACAGGTCTCCAGGACCATATCAGCGGTGAACAGCGAAGCCCGTAAATATCGTGCAGTAGGCTATTCATCGTCACCGTTAAAAGGAAACGTTTAGTTCCACTCCTGGGACGTTGTGTGTTGTCCCCTTTTCACTCTCAACTCCTGCTGCAAATTACGTGATAAACCTCATCTTTAATTCACTTTGACTTTTAACATGTATCCAAGTCATAAATTGTAACTAAAGAGTGTACTTGGGGTTTTATAATCAGGAAGCAGGTTCCCACAGTGCACATTGTGAACGGTGTGAATGCAGTGAACCAATCAGCTACTCCCAAACCGTGGCCCCGCAGGGCCTGTGTTAGACAGCCTTGTTCTAAAGGAAGATATCTGCGATTGTTTTCTCAGTAAATTTCTTTCGCAGTTCTGTGGTGATAGATATGCACATTTTGAAAAGATGTTTTGTCACGTTTTGTTTGTTTGCAGGTTGTGGACTGCGCCTGGGATGAAACGGTAAAAATATATACACCTCCATGCCTTGCCGCCGCTCAGCAAAGTGCACCATAGAGGGAAGATAATTACTTTGCCCCAAGGAAGAAGAGAAGACTTTTCGGACTGGGCTGGATCTAAATCATGGCCAAAAGTTACCTGGATGCTGTCTTGATAATGACACTTTTAAAAAGACCCCCAGGGAAAGGTATGGCGCAAACAGGCTAAGTTTGAAAGTAGAATGGAGTAATGCTAAACCATGTGGAACACTGGAAATCACCAGCTGTAGGACCACAGGTGTCACAACCACTGACTTTTCATTACCACATTTTTTCTTTTTTATAACGTGTGAAATTAGAAGTGTCTACGCATTTTTCTTGTGTGCCGGTTTTGGCATTTGGCGGTCCTGGAGCTGTAAGAAGAGGACGCTTCAGTAATTTCACGTGCTCCTTCCTTAGGTGTTTCGCTGTGTTATGGTTCAGTAGCCTTTATTTGTGTCTGCCAAATCTGGAAGGGTGTATCCTAAATTACTTGTGTGTATTGAGTGATAAAGCCAATGCTTGAATGACACAAAGTGTTCACGTTTGCACTGAGTAGGCCTATATTGTATGAAAATGAAATAAGGATGTGTATATTAAGTCCAAATATTGACTGGGAGCAGAAAACACCATCTGTAAATGTAACTGAAATATTTTGTTCAGACTTCATTTAGGATTTAGTATTGTTCTATGAAATATTATAGTATATAGGCTATTATAATACTATAGTATACTGTACAGATCCCAAAGAAGTGTGTAACGTGCAAATAAATTGAAAACTAACTTGGAATTGTTTCTTGTATTCAAATGGCAACCAAAGGCTCCGAACAGCTGGTGTTTAGTTCTGGACAAAGGAGAATGAAACTGACAGTTTGATATTGGCACGGTGCGTCCCGGAAGACCATTTTCGAATGCAATTACAATGTATTTAAGAAATGAGTGCTCCTATCGCCCTGACACCTGTGCATGTGCTCAGATGTTCGCATGAAAAGAAACTTAATTTGCCCAATTTGAAATTTTGAAATACACAGAGTTTAGAGTTAGCCGTTGTGAGTGACTGGTTATTTGATTTAAGATCGACATAGGCTACGCACTGTAACCCACCGGTGCTGACTTCCTGGTAGTTTATTATGTAAATACAAACAAGAAAAAGCTATCAAAGTAAGTGGGTAGGCTGTGGAGTTTTGCATTTTCATTTTTCTACTTAAGGACAATAGGCGCTGCGGAGACTGCCGCGCACGCAGCCACAATTCCAGCGCAAATGGCTCTCGCTTCATCTCCGCGAATTTGCGCAGAGGGGACACGGATGGATGGGTGGGTGTGTTGTAAATATTCTGCATACGCCTCCTCCTTTCTCTGTTGAGGTTTACTGCACGTGATGCGGAGAAAAGTCGAATGAAATAAGCGTTAATTGAATAAATGAAAAGAGAAGTCTCCCCCTGAAATAAATGCGTCAGCACATACACGTTTTTCTGTATTCCCTTTGAGTTTGAATCCGTGTGTCAAACCGGACTTCTCTAAAAACAAAAGGTCCTGCTTGCCAGCTAATTTTCGACTGACATCGATAACTTGGACAATTATATAGGTGCTTTTGAAGAGGGAGGCAGCACTGCGTAGTTAAGGGAGCTGAGTGTAAGGCTACTCCCGTTATTCTGTTCTTTCCCACTTGCCGTAAGGAATCGTTTCGAGGAAAGCATGGAAGTTTGCAAGGGACGGTTGCTGGGCATTTCAGTCGCAGTTGCGCACGGATTTTTCTCGGGATCTCTGAACATTTTGCTAAAATTTCTCATTTCTACTTATAACTTCAACTACCTCACTCTTATCCAGTGCCTGACTAGCACCACTGCGGCGCTCACCTTGGAAATCCTTAGAAGACTGGGGAAGATAGACATCCCCCCGTACAGTCTCAGTTTAGCCAAAGTTTTCGCAAGTGTATGCATCCTTTCCACGCTGCAGTCAACTCTAACCCTGTGGTCGCTGCGAGGACTCAGCTTGCCGATGTATGTGGTATTTAAGCGATGTCTACCTTTGGTCACTCTGAGTATTGGGGTCTGCATCTTGAAGAATGGAATCCCGTCCCTTGGAGTAACAACAGCGGTGCTCATCACAACCATCGGTGCAGCTTTAGCCGGTACCGTTCTACTCTTTTTTCTCTTGTTAATTTTTGAAACATCACTTGTACGAGATGAATAAATTATTCATATCTTATGTATACACTTAAAAGTACATTTTTCAGACGTAACACTGTTCAGGATATATATGTGCATTGTCTGTGAAGGCGCTGTGGACATTTGTAATGAGGAATTCCAACGACTATAACATTAGCAGCATGTTTTATGCGCAGAATTATGTTAACGGTTCTCACAGATATGCATGTCCGATGTTATTGTAATGCTGCCTTCTAGTAGCAATGCATTTAAATGTGCTCAATTACATTAACAATTAAAATTTTCTGATGTACTTGAAGAAAATGTGCTGTAGTCATCTGCGGTGCTTTGTTCACATCATGGTACAGTTACGCCGTAAAACTATGGGAAATAATTTGATCTCTGTTTTTGTTCGTGACGCCCGGTGTCGCTGTTCCCTCAGGCGCGGGGGATCTCATGGGTGACCCTTTTGGGTACGTGACGGGTGTGCTGGCCGTGATCATCCACGCATCATACCTGGTGCTCATACAGAAGGCGAGCACAGACAGTGACTACGGGCCGTTGACGGCCCAATACGTTATCGCCATCACCGCCTCGCCCGTGCTGCTGATCTGCGCCTTTGTCAGCATGGACATCGTCAACGTGTGGTCCTTCCCCGGCTGGAGCGACGCCGCCGTCCCCTGCATCTTCACCACATGCATCGTCATCGGCTGCGCCATGAACTTCACCACGCTTCACTGCACCTACATCAACTCTGCTGTCACCACCAGCTTCGTGGGCGTGGTCAAGAGCATAGCCACCATCACCGTGGGCATGCTGGCCTTCGAGGACGTGAAGCCCACCCGTCTCTTCATAGCCGGCGTGGTGGTCAACACGGTCGGGTCGGTCACTTATTGTGCGGTGAAGTACTTTGAGACCGTGAAGAAGAGCAAGTACCAGGACCTGGAGGAGGCGAGCAAGGATGAGGAGTTGCCCGGGGAACCTTACGTAGAGGAGAAAAAGCCAAACGGAGACCTTGAGGTCGTGCCAAATGGAGGATTGGTGGGCCCTGTGGAACCAACTGACTATATGGAGTCTACTGTACAAGAAAGTGGTGTAATGGAGTCTATTGAATTACAAAAACAAGCCAACCCAACAGAGAGCGGGGCAAGCAATACGTCCCTGAGCGATAATTACGTAGGAGTGTGGAGGTCTGTTCGGAGCCTTAAGGTTTTTAAGAAGGACACTTTAATTGATAACGAGGAGTTACAAAGTCCTTGATAGTGAATCCTTCCATTGAGAGTGGGTGCATGTCATGTTGTTGTTATTTTTGAATGACCAGTATGAACTTACTTGAACACTGAAAATAAAGTTTTTGGTGTTGCTGATCTTTTTTTCATACACGCAGTTCAAAGAAAAACTATTTCTTAAATGGGAAGTATTTTTAAATAGTTTGGTTCTTTGTACAGATTGGAGGAAATATATGACTATTTCTGTATGTATATGGGGGGAACCATAAGTATGTTTTATATTACTGAATGATCAGTCATAATAGCATATTGATAAAATGAAATGAGCAGAATAAATTAAACAAAAATGCAATCAAATAAAAATATTGTGCACAGACAATGGCAATCTCTACATGGAAAAATCTATGAAATTAAAGAGAGCCATCTCCTAAAATGCTTTCATGAGACAGATAATAGTTTAAATAGGATATGAAAAGCCATGTGGTCATGAAACAGGTATACATTTTTATGAATTTGTTCTTGCACGTTTACTCGTACCGTACATGCCTGTTCAGATTATGTGTTCAATGTATTGATGACAATATTTGACAAGTGAAGAGCCATACTGACTCAAGTGTGCATGTATGATGCCAAGTAAATCCAAATGGGTTTTATATGAAGAATGATACTGTGATGTCGGCTTCCTTTTGTCCTCATCCTAATGAGACTCCCTGCGAAATTGTACGGCTGCCAAGAGTACTAATCTACGCAAACTAAATTCGATTTTCAATTAAACGATATTGGTACAAATTAAGTGCTTTATCCAGAGCACATGAAAAATGTGTATAATTTCTCATGCTATAAAGAAGGAATTTGTTTGCCTTCTTTTGTGCTGCTTTATCTCTTGTTCTTGAATTAGAAACTGGTATAGGTAAGGACACAATTTGAGAAGTGTCTTATTCTACAGTATTCTACTACTACTAGTGAACCACTGTACAGCCTTTCAGTACACATTTATGCAGTCTGAGTTGGAACATACAAAATCATTGGATTACAGCTCCCACATTGTGGACGAAACAGTTTACATGAAGAATTTAATGCACCAAAAGTTGCTGTCGTCTATTTTTTTTCCTTTTCCTTATCCTGAGCATTTTAAATCTATCAGTTTAAAATGTTCGTTCTGTATATATATATATATATATATATATCAAGATAAATGTGTTTAAAGCAATTATTCAAATCCGGACTTATCTAAATATATGCAAGGAAAACTCCCTCCTGAATATATGCAGAGAGGTAAAAGGGCAAGCAATCTGCTCATGCACTCACCAGAATCAGTTTGACCAGCAGGGAATTCCATCTCAAAGTGCCTTTGAAACATTTAATTTGAGGAAGTGGAGATAGTGCCCGACAGACTTGAGTGGCATGCCTCCAAGAACCCACAGAAAAACAAAAGTGTGGTCAGTGGAGAGAAAAAAGAAAGACCGTGATGAAGCAGGAAACGGAGATAAAAATCATTAAAAGGGGATTAGAAACAGGCGGTGTCAACAGCAATATCTTCACCGTGCTCCACGCCCTGTTCTATTCTTTTGTGTCTTTAATGGACAAGTTTGATTCAACATGGTGGGGCGGGGGGGGGGCGGGTTAAGTTTGTGTGGGTACTCTCATTTCTTGTAAACAAATTTCTTTTGTCTGCCACAGTAGAAAAAAAAGTGTTTGGGAACAGTAAACTGGCATGAGGCTACAGTAGTCACGCAGGTCTGCATTCATTAAAAATGATGTGTCTAAAAATACAAACTACTTGAAAAGGAAATATTGGAGACTACCCTAAAACCAATCTAGGTTTTGACTCAGAGCAAGAGATCTAATTGAACTAATTGAAACGTGAGCGTAGGGTTCAGCATAGCTTGCTGAACTGTTTCCACGGCTCTGTCTGTTTTCTCTTCTCGGTTTTGTTAGCTTTGGCCGTGTTCCCATTTCTGAGACGTGAGGAAAATACTGGGCATGTGTAACATTCCTCAACCAGGAGGCTTTCATGCATTTCTGGTAACCAAGAGCAGCCATTTCACTCGTTGCTCAACATCCAAAATAGACATACTGTATGTCTTACAGCACATTTTTAAAAACCTTTTTTCACCATGTGTTTCTGTGTGGCGTGGCTTCATGCTAATGCTTCTGGCACAGGTGATGCATTTCAAAGCTTCTCATCAACACATAGAAGAGCATTATAATGGCAATGCTTCTCTAAGACAACAGCATGATACCTCTAGTTTACATGTTTTTTTTTTGTGTGATATTTAATTCACATTGCCATTAATGATGTCATCTTATCTTCTGTTGTGGACATTGGTCTGATTGCTGCACGCTATATTTTTAGATTTAATTTCAAAATGTTATATCACTCTTCATGATATCTAGAATGTTCTTCGGGCCGTTTCTGAAGACTTTGATGTCACTGGCCATAAAGCATATTTACTTGCCCTCGACTTCAGGAGTGTTATACAAGTGTCTACGACAGGTTTTCAGTATTTATTTCATGTGTAGAACAGACATCACCTTAAACGGCTCTTTTGTTATCAAACAGCATTCTTCACTTTGGAGATAACACCTAATGATTCCCTGTAAGGAAATCCTTATGGTATTTCTCCTCCTAATTTTTTCGTGATTTTGCAAAAGTTTGCCTCTCCTTGTAACAAAAAGAAATTCTGAAAGCCCAGGGTGGAAGAAGCATATGGGTTTGCTCTGTAAGGTTTCTAATTAATGGAGTGTTAGCCCTTGTTGTACAAAGGCTTGCAATGGTAAATTTATGGACACTAACATTATTAGATGTTTCGTAAATTTGGCAAAAACGTTTCTGAACAATTCTGTTATTAGTATTATATGTTTTTGGTGATTCTGTAGCTCGCCATGAAACAAATCCTACTTTTAAAGAGCCTAATTGCTTATTTCCATAATGTATTGTGGTTATACAAACTAGTATAAACTAGTTCCATAGAAATAAATAGTATTTTTGTTTATTTAAAAACTGTAATGGGTATAAATAAATATGTCTATATAGAGGGCACGATAGGGATATGTCATAAAGTGTCCATTTTCCTTTCACACCTGGAAGTTTTTTGAGTTGAACGTGTGATGTCTGGTCATGTTTGAAAAGGACACCCTGTCTCCCTGTCTTGGCAAGAGCCTCCAAAAACCTGATATTAACTCACTTTTTTTTAAACATTCTTTAATTCTCACACAGTCTCTCAGTCTCTGAGTGTACCTAACCTTCTACAACTCCCTCCGATCCCCTTCCCTCTCTCTCCCCCTCCCTCCCTCTCCCCCCACCCCCACCCCCCCTTACCTCCCTCTCATTCTTTCTTTGCCCACAGACTGTTGAGAACTCATTGTACCATGTCAGGGAGAGCCAAGCCCTTCTACTGACGTTTCATACCACAAGAGCAATATTTCTTCACAATATAATTGAACTATTGTCTCTAAATCTGTACTTTAGAGAGTCTACTTTTTTTCTACCATTGTGCCTTAAATTAATCCTGAACTGTTGATATATGGGTGCAAAATCCTAAGACATCATTGTCCTCTTTCAGAAAATTTTTTTTTTTCTTAGGTTTTTCTGTATGTATGTTTCGATATAGCTACAGCACATCTGTGCAAGAGAACCACATAGATTCACATGGATCCTTTTAAGTAAAAAATTCTCATAGACCATGCTTTCTGAACAGACGTTATAGAGAGGTTTTTTTGGTGGAATTCTCTTGGGGGTAGGGATTCCAAGAATGGCTCTTGGAAAGTTTTCAATATGGCATTTATGATTAGGTACTGCATAGTAATATCTACCTGCCTTTTTTCAACGTTGGGGGGCACTGCAGTTACATATCGTAATGTACATGCAGCCTGTTCTACCATGACCTACTGATCAAGGTAAGCACCTTGTTCAAAGGTCAGCGTCCATGAATCCTGACTGTAATGGCTGCTCATCAGTCATTGTCTGTTGACCTCACTCTCTCAATCCAGACTTGCTGACTGGGTTCTGACTGTAGGCCTAGTTGGATCCCAGAGGCCAACCGTCATCTGACCACATCTCCAAGACTAAGACCACCAATTAATGGCAATATTGTTGGCTGAAATAATTTTAGTGAGTAGCCTGGCTAATAAACCATCTATCAGAATTAAGCTGCCAGCGCTCAATCTATCGTCGTCTTGTGAGCTATTACCCACCGCAGTCAACGTTATGGATTTCCTTTAGCGCGAAGCAGAAAGTGACGAGCTCGGGCCATGAATCTACTATACGACCATTTTTGAACCATAAAATCCGGTTCACCATAATGAAAAGGGTTAGGAGCTGTGTGTGATAGATTTGTTCATACTTGTATATTACCCCTCGGATTCGTTCGATGAGTAACCCCCGGAGCTGGGGCTGTAAGATTAGCTGGAGGGATTCCTGGTCATTAACGAAGTCATCACAGACTTTTCAGGCGGAGAAAGCAATTGCACTAGATTTATGTTTCGTTACACCGCTGTCTTCAATATCACCTCTTCACCTCCAATTTGTGCAAAATAAGCAGTATAAGTGAACAAGCAAGTGCTGCTGTCTTCAGTAAAAGTGATTGTATATGAAATGGGGAAATTAATACTTGGGGACGCTGGGATGTGGACATTTATTCAACGTGTAGGCTACAGGTGCAAATTAGGCATACGACAAATCCGCTGTCGTAATTGTTGTCGGTCACGTTACATTTAACATCCCAATAAGGTTTCATTGAATGTGAATAGCTCTATGGCGAAAAAATCGTTTGTATGCCTGTGTGTAGCCAATTTGTCCAAGTAGGCCTACAAAATGACAGACTAGCCTATCTATCTGTATTCGGTACGGGGGGCGGGGGTGGCATTAAAACCAGAAGTGAAGTGCCTGTGTAACCCATTCGCGGAAACATGCTGACCGCAGGGATAGCCTACATAGGGCATTGAATTGATAGGCGTGGATCCCTTACCCTCGTTATCCGACCCACCGAATTTCCGTTTTCTCGTGTTCCGTTTAATTATCCATTCTTCGGCTAATGTCATTTCTCTGCATATTCTATCGAATATCCCTGCCCAATTTCGAGCAGAAAAAATGAACTGCACTACAGCGCATTATCCTCAGTGCAGTCTTCGGATTTAGATACACCCACCCCTATCATTTAATGCCCTATATTTTCTCGCACAGTCAGCATGTTTCCGGGGATGGGTTACACATCACTTCAATTCTGTTTTTTTCTTCTAGCTTGAAGCTCACTGCCATGAACTGATAATATTGGATTACTACCTCCAATTCCACATTTTGCATTTCCACAAAATTATTTGTGAGTTCCTTTACAATATACTCATAACTGTTCATGCTTTTTCCAGGAAAATAATAACTTTTTAATTCGTACCCTATATATTACAGGTGAAATTGTTTTCTGCTTCTAATATGAACCTACGGCTTGAGCAGAAATATTTGGTTCCTGGGAGGGACAGTGCCCTTGTTTAGTGAATTATAAAACTGATTTACTCTGCACAGGCACTATGAGACATAATTATTTATCACGGAGAAATGGCTCCATCTAGTGGAAATGCTGTGGTTAAAAAGGCATTGATATCTGGAGCTTCCCTCATTGATATTAATAATGCAGTCAATCATGTACTGCAAAGTTGTAAAACGTTGATCGATCTTGGTTAGGTATTTATAAGTGTTTGTGAAAGAGATATAGATATTACGTGGTGGAACATCGTATTATATCATAGGATCATCAAATGTGAAAAGACTGCTTTTGAGAAACTTTCTTAATAAAGGTTTTGTGGAAAGTAGAAAAAATGCTTATTATTCAACTAAACTAAAACTTACTACTGTAAGTTTTCTGGAGCAATTCCGTTTTTAAAAATCCTGAAATTTTGATGTTGTAATTTCATCATAATTGAAGTTACAGTACCTTGAACAATAAATGCAAAAATAACTTTCTCTTTACTTTATTTATGTATTTATATAATTCCCGTTTGTATAAGATGCCTTCATTTCTGAATGTGGTCCAGTGTGTTTCCCCCGGTGAATCTAGGGATAGACTTTGTGCTCTGAAGCCCTCAGGTGGTAGTCTGACTGTTGGCTTTAGTTTCCTGAACTTTTTTTTTACTTGTCAGAGTAAAAGAAAAACTGCTTAGTTTCATATTTTGAGCCTTCCAATCTGTCCACTGGCCAAGTAGGTCAATAGACTGTCACGCATATGGCACGCAGGTGTGAGATTTGAGACAGGGTTGTTTTGAAATATCAAGTATCAGGTATTTTCTTACCAAAGAATGCAGAGGGTGTAGCCAGAGAGGCCACAAGGGGTGGCAAGGGAAGTCATTTGGGTATACTGAACGTTCGGAGAATGTGACATAAATATGGATTTTTTAAAGGATTATGATCAATGGAAAAAAAAAATGTTTTCCATTTTCACTGCCAGGAACTGTCGAAGTAATTAATAAGCAGTCGTAAAAACAATGTCAATGAACTTTTGGTTTAATAGTTAATCTCTAAAAAATATTGCTGTGGGAATAGTGATGTCTAATCAGCACCTATTAAGAACATCAGGTGCCTGAAATTAGTGCCATCTTCTGATTTATGTGCATCTATTATCAAATCAAATAAATTTCATTTATATAGCGCTTTTTACAGAGAACTGTCACAAAGGCGCTTTACAGAGTAGCAGAAAAAGAGCAAGAAACAGAGCAAAAGAGCAAAAATCAGGCCAGCAAAAAAAAGCAAGCACATGAGGTAAACAAACTCCCAGTGGGGTGAACAACTGACCAAATATTCCCTCTCTGCTTTCCCCAGGGACCCAAATTCCAGCACTCTGCTTTCAGTTAATGAACTGCTCACTATCGGGCATTTCCTTTAGCTTTTTTTACTCATAACAGATATGGAGTCCTGTCTCATCTGCTGTTGAAGTAGATGTAACAGGACAGCAAATTCAAGAGTGCACAGTGAAAGTATATGCATATGATATCATATATATCATGTTATATGAGCCTGAAGTGGATAAAAACGTACACGATCACAGTTAGGGGTACTGTTCTGTAACTGAACTGAAATCTTGCAAATTAAAGAACACATTTGCTGATGCTAATCTTTACGCAAAGGTTTTTCAGGGGGAGCACTGTGCCACCTCAGTATTATCTGGTTAATGCGCAGAGCCTGTTGGATTTGGGCCACCTTTTAGGCCACACAAAAACCAAATACCCACTTCAGGAAACAGCAGCTTCTACTTCAATAACCACAGCCACCCGTGACACGTGTTAGTTTTGTGTGTTTGTAATATCTCTACTAATATCTTTTTTTTTAAATTTCACGTCACTGTTATCTTTGGTGGGAATCGCCCTAACATATTTTTTCCATTCCCACGTCTTCACATATATAGACTGCACAACAAAGGATCTTTAACCATAATCACGCAGAACTAACGTTCTGTTTTTGGTCTGCCTCATGTCAGAAAGAGAGGCAACATATTTAATGTGGGTTTCAAAAAAATTTCCCCAAACTTTCAATTTTTGCAAAACATTCATGTTTGCAGATTATAAGACGCCATTTCATGTGGTGAGTTAACTTCATCTGCTCTGTATAGTGCAGGTCTGACACAATGGTCTATTTCTCCTGGACCCCATCTACACAGTGGAGAACAACTGTGAACAACTGTGCTGCTTCCACAGAGTAAAATGTCCAGTGTTAATTCAACTCCAACAGTGTTAATTCAAACTCTTAACAGATGACATTTGGTCCCAAATTACATACAGAGTTGGATCGAATGTTATCTGTTAAGAGTTGAATTAACACTGCTAGAGTTGAATTAACACTGGACATTTTACTCTGTAGGTCTCATTAAATGATGAAATGCATGCTTAGGTAGCACAAAATGGTGAAAAGATTGTTTCATTTAATTAAACTTTATAATAAAGCCGTTTATTAATAAGCGACACTACAGGTGAATAAGCCCAGTTTCACTCACAATGAAAAATATATATTTTATAATATGACATTCAGATTGAACAATGAATTAATCACAAAACAAAAATAACATGCAACATAACTTATGAATATATTTACAGTTACAGTAGTCACATTCTCCTGTGCAACTACAATATAGCCTGTTGCCATTTTCAACATAGATTTTTCTTTCTGTAATTATTTCAGTATTAAATTTTTTTACCAATCAACATTTCACATTTTGAATACACTGGATTATTATGAGTGATATAAAATCAAACCAGGGCAATTCATGTACTTTCTATGTATAGCACAGACATTTTGAAACTGTAAGGTTGTATATTTATACTTCATTTAGATTTCTTCTTCTGAGCCGCAAAGAAGTGGCTACACATTTCTGGGTTTTGTTGAACAATCATTGAACTGGTCAATCATTGTTCAACAAAACTGCTTTTGTTTCCACAGTAATAATAAACAGCTGCTTTTTAAAAGCCTTTAAATGTGTTGGTGTTTTTTTTAACATAATGAAAACATTGGTGAAAAGAATATGTGAAAATGTATAAGTGCAAGAATAAGTTTGGTAGGAAATCCCAGTTCCACCTCAGCAATGGTGACATGAAAGCCCTATATTAATTATAATCCAGAATGTGTAATGGAATTCCTGTTCAACTGTGTTCCAGAATATCTGTCCTGTCATAACCTTAGTAGGCTTGTTAAACAATGTCTGCAAAGTATATTCCCAGAATGTTTTTTTTCCCCCTTGAAAGGTACATATAATGACACATTAACTAAAATATAATAGAAAAAAAGTCAAAATTGCAACTGCCTTAAAGTGCACAGGTAAGATTATATTTTCAAGGAAGTCTCAATGTGTTAAAAATATGACCTAGGCTCACTTACAGGAGAGCTTGTATAAGAAGGTAAAAAACCTGACCTTCAATATTCATTATGAAAATCAGTTTAATCTGCCTTCAATCATACACCATCAATTCTATTAAGCCTATATTTCTTAATAATTCAACATCCCTCAATAAGGGCTTAAATAAGAAATGTATCAATACAAATATAGTATAAAATATTAATTAAAAAGTTGCTTTAAAAAATACCTGAGTGAATAACTTCATTATTATCCTTCATTACAGCAAATTAGATATGTAAACATTCCATAGAAATTGCAGTATTATTGTAACTGGAAAAATAGTAAGTATTATTATTTATAAACACAATATAGTTCATACTGAGATAAGGGATTCACTGAGATAAGCATGCTTCACCCAGAGCTACTCACTTCTGGTCCCAGAGGCCCAAAATGTCTGCAAGCTTTTGTTCCACCCAAGAATTTATCCACCCCATCTAATTCATCTTCAAATTAGCTCCATTTAGCTCCTCTCCAAGCTAGGAAACCTTCTGTATGAGATACTAAATTGAGTAACCTGATTCAAGAAAAGAACACACATATCTATATTTATAAATAATCCCTGTGAAGAATGCGTTTTTATTATTTTTACATATTGATCTGTAGAGCCCAGTTATTCTCAATTTTTGTCAGGGCGTCCTCCGATTCGCTGGAGGCCTCAGACGACTGTCTGACGTACACGTTGGAAAAAATGTCCATCGGTTGCACCTGGTCGCATTCCGGTCTTTCCTCCTCGACCTGGTCGGGTTCCATTTGTAACAGAGAGAGGCTCGGTATCTGAAGTTTCCCGGTGTTCGGGTCCCAGTCCACCAGGATGCTCCCACCTGTGTCGGCGTCCTCGGCCTCCTCCTGGTCCTCCTCCTCTTCGTGTCCGCTGGTGCGGGCGGCCTGGAACTGCCGCCTGTAGGCCATCCACCGCGCGCAGTCGTCCCGTGGGAGCTGTTCGCTCGGCCGAGCTCCATCCCCGACCGCTGAGGAAGAGACGTCCGCCCCGCCGCGTCCCTCAGGCTCTCCTTCGCCCTCCTCCTCCTCCTCCTCCTTCTTCTCCTCCTCCTCCTCCTCTGGCGACGAGGCCTTCACCACGATCCCGTAGTCGGAGCTCTGGCTCTGATCCCGCCAGGGCGCCGAACGGCAGCGCCACGCGTCGGCCTCGCCGTCGTCGTCGTCGCCGGTGGGCTCCAGCCGGGGTGCGAGCAGGGGCACGCGCGCTTGGGCGGCGTAGGCCGGGTTCCCGGGGACCAGAGGCTTCCCCTCGTCCGGCTCTTTGGGGGGAAACGGGGACTCGATCAGGACGTCGGGCTCCCTTGGTTCCTCCTCGGGGCTGGGCTTGGGCACGCTGATGCTGATGAGGTTCACGGTGAGCAGCAGGTCGGTGACGGGCAGGTGTCGCACCCACTAGACAGAGAGGAAACGACATGGAGGGCGTTACTTTACTCCCCATTTTTACCACCATTTCAACAGAGCATTCAGCAGCATCCTAAGCCAGCTTATGACCACAATCAGCTTCTGATCAGCTCAGTGTCAGCTATCGTGATTGGATGTTGGACACAACCACAGAAATCTCTTCTGTTTTATCTAGACCACAGTTCCGATGAAGACAACCAATGATGGTTAACCATAGCCAATTTAAAATAAACAACAGAGAAAAAACCTATAACAGATGTCCTTCCCTTCTGCACAGCAATGTAATTTTACACAGATTAACAGCTAGTGCTATTTCTTCATTGACCATTACCCTTCTCTCAATGATATGTCTAATAATGGATTATTTAAAGGTATATAACCAATGTTTCTGTTAATAAGCTTTCGACATGCTGCATGGTGATGAGAACACTGCTCTAAACGCCTTTGTGTTTCCTTTGCCTTTCACCCTATATGGTCAGTCAATCAGACATAAGCAAGCTTTGACTGAAGTCTTCTGATGAGAACCTTAAGCGAAGATCCCCCGCACAGGGCTTACCAGATTGGACGGCTTTTCCTGCTTATTGCCAAAAATGTAGTGGTACACAATGCAACCGATCAGCATCACGACAAACGTGGTGAGCGCTAAAGGCAAAATGTACCCCAGCAACACCAGCAAGATCTGGTCAAAAAAGGGATCTGTGGAGAGGGGACCAAGGATGGGAAAAGTGATGTTACAAACACACTCATTGTTCCAAACAAATCAATCGTACAGCATACACGCATGAATGCACGGACTGAAACCAGCTTTCGACAACTTCCTCCTGTTTGCAGTGATCTTTATCTACAACCATTTGCCAAAACCCAAGCTGCACTCCGGGTTTGTTACAATGCGAGTCCGTAAACACACGTGCGGTGAATCGCACGTGCACACAGGCCGCGGCAAAAGAACCTACGCAAGCTTTTGACAGGAAGTCAGTCTATATCTGGGTAACACGAGAAAGCGCCTGCACAAAGTTTGATTGTTTCAGCTTGCATGGTTACGGTGTTTACACAAGGAAGAAGCAGAGTTCCACAGATGTAAATCTAACTTATTAATCCTTTCAAACAGGCCCAGCATGCATGGAATTTTGCTGGGAAACCGGCCTTACTGTTGTCTGTCTTACCTTTGGCAGTTGTTACACACTGGTCGTGAGAGGCTTGAGACTGGAATGTTAAGGATAAGAAGAGGACCTTTGCAGAAACACAGAACTCAGTGCTGTAGTTCAGAAGACCATATTCCAACGAGTTATTATGAAGAAGGAAAATCATCTGAAAAAGAAATTCATAAATTAAACTTTTTAATTCAAGCTTTAATTCATGAGTCGCTTAATTCCCAGCTCTACCAAAATGTGCAAGGCCAAAGTAAGTGTCCTCAGCATTAAAACCAGGTCAATATATCACATGGAATCTCTACAATATTTTCAAAGTTAAACTAACAATACTTTTGTATCATTATCCCATGTGACATGTAATTACTCAGAGAAATCTTCCTCAACAGTCCTATACACAGCTCACTTTATGGTTGGCTCGTGGTCCATTAAAAAGCATCTAAGTTAGTACCACAGTGTTTTTATGCAAACATTCCCCTATTGCCATATTTTGAGCACTCTTTTTTGACTTAAGTGCCATTTTGGCACTACATTTATAATGTTGTGTAACAGAACAGTAAGCAAATAATTCATTTTAGTCTTTTTTTTCAAATGTGGATATGTAACTATGCTCATTCATTCAGAATACCAATTATGCACTGGCTGATTTGACCACTGAACAAAGAGCTACAGAGAAATGCACACAAACATAACCTTTAGAGCAAGGGGAATACCAACCTTTTTCTTGGTGTTATTGTTGTGGATGGATACGTTGTACATCATCTGAGGGTAGTACTTTGCTAAAGACTGCTCTTTTGTGCTGTTCCCAATCTTCCACCTCATTGGGCCTTTCAGTTTAACGATCAGTTTTCTCTCAGCGACTGTGACTTTTACGATGGGAGGTCCGAAGGTGGCTGATAACAAAAGATATCACAGTCAAACACAAATGAAACACGTGCAAATCAAACACATGCAAGTCAAACGTGCAAATAAAATGATGTCGGGCTGAAAAATTTAAATAGTAAAATATTTCATATCGTCCTGACAATTATCACTAGTGATACACAAAGGCAGACTTTGTTGTAACATAAAAATAAATATACTTGCATAAAAAAATAAAACATGTCACCAACCTTTGTCCTAAAGGCCAACATTATGAGACACAGGCACATTGAAGGTCAAAAGATTTAAAGACTTTTTATATTAGCCTGTAGACTCAACCTCTATGTTGTACATCTTCAGGCTTTATATTTAGATTTATTACAGCTATAAAGGACTGCTTTATGTCTAATCTTATCTGCTAAGGAGTGTGCATGTGTGTGTGCGTGCGTGTAAACTGTACAGACAGACAGACAGACAGACAGACAGATAGATAGATAGATAGATAGATAGATAGATAGATAGATAGATAGATAGACAGATAGATAGATAGATATACAGACAGACAGAAGAGTTTACTCACTCTGCCGTTTGGGGATGAACCTGCTTGTTGTGATCCATTTTGAGGCGCCTGCTGCACTGAGGGCTTTCACCCTGCCGTAGTACTCCTCTTCCAGGTCTCTGGTCTCATTTGACAGATCGCAGAGAGTCTGGAGAGTATCCATACACTGCCTCTTAGTCCTCCACACCACCCTGTTCTTGTTCTTCTCCCCATCACCGTATCTGAGAACGAACAGACATCTTAAAACCACAAGCTTGCATCCAGCAGCACACTCTGTTAGAACTTCCCATTAGTTGACTCAGGGGGGATAACAAGACTTGACACCATCTAAATAAAGTATGGCTCCTTTATGCAAATTGAATGCAATATACTGTAAATCTGAGTAATGTGGGTGTTCTTTGAGATTAGATGTAAGAATATAAAACCAGCACAATATATTGGAATATATTACTTATATTTCATTTCTGTCAGAGTTTACCGGGAGTTGGAACACCTTGTTGACTCAATTAAGTCACAATGTTGATTATGTCCATGCATTCTATCTGGATGAGTGTCAAAAATATGAACAAATGACTAGAAAACTTGCTGTTGGTATTAGTACCTGGACTGGCCCGAACGCCAATCTTAACTTTTCAGTACCCTGCATTTGGTGATGGTGTCATAAAAAATGTTATGAGCGAAGACGACAATTGCCCATTTCTGCAATTCTGTGCTGTGAATTCAAAACTACTTCGTCTTACATGTGCCTGATTATAAATGACCAGCGACTGCGTGATTCTCACTCTAACAGCTTGTGTGTGATATAAATGAGCAGGACGTTGAGGACTTGTACTCACATTGCGTACTGAACTGTGTAGCGCGTCCTATTTCCTGTTCCATCTCCGGGACTCCACTCCAGAACATTCCTCAGATTGTAGGAACTGAACCTGACGGCTTGGGGTGCGGCAACTCTAGAGCCATGAGCGACCACTGGAAAAAAAGGACAGAAAACCATTACAGAATGTATTGTATAGCATGAAAGTATCATTTTAAAAAAATGAGGCATGACCGTATTTTGCCATTCTGACTGTAGACATTAAAATAACAGCTCTTTATTGAAGTTCTTGGCGCTTCAGGGCACACAATTGTTGTCTCACTTTTTCTCCTCAGTGTGAAATTCAATAGTTTCAGCTGGACCATGACAGAAAACATCTCGCTATTAAGTGGACGATGTTTTGGAGGATGTGAGAAGCAATGCGTGGAAATGCATGCAGTGAGCTGCTGCTGCTAACTTTCATCCCGCAGTTCTGAAATCACAGCACTGGAAGACCGCACAGCTCATACAGACGACACAAAGCTATTTGCCTATGGAGTCGCTACTAAGGAATGAGGGGACTACAACCCTTCCTCCCTGGTTAATGCAAATTTTCTCTCTTGTTGATAAATATGTTTTGATCAATTCACAAAAATGTTTTTTTTTTTGTTTTTTTTCCTGTTGCATGGTGGTTTCTCCACATTTACCAATCCACTGGCCAAAGTCTACATTACCATAATTCAGAAGTGGGAAATTCTTATCCTGGAGGGCCAGTGTTTATGGAGGTTTTCGTTTCCAACAATTCCCCAGGCTAAATTAGCTAATTGGCTACATACACAAATGCAAAACTTTTCATATAGGGACACAAAAACGGCCTTCAGATATATAGCTAAAATGTCAGATGGTGTAAATGTTGGGGCTAATCAAATAATTAAGGGCAGAAGTTAGCATGACAACCTGAAACAGATATGGCACTCATTGCACACCTCTGCCATAATCCACTGGCTGCATTACTACACAAAGCACAAATGCCTCAAAGGGGTGTGCCGATTAGTAAGCTCCACATGTAATTAATTTCAAAGCATTAGCAACGGTATACACACGCTACTCCAATTGTTCTGAAACTGTTTAGCTTCATACATGCATTTTATATAACCGTGTAAAATCAGATTTCAGGTTGAGCTTTGGAAAAGAAAACATTGCTGAAAACAGGAAATGTGGGCTCGTAGCTTTCATGAGTTAAATTTCGTTTACTCAACCAACTGCAGGTGACTGCCGCAGGCTTGTGGCCCCACACACACTTCCTGAGGTTCACACCCTACCCAACAGCTTTTGTAGAATGTGAAACAGTGAATTTGGCTATGTATGTCACAAGAAGCATTTGGGAGGACGTGGTTAAAGCAGGGATTGGAGAGGACATGAAGGGATAATTTGAGGCAAACCCAAACCTATAAATTGATACTTGAACTGTATACATTTCATATGATTTTTTCTTTTTACAAAGTTTCACAGTTTGTGTTTTAAAACAGTGATAGACAATGAAAATGTTCAAGAATGTGGCAACTTCTAATGAGAACTCTAATACTAGGATTGGTACTGCTGGGTTTTCTTGAATCAGTTAGATACTATTTGCAATGCAAGATATGGAAATGACCCAAGACAGAGTAGTCTAATTATGTCAAGAAAACAATATTGTACTTTTTAGGATAGCATGATATATAAACAGACATATAAGTACATCCATGACATCGAAGTCATTTCAGAATACTGGATCTCAAACAAATCTTTATCAGTATTAACTTCAGAGCTAGAAATCTGACTGCTTTTGTTCACACGAGATAAGAAATGTTGAACTGAATTGTGTATGTCAGTGGTTCTCAACTCGGGCCAGAAAGGGCCGGTGTGGGTGCAGGCTTTTGTTCCAACCAAGCAGTTACACACCTGATTCTACTAATCAAGGTCCTTAGTGAAGACTCCTAAGGTTGATTAGTAGAATCGGGTGTGTAACTGCTTGGTTGGAACAAAAGCCTGCACCCACACCGGCCCTTTCTGGCCCGAGTTGAGAACCACTGGTGTATGTTAATCATTGCCAAACAGGAGTGCCACCAGGCATTATGGGCCCCATGAAAAGATCTCACATTGGACTCCACCACCCCATTCTTGTACACTACTAGCACAATTTTTTGAGGGCCACTGCCGGTCAGGGCCCTTGGAATTGTACTTTCCCCCTCCCACAGCACACCTGTTAACAGACACATTTTCCCCTTGTTTACAGTGGAATAGCATTTTTATTTTGACTACTGCATCTATTCTAGTTTTTTTTTTTTTAATTTTTAAAGAAAGTTAAGTGTAGACAAAAAGTTGTACAGGAAGGGTTTTCCAACTTTAAAGTGACAATTGTGAGAAAGAACCTATTCCTCAGAAAAAAACGATAATGTATATCTAGTTACCACTTCCTTATGTGGGGAAAAATTAAAAATGTTATCAGTATTGCAATTCCCCTATGTTTGAAGATGGTATTACTACATTTGTGACATTTTACAAATCTACACAACCTCAAACACAATAATAATAATAATAATAATAATAAATTCATTTGTATTAGTACCAGTAGTGGTGGTAGTATTACATATATAATGGCATTACTAGATTACATACATAAGATTTCTTTTTTTTTAATGACAAAATATCTAAGTAAGCCATATGATCAAATATCGCTGGCTGTGTATATTCGTACATACCACACGGGACTTATCTTGAGGACAGGCAAGCGCAATCTAACCATAGGAGACTGTGATTTTTATTATAATAAGCAGGTCTATGTGTTTATACGGCAGCCTAGACGTATACAGCCTATTATTACAATGCAATTTACAATTCAGTTTCAAGAATAAAATAAAAAAAATTTGTATTTCAATTTTAGCATTCGTGAAATATATAGACAATAATCGTCATTAAGTATTTAATTTTACTTTGTTACATTCAACCGAAAGTGAAGGCGAAGTGATAGTCATTGCGCAGCAGCCGATACTGTTGGGTTGAAATGAAAGGTACCTGTAGCTTCCAATGTTAGAAGGCATAAGACAGTCAGAAGAGTTTTCTTCGGCACTGAGGTTCCATGAGCTTTGTACTTCTCATTGCCGTGCTCCTTCATGCCGACGTGATATCCCGCGGGTGTAGGCGCGTAAAACACGGCATTGGCTCTTCAGTGTTAAATAATTTAATTCGAAGACCGACATAAGTTTCCTGCTTCCATCTCAGACGAAACCGCAGCCATGGTACTGCTCTCAAAGGTTTCTGGAAGGTGAATGGCAAGAAACCACGGGACTGACTGTATTACGTATAGGGCGGAGTTTGGTTTGCTGTGTTATGCGTGAATGTGAAAGGTATAACAGGAGCTGCTTTCTTGCACTGTTACGAATGAAGAGTGCAATTAAAACATTTTAATTATTATAAAATATTATTATATTATTGGCGTTTAATGGAAGAATGCACACATACATTTCTTCTTATGCTAAGTTGAACAAATATCTCATTACATTTTAAGTCTTATTATTATATATTAAAGTTTTACTTTAGGCTACCTTATTACGCAAAATGCTACATGATAAACTTTCAGACATCCATATACAAGATATTATTACTCCTATTAATAGATTGCCATTAGTACTGCCAGAGCCGTGAAGACCAATGTAAAATTTGTAAAATGTACTGTTTACAAATGTAATTTTTTCAAGGAGCATACAGAAATAATTTATAAAATACTTCTTTCAATCTTTGACATAATTAAAATGTCATAATTCTGACCTGCACATTTAGCACATTTTGTCATATATTACTACATTAGCTATGCATTAACATATCTGCAGATTGTAGAAAAATGTTCTTATTTTTTGAACACACTTTGTATTTTATGGGAAATTTTGCAATGAATCACAGAAGCGAAACATAACCAGAAACTGTGCAAGAGACATCTAGATACCTTTATGATGAGTCGACCTCATTAGCGCACCAGTATTTCCACATTCTTGATATATTTTGACACTGAGTCAGATTGCTCCTTAGCAGCCCACTTAGATCTCGTTCTGTCAGTAAATATGTGAACAAAAAGATTATTCAGTTACAGTGCCACCCTGTGGACAAGCACAGGTTAACAAGTGAACCAGGGGGTAAAATGTTACTTTGTATTTGAATAGTTCCTTTGTTTGGATTAGTGGTTCCTTTATTTAATTCAGTAATCTCTTTTAAAATAATCAATACAATATTGACGTAAACACATCTATGTACTAATAGTAATATTTTTGTCAAAGAGAATTATAATGAAATATAGTTTTTCGGTCTCACAGTGGTAAGAAAGTCATTTTCTTTACCCAAATGCATTTGTCCACTTTCCCTTTTACAAAGGCCCAGCTTATTTAAGCAATAAAGAACTGTACACCGCATGAGGAATATTGATTCAAATGTTCCTAATAATAATAATAATAATAATAATAATAATAATAATAATAATAATTTTGGAAGTAATATTGATACACAGAAAGATTTTCTGGAATTTTGTTGATTTTACAATAAATGTAATTGTTGAGATGAATTATTTATTTAGCCCTTAGACAAGTATACTTAAATATGGGTGAAAATGTACGTTAATTATATTTGTAAGTTTTTGGAGCACGATGGTCAGCCATCCTTTCTTATAGTTCAAGACAATATGCTATTTTGCGTAAAATGAATTTTTTAAAAATAAAAAAATGATTATACGACGGAGCAATTTGAAACAACACAAAATAATGCCTGATTTACTTCACATATTTCATGCTAGAATGAAACCGATACTTGAGTTATTATTTATAACCTATGATTTATTGTCGATAAAGACGTGGAACCACAATAGACGTTAAAGCGTTCGTTAGTTCCCCTTCGGAATATTTTCAAGGTGGTACGGGCTTCCGGCACAGACTGGATGCTATTGTTTAATTTAGGCTAACGTTATTTTGTTGTAACATGACTCCCGAGAATATTTCTTGAAATTTTGAAGACGAATCTTTAAAATATAATCGGGAAATTTTGTTTTGAAGATGGCGATTCCAATGGAAACGCAGCTTCAGAGCATATTCGAAGATGTTGTGGTTCGTTTTTCCCTTGAATTACGGCTAGCTATTGTAGCTACTTGCCAATACAGTCCAATGTGGTTGACGAGTTTGATATTTTTTTTGAGTGCCCAACTTTCTATTCAGCCAAGTTACTAGTCACTAGTTAGCTTAACTTTATATATCTTTATTATTAGCTAGTGAATATCCATTGTTAATTTTGGTTTTGCAATGTGCATCGTTCATATTGATGGTTAGCTGTGATGATGATGTTATCATTGCTGGTTTGTACTTCTTCGGTTTGTTTTTATTGTGTGTTGTTGTTATTGACACATGTTTCCCTAGAAAACGGAGGTTATCGAAGAAGCCTTTGCTGGGTAAGCTGTTTTAAAATAAATAAATACACATACGCACATTGCTATGCTGTTTTTAAAATGTGTTGAAATCTGAATGTACCAGTAAGCATTGTAAGGGTAATATATCAGAGTGGGCCTTGATAGAACAAACCATGCTTTTGTGATGACTCCAGCGCTCAGGAGAGCTATACTTGGTTTGCAATTGGTTGGCAGATTTCCGGTTTGGCCATAGTCAATTGCACACGTTCAGATCATTTCCCATATTGCCTACAATGTAATTTGCTGTTAACATGTCCTCCGGTTTTTGAACTTCACATGTTTGAGACCACTAGAGGTTGCACCTCCTGAGCTGGGTCTGATGTTGTAGCAGCATGTTAATAATTTTTTACAAAAAAGGAATGTAGTTCGTGCTGTCATCTGAAGTGTTACTGCTTGAACCTTTTCTGAAAAGAAAGAAAATATATCTTTTTAATATTTGTATTTTATTTTCTGTCAACACAGCATGTGTATGGACACACCAGAGGATGAACGAACCAAACTTGTCAGTTGTCTTGGTGCATTTCGTCAGTACTGGAGCACTCTACCACAGGTAGGGTTCCTGGATGCCCGGTTTTCACCTGGAATGTCTGGTTTTGAAATTATTTGTGCAGGTTCGGTTTGTTGTCCTGACCGGACAGTAATTGAGGGAAAGATTTTACCTTTAGTTTCCGATATTATGTTGTGCAGCTGACCCTGGCCAAATGGGCTACATTAACCACTGCTTTTCTACTGACTTCTATGCCTGCAGCCCTCCCTGCAAACTGTGTACTTTAACCCAAATCTCTCCGTACTCTGTCAGCACTTTAATTAGACTGCCAAATGTTTGCCAGGACTGGATGGCCATTTCCCAGAGTAGGGATTCCCCCCAGGTTTCTTCCTGTTTCCGTGAGGACGTTTCCCTTGTCACTGCCAGGCTTGGGGCCTGGAATGTGTAAATTGCTTGGAGACATTGGTCCACTGTGAAAAGCACTATACAGATAAAATTGAATTGACTTGAATTGAAATGCAGCCGTATTAAGCCAGATGTTAAAGTACTGCGTTAAGTATAGAAAGCTGTACACCTTCTTGTGGAACTAGTGGAAAATGTTTTAATGGTGTCAGCTTAATTTAAGCTTAATATGGCTCCGGATGTTCCGTAGGTGTATGTTACTGTCAGTTTAAATCTCTTTCTTTTAAATCTCTTAAAGTCTAGCACAAAATTATCAAAATGTCACCAATTTTTTGTGTCAACTACACAGCATATGCTCCTATTTTATTTCATTTTATTTTTCTTTTATGTTCTATTAATTATACAACACTTATGTACAATGCACATAGCCTTGAATATAATTTGCAAATTTGAATGGTAAATGGGTAGTATTCCCTATTTGGGAAGTTGAAGAGTTTGGTGGTTGTTTTTTAGGATTCCCATGATCAGTGTGTGCAGTGGATTGCCAGATTCATCCATGGACAGCACAGTCCCAAAAGAATATCCTTCCTGTACGACTGTCTAGCAATGGCTGTAGAGACCAACCTGCTGCCTCCCAGGTAGGAAAAACAGAATTTCAAGCTAAGCCTAAGATCTTAAATGGGGGAAAAAAAACCATATTTGTACTCATTTAAAACCAGTCTCAAAGTCTCAGGCAATTGTAATTTGCAGAACACATGCAAAATCTTGATTAGTCATTGCTTCTGAATGAATAATCTGAATATTCTAATTCCCTGATTGAGTTCAGCTGTGATCGGAAATGCAGTATTCTGCGTGTGTTTCTCGACCCCAGCCTCGTTATCTGCAGCGCAGGGGCGATACGGAAGGTAGGTCACGTGCTGAGCGAACTCGTGATTGGTGAAAAGCAGAAGGTTGACGCGCCCCGCCCCGCTCTTTCAGGATGGTGTGCGAGGCCCTGATCAGTTCGGACAGCGTGGAGTGGGAGAGGACGCAGCTGTGGGCCCTCACCTTCCAGCTCATCCGCAAAATCATCGGCGGGGTGGACTACAAGGTGTCACAGGCCGTTCGTCTAGTCCGAAAATAGGCCAGCCGGGACATAAGTGCAAGAGACAGGCAGTCTGGGTCCTGGGAATGGAGATTAGAGGCTGCAGAAATATTATTAAAATCCCTGTAAAGATGCAGCTGATTAATATACACTGTGGTGCTGCCATCTGAGCGTTAGAGACGAAACTAGGCTGGAACGTGTCTGTGTGGTTTCGTTTGGATGGTCAGTTGAGACTGATGTTGAAAATGCAGCTTCACCTTTAATGTTGCAGTTGCGGGGGGGCCTGGTTTTGAAAGACCTCTAATCAGAGGGTCATTGATTTAAATTTTTAGCAAAAAGAGAAGCGCAGGCCATTCAGACCAGCCAGGCTTGTCATCATTTTATCCATCTAAATTGCATTGAACACTATTTCAAAAGGCTAATTAATGTGTAAAAAATACGTGGCAGTATACATGTTAAGGGTACCTTTAACTAATGAACTGTGCTTTGTAGTGGGCACTAGCCCTGTTGTGTCTGTAGCGGGACGATAAATTGACTTGCTTCTAGAAATACGCCGCTGTATATATTTCTGGATTATTCTGCTATCCGCCCTGTTTGGGAAACGACGGGAAGCTAACGCAGTGCGCCTTCCTTCAGGGCGTCAGGGATCTTCTGAAGGCCGTCCTGGAGAAGATACAGAACATCCCCAACACCGTGAGCTCGGCGGTGGTCCAGCAGCTTCTGGCGGCCCGAGAGGTACCGCCGCCCCCCGTCCGACCTCCTTCGGTGAGCCCGCGGTGTCGCGTTCGGCGTCCGTGGTGAACGCGCGTCTGGTTTTTTCCCCCTTTCTCCAGGTGGTGGAGTACATACTGGACCGGAACGCCTGTCTGCTGCCTGCCTATTTCGCCATAACTGAGATCAGGAAGCTGTACCCGGAGGGGAAGCTGGCACACTGGGTGAGTCTGAGCCTCAGTCTCCTCGAACAGCGAGGTTCGCCTGGAGTTCAAAAGGTCATTACAGTTTGAATGTCTTCCTGTATCCAAGCGCTTGGAATCAAGAGTCCCAAAAGTAAATGGATAGGTAAGGACACTTTGTGCTTTTCAAGGTCAAAATTGGTTTTGAAAATTAGAGGACACTTTCCGGAGAGCAAAATTTCTCTTTTAGTACATACTGGGAAAAGAGCCAACAAAAATGGTTGCTCAGCTGTCATTGCTTGGTGTGCATCCCTGTTTTGGAAAACCATTTCAAAGCTCTTCAGATGTCATTACAAAACTCTCACTTGAATTCAAAATGTGGATTTTGAGAGGTGTCAGCTGCTGTTTCTCATGCTGTTGAATAACTGCGTTAAACACCATGTGTTTTCCAAACCGTTGCTTTTTTAATTACAAAATACTTTCATCATCGATCACAATTTTTCTTTCCATTTTAGCTGCTGGGCAGTCTGATATCGGATTTTGTGGACAGCTTCAGACCCACGGCGAGAATAAACTCGATTTGCGGTAAGGCCGCTGCCTCCATTTCGTCCTCTCTGAAGTGCAGCGGCTTGTTTCCATGGCGCGTGGGTGGGCGGGGTTTCTCACGGGTGTCTGTGCGTGTTTTTGACCATCAGGAAGGTGCAGCCTGCTGCCCGTGGTCAACAACTCTGGAGCCATTTGTAACTCCTGGAAACTGGACCCCACCACCCTGCGGTTCCCCCTGCGAGGGCTGCTGCCCTATGACAAGGTACAGCCTCTCCTTCACGGATGGGCTTTGGTTCGGTAGTACAGAGTAAACCGGGTTTCTAACGGGAACCAGGCCTGGAGCTTCGACTAAGGGTTGTTACATAACCCAGATTGCTTCCGCAGGTCATCGGCTGTGTATCGAAAATAAAATGGACGACACGAGAGAGGTGTAGGTTCCTCTGGTGTACTGTGAACAAATATAATGCAGGGCCTTTTTCCCAACTCGCTTACACATAGGTAAACTGCCAGTCTGCCCTAAGCTGAGAGAGATGATCCTGAAGCAAAAATGAAAGTACTTGGAGATAGGTTGTGGCAGATGTCAGTAGAAGGCCCTTGTTGCTTTGGCCCGTGTGCTAAGAGTGTGTGGTCGTGTCTCCCTGGCAGGACCTGTTCGAACCGCAGACGGGGCTGCTGAGATACGTGCTGGAGCAGCCCTACTCGCGAGACATGGTCTGCAACATGCTAGGGCTCAACAAGCAGGTACTGAACTCCTCCCTCTTTCTTCCTCTCTTTCTCTCCCTCTCTCTCTCGCTCTCCCTCTCTCCCTCTCTCCCTCCCCACCTCCCCCAGACCCATCTGCGCCCTCCTCTCTGCTCTCTCTCTGGCTGTTGAACGGGAGACGGACGCAAAGGTACGGTAAAGGGAAGCTGGCTCAAAGAGCAGCCCTTTGCTTTCAGTCATCCTCTCCAGTAGCCCCGGCGCTAACCGAGAGAACAACAAGTGGTTTGCATTGCTTTGTCTCCACAAGGCCAGCCTCCAGTATGCTCCCTGACACTAGCGCGCCGTCCGTCGCACAGAGAGAGCCGGCTCTGCCTGGCCGCTAAAAACCCGCGCGCGAGAAATCGTTAGCATCGGCGACGGGGACCAGACGGCCCGGGCTGTCAGGGAGCACACGGGCACCGCCTGTCACTTTGGTCACGTGTCCGAGGAGCTCGGCTTTACTGACTGACGGGGGGAACCTGGAGCCGGCCTCCTAGTCACTGTTTTGTCTTTTCTTTTTTTCTTCCTTTATTTTTGTTCTGTCCTGTCTTCCCCTGCCCATCCTCCAATGCTCTAGACCTTGAACATTGCTCAGGTATGTTCACAATCTTCCTGTTGTATTGTGACTAACCAGATACTGGACGCTTCGTAGCCACGCTGATTCCATCTAGACCGTTAACCGAAACCCCAGGGGCTTGAAATTATCCGCAGGCGAGCGAGAGGGGCGGTAACGGCCAAGGGGGGGGCCATCTCGAACCCGGCGTCTGACCCCCCCCCCCCCCCCCGAACGGGGCCGGCTGCTCGAATGAGCCGGCTAAGCGGCACCGTGCAAGTTCATCCGAAATCTCAATCGAGGCCCTCCAAAGACTCTTGGCCAATGCTGTGGCCGCAGAGGACCACAGTGGCTCATTTGCGCAACGATTAGGTTCATTGACAGTGGTTGGGTCTTATCTATTGGATCTTTTCTTGCCTTGCCCCAAGTTTTCAATTGCGCATAGTCTGAGCAAAATGTGAATCGTAAATCAGTAAATTGGGCAGCAGTGTATTGTTCAGTTTTTTCACTTTTATCGCATCTCTTTTCCCCCCCCCCAGTTGTCCTTTGGCTTTTTTTCCCCCCCTCTTAATTTGTCTCTGTATGCACCTTAACGTTACTACGCTAGGCGTCGCCAGCCACGCTGTCCCTATTCTGTCTGGTGTATTAGATCAGCACAGCACGTTTCTGTAGAGCAGGTCGACCACAGGAAAACGATAGTTTCACACGGGAGATTTGAAGCTGAAGTCTGTTCATGGTGGCTGGGACTGTTTTTCTTGTCCTTTAATAGAAAGCGCTTGTGACGGTTGTTAAAGGTGCAGTATGCAAGTGATATGAATTCAGTTGACATTCAAGGGAAAACACTTCTTATCAGTCAGTGTTATGTTTTCCACTTGACCGATTAGCCTGCTGGTACCCACTACGTGAGATGAAAAGTGCATGATTTGGCTAGCACGATATTATGAACACTGGCTAAATATCATTAATGAAAAAGGAGAAATCTCAGTTTTCTAGTGTAGCATGACCAAAGTCTGGTTAAAGCTGTAAATGCAGCAAATATTATCTAATAACTAAATAACTAATTTATTTCAGTAGTATAGACTTATAATCAGAAGACTGATCATACTGCCAAACATTATCTTCAGTGACGTCTGAGAACCTTTGAGCACGCCTGTAAATTGCTCTGTCACTGATGTTATTTTGTTTATGAACAATTATCCCGCCCAAGCCATTTCAAATTCATTTGGAGGGCGTATGCAAGATTTGAGGTGCTGAATTTTTCCCACAAATCTTATTCTCTCTGCAGTTATCATGATCGTTTATCTTTGATAGAAAAAAAATTGCATAATGCACCTTTAATATTTTCCAAGTAGAAGTTTGCCAACGTGAAAAAGCATCACACAACGTGAAATACAGTGTGCTCCTGTTGTAATTATGGGATGCTTTCCAAAGACCAAATACTGTTACAGACAATACCTTCGACTTGACATCTGCTTCATTAAGGGGTGTGTTTCAGGGTTTGGTTGAATGTATTGGTCTGTGAAAAATGCTTGGAACGTGTCGTATACTCATAAGAATAACTAGCAGTGCTTTGTTAAAACTTGTTAATGGAATCAGTGGATAATCGGGGAATGACGTCAGTGCGTACGGGATACGTCATTGCCTCTCCCTATTCCATAAAGAATGGCAGTCATAGCAAGTGCACACATAGCGTTGTTCCTTAGTCTTGGGATATGTATTGTAAACTTTGCGGAATAACGTTACGATGCTTCCAGTTTGAATCGAACTTTAAAACGCACAATACTTCATTAACCTCAGACAGAAAGTGCCAAAGTGGTTATGCTCATTTTTTTCTTCTTCATAGAGTTATACCTTCAGTGTTCAGCAAAAAGCCAAATTGAAAAAGAGCGGGGAAACATTCACATTTTTCTGAAATGTTAAAAGCCTACCTGAGAATGAAATGCTAATTTCAAGCCCTGATCTGCTGCATGTCTGACTGTTGTAGAGTGTAGTGGTGTCTGTTGAGCTGTGGTGGAGTTTGTTGAGTTTTGCGCTGAGAAACAGATTCATCTTGGTGCTGGCAACCAGATACATGCATCAGTGTGTAGTTTTTTTGTTGTTGTTTTTTTTTGTAGTGCCTGGAAGTTGTCGTAATTGCAGTAATTCATGACTTTATTTCATTTCAAACTTTTACATTTGTGTAGGAGCATGTTCAGAAAAGAAATGTGTGTCTTTTGCCATCGAGGTTCGTTATTGGATTTTGCTGAACGTCGTCCCGTCAATTATATAGTCGACATTCAGTGATTTAAAGTCAAGTCACAGTGATTTGTCCAAATTGTAATTCATTTACAGTACTACTGCTCCAAGGAGTCTGTTTGAGTCCAGAAATGTAATTATTGAAATATTTCCCTTTGTGATTCGCCATACTTTGCGTGTCACTCTTGGAATAACTGGATATGACCAAACGCATGGTGAGAGAACGTTTTTAACAAACCGGTAGTGGTAGTCCTCTGCTGGTATTTCACAAACCCCGCCCATCCAGACCAACCGGTTTGGGATCCAAGCCTCACATTCAGTCAAACCATAGCGTGCAGTGTGCCAAGAGAAGTATTTTGTCATATAAAATGGCGATTAAAGGTAGTGTCATTAACCTGTAAATTTTTTTGCGAGCGCGCAGGACGTGAGGCTTTTTGGCCAATGAGCTTTTGTCCTGTCGCCGTGCGAACAATGAGGGTCTGTGAAATAACCCTGTTGGAGTCCCTAATTGCCCTAATCCAGTAAACAAACCCCCATCTCAAAAGAGCATGCATCTCTCGGGTGTATTTATGTTCTGTTTGTGTGTGGTACGGCCCCGCTCGCAGTGAATGACGGAATGGTGATGTCATCTTACCCAGCATGCCAGACCAGTGGGGAAGCTACAGCGTGTCAGAATGGCTGGAGGTGTGCATAGCGCCAGTCAGGGAGAAATCTGGTTTGAGGCGTGCAAGATGGAGGCTCAACATTAGGCTCGTGCCATTGGCTGTGTCAGGTTTTCACCACAAGAGGCCGTTGTTGCCTCAGAAATTTCTGTCATCACACCCATCGTCTCCTCTCATGCCTTCGTCCTTAACCCTTTGAAGAGTAGGTTTTTGGAATGTTTCTTATTTCTTTTTTTCTAAATTCTAAGACAATGTTCTAGAACTCCATTTCTGTTAGCTGTATGTGATTGTTAGATGAGAATTAGAATGTTCTGTTGATAACATTATAATCACATACTCGTGAACTTACACCTCAAAGGGTTAAACAAATGTTGTTCATATCTCAGAATTTGAGTGTGTTTTAGGCCTATACGGTATTGCAATTTTCAAGATTGAATCAGGAATTTGAAAAAGGTTGGTATCAACATGGCCCCTAATGTTTATGCCGAGGAATTAAAATTCACAATATCCATGAGTTCTGGTATTAAAGAAGCTTCAACTGAGGCAGCGATTTCAGCCTCCTTCAGTGTGCTGTGCTTCCTAATTCCTCTGAAATTGTCCATGTTGAACGGCATGAAGAGAGTGTTAAGTTAGATGGAGAAGACTGACCAGCCTGTTGATACCATGCAGCTTCTCTGGGATCAGGGCTTTCTTAGGAAGCGGGCTGTCCCTGTGTCACCCCCTCCCCCCTCTCTCCCCCGCCCCCCCATTAAGGCTCCGCCCTCTGGATGGCACTGGTGCTTTGAGTGGTGTGCTAGCTTTGAGATCTTCTAGGTGGGCGGGGCTTAGCATCACCCCAGCAGAATGGGAGGTGGGCAAGGGAAGGGGGAGGGGCGTTGCTCTCCTGGGGGTAGGGCTAGCGGCTCGCGAAGCCCCTCCCCCTCGGTTGGGTCCAGCGGCCGGTTCGGAACCGACTTTGAGCCGGCGTTCTGTGGGCTTCTCCTTTCCAGCACAAGCAGCGCTGCCCGGTTCTGGAGGACCAGCTGGTGGACCTGGTGGTGTACGCCATGGAGCGCTCGGAGACGGAGGAGCAGTTCGACGACGGCGGGACCAGCCAGCTGCTCTGGCAGCACCTCTCCAGCCAGCTCATCTTCTTCGTGCTCTTCCAGTTCGCCAGCTTCCCGCACATGGTCCTGTCGCTCCACCAGAAGGTGCCCCCTCCCCCTCCCCGCCCATGTGACTGCTAGCATGCGCACACGCTCACACAGACACGTGCATTCTCATTACTACTGAGCCCCTCCAGTGATAAACTGGTAGAGCCTGTTCTGGATGCGGTTCGCAGTTTTAATCTGATCTGTGAAATATTATTTTGCGGTTCCTCCATTTTCTTTCAATGGAGATATTGTATTACCAAGGTGACGGTATGCTGTAATAATTTGTCATGGGAGCAGTTAAGGGTCGCAATATGGAATATGTGAAGAATACGTGCAATCATAGTTTCATTATATCAAATTTTGGAAATGTCGTACAGGATGCATTTTTTGTAAGTCCTTTCATTATCTCTAGATGTGGTTTTGTTTTTGTAATTAAGGTTTGGTTATTGGTGAGTGCTTTGTGTTATGTTCCCCACTGATACTGGATTAACCCAGTGTTGGTTTTTCATACATTTTGCATATTGGGTCAGGTCAAATTGAAGCAAAGTTAATGAGAAATCATTCCCATGGGTTGAAATGTTTGGTGTGTCCAGGTGAAGGCTTTAGTGTGCCCTGCTCACGTAGGCTTCCAGTAGACCCTGTCCTGATAAAAAAAAAAGAGAGACCTTTATTAAACCAGAACAGTATGCAAGTACGGACAGGACCTCTGGACGTTTCTGATAGCGTAACTGAATTATTTGTTTCTCAGCTGGCTGGCCGGGGTCTTATCAAGGGCAGGGATCATCTGATGTGGGTCCTGCTGCAGTTCATCTCCGGAAGCATCCAGAAGAACGCCCTGGCCGACTTCCTCCCCGTCATGAAGCTCTTCGACTTGCTTTACCCAGAAAAAGAGGTAATGGCTCAGACTGACTGACTGCTTGAACAGCATAGGCTGGTTTTAGCTGGAATTTTCAGTATGGGTAACTGCACACACTACACTAGTATAGAGGTAACAGCATATACTGTACTAGTATAGAGATAACAACACATACTGTATTAGTATAGTGGTAACAGCACATATTGTACTGGTATAGAGGTAACAACACATACTATATTAGTGTAGTGGTTACAGCACATACTGTACTACTATAACGGTATCTGCTGACACTGTACTAGTATAGTGGTAACAGCACATACTGTACTAGTACAGAGGTAGCTGTTCTTACTGTACTAGTATAGAAGTCACTGCTCATGCTGTACTAGTATAGTGGTAACAGCACATACTGTGCTAGTACAGAGGTAGCTGTTCTTACAGTACTGGTATAGAAGTAACAGCTTATACTGTACTAGTATAGAAGTAACTGCTCATACTGTATTAGTATCGCGTTAAGTGCTCACACTGTAATAGTATAGAGTTAAATGCTCATGCTGTAATAGTATAGAGGTAACAGTCCACATTGTGCCAGTACAGAGGTACCTGTTCTTACTGTACTAGTATAGAGGTAACAGCTCATACTGTACTCGTATATAGGAAACAGTCCATACTGTACTAGTACAGAGGTAATGGCTGGTGCTGTAATAGTATCGAGTTAACTGCTCATACTGTAATAGTGTAGAGGTAATGGCCTGTGATACTGTAATAGTTTTCTCAGGCTGTCAGTTCTGAATGCGGAGGGACCAGTAAGCACTTCCATCTGCCCCAGGGCCGCAGCAGGAAGTGCGAAACCGATAATCATCATCCGGATCCGTCTCCTGGGTGGCACAATTACCCCTTCCGTAACCACAGTTTCTACCCAATTAACTCCCCTCCGAATGCGTCATTAGCATGCAAATATGCGCCCTGCCTGCTAACGATGCCTGGATCCCCGCGCTCCAGCGGCTACCGCGGCTAGCGATTGTTCTGCTATGACAAATTGGTTATATCTGGAGATGTTGAAAAGCTCAATGGGGGGAGGGGGGGGGGGATACATTTCTCGATGTTTTCTTTTCCCGAGGCAAAGAAATCTTGTCCTCATTATTTTCTGACCGCCTGTTTACTTAAAGGCTCTGTCCAGTGTTGTTCAGGAGCCGCGTGGAGCTGGAAGCATTTGCAGTCATTTGATTAAGGATTTGGGCTTTTTATTTGGCCCGTTTATAAAGTTTGGTCTGACATTTCTGAGGTCAGCCCGGACCAGATATCATGGGCTGTGATGTCACGTCGCGGTGGGGGCGGGCGCGTCTCGCCAGCACGATTCCTGTAACGGGCCGTCCGCTGTTTGAGGCTTTAACACGCTCCCGCCCCCACGTTTTGATGCGTACCGACATTACAGAGGCCCCAGGCCTGCGGCGGCCATTTTGCTTTCTCAAAGCAAATGGGTTGCAGTAGCGCAGGCCGAGGCCTTTGAAGACCGCGAGAGTTGCGAAGTCGTCGGGGTAAAGGCGCTTTCGTGAAGGAGACGGAACGCCATCTCACGCTCGGGCCTCTTCCCTCCGCAGTGCATCCCCGTGCCGGACATCAACAAGCCCCAGTCCACCCACGCCTTCGCCATGACCTGCATCTGGATCCACCTCAACAGGAAGGCCCAGAACGACAACTCCAAGCTGCAGATCCCCATCCCCCACTCCCTGAAGCTGCACCACGAGTGAGATCCCGCCTCCGCGCTCCTCCTCCCCCGCCCCCCCCCCATGTTCGTCGATTTTACTGAGTGATCGCCAGCGCAGTTTGATGGATAGGGACCTGGGCTTGTAACTCAATGGCCCTGGGTTTGTTTCCCGGTTGGGATGCTGCCATTTTGCTTTTGAGCGAGGTACTTCAGCAAAATCGCTTCACCTAAATGGCCGGCTGTATAAATGGATTGCGCGTAAAAATGCGGTCCTGTGCAAGCCACTTTGGATAAGAGCGTCTGTTAAATGGCCGAATGTAAATGCAGGCAGTGAAAGAGGGAGTGTGGAGTGAGGAGTGATTTTTTTTCATGGCCTATATGCATAGATACGAGCTTAGCCCGGCCCTGAAATGTATTTCCACTCAATGTGACTGCAAAAGTGATTTTTAAGGCCTGCTTCTTTCGCTGCAGCAACCCATTTGTTCTGCCTCTTTGAAAAACACTGTCATAATGTATGATCTCTGGCCTTCAGATTCAGTCATCATTTGTTCTTAACTTTGATGTACAATTTAAAGTAAGACAGAGTTTAGTTAAATAGTACGGAGGATAGACGGTGTTTCAACGTTACTATGACAACGTTAATTGACAATGACGTAGTTTGTTTGTTGAAATGTTGTCTGCTGTCCTCCACCATTACATCAAACACACAGTGTTATAATTTGTAGTGTTGACCTTAATCTTACACTCTAATGCATGTAAATCCGGTGACCGCACTTGCACTCTCCTACCACTGTGAGTCACTCTGTGGATACGAGTGCTTTTCTAAATCAGTGGTTCCCAGTCTGAGTCTAAGGGGACCCCTAAGTATGCTCATTTTCTTTCCAACCACAATTGTCCCAGAGTCCCAGAATTTTAAAAAGCTGTTAATTACGCTTTTCATGTTTTGAGCGATGATTTACCCTCTTCAGATGCATTTGGTTAGAAGTGTCTATGCATTTCATGAAGAATAGAAGTCCCCAATTCACATTACTATAGTTCCAATGAATAAAAAATGACATTAAAAAAATTTACTTGATAAGGACTGAGGAGAATCAATAGGCTCCAGATGGTGAGCGTGGACACCATTTGGAGATTCAGAACAAGATTCAAGATTCAGAAGTTGATGCATCCAAATTAGGAGATGTGCTCCTAGTTAGCACCTATCAATTTCCAATTAGCACATATTAATTTTCATGAGTGCCGTGCTGCTAAAAATGGGAGCTCTGTAGAGCTCTGGCCTTCGTCTTCAGTCCTAAACCAGTGTCTGTGTGGTAACGGAGGCCCACTGCGTGTACCTCAGGTTCCTGCAGCAGAGCCTGCGGAACAAAAGCCTGCCCATGACGGACTACAAGATCGCCCTGCTGTGCAACGCCTACTCCACCAACTCGGAGTGCTTCACGCTGCCCATGGGCGTGCTGGTGGAGACCATCTACGGCAATGGCAGCATGCGCATCACCCTGCCCGGCACCAACTGCATGGCGTCGGGCTCCGTCACGCCGCTGCCCATGAACCTGCTGGACTCGCTCACCGTGCACGCCAAGATGAGGTGAGGCTCCGCCCCCCTCCCGCCGCCGGCCTTTTTTTTTTTTTGTTGTGAATCCCGCCGGTTCTCCGTTTGGTCCTCGCTCTCCATGAAAACGGTCCTTATCTCGCGAACCGGATGCAGCCTCCGTCTTCAGAGTTGGATGTTTTATTTGTGAATTTATTTATTTGTTATTGTAATTGTTGTAATTAAGAACGTGTGGTGACGAGAACGGGCCGTTCAGCCCTTCTCAGCTTGCCGTGGTATCTGCAGTCATTTCACTGAAATATTGAGAGCTCACCAGGGAGTCGTTTTACCGCGATTTAGCGGTCCGTCCGCGCCGCTCTCTCTGTAACGCGCTGTGAGACACTGCTATATTAGTATCAGTAGTACGCCGCATGCGTTTCAGGGGTTGCCTTGACAGCGGTTTGGATAACACCGCGCGCGGTAATGGAAAAGCGTTTTAGAGTAAAACAGTGTTTTAGCTCGGCGCGTAGCGTTCTGCGGGGCGCGCGGCACAACCGCCCTCCTATTCGGAAGCTCTTAGTCGCCGGGTAGCCGAGCGCTCTCCCAGTCCCCCGAAGATTGCCTCGCCCCGCGAACTCGCAAACGAGCGCATTCGAGATTAGCGCCTTTGTTTTCCCGCCCTCCCGGGAGCCATTAGGAGAATCTGAATCGAGGCTAATGGCTTTTCCGCCGCCTCCCCCCCCCCCCCCCCGCGAGATGGCCGCTCCCGTCTTTGCGCGATTTCGTATAATGGAGCCGTTCCTCAGAGGGCAGTGAGCCGGGGCTTACCGCTTCCACCGTGGAGGGAAACTGAAATAAATAGGGGAAAAAAAGGAGCAAATTGCCCCCTCAGCTAAATCCCATCCTCCCTGCTAGACTCTTACTGTAGATTTGTGAGGAGATTTTTTTTTATTATTTATTTTTGCCTAGCCGCGCGGTAGCTTATTGCAGCTCCCCGGAGTCATCCGCCCTTTCCCCCCCGTTTAAATGCAGCAGGTGTGGTGCGAGTTCTTACGCGGCTCCTCCGCGCTGCAGTCTGATCCACAGCATAGCCACGCGGGTGATCAAGCTGGCCCACGCCAAGTCCAGCCTGGCCCTGGCCCCGGCCCTGGTGGAGACCTACAGCCGCCTGCTGGTCTACATGGAGATCGAGTCTCTGGGCATCAAGGGCTTCATCAGTAAGTCCCATTGTGGAGGTTGTGCTGAAATATAACCATGAAGGAAACAAAGTGGGCGAAAGGATTCATTTCAGGGGTGTTTAACCTTTCAATAAGATTAATCATTGCTGATATAAAATCTAAAATGAGATATACCATCATTATATTAATCTTGCATCCATTTTGATTCATTTTTATTTTTAGTGCTATAATGTTCATTGCTTTCAGTCTGAGGATAAATGAAAGTAAATAAATGCATTTCTATCCATTATTTATGAGTCCTGCTGCAGTATTGTGTTTCCCTGCTTGTGACTCTGCTGGGTGGGAAACGTACACATTGGAAGTTTGGTATGAATCTCATTTGAGTGACTATATTTGAATTATGTAAAAATTAACACCAAGTGGCTCCTCCCACCCCATTCCCGGCTCCTCCCATCCCTCCCCCTCCCATCTCTCCCCCATCCTCCCACCCCTTCCCGCTCCCCAGGCCAGCTGCTGCCCAACGTGTTCAAGTCGCACGCCTGGGGCATCCTGCACACCCTGCTGGAGATGTTCAGCTACCGCATGCACCACATCCAGCCGCACTACCGCGTGCAGCTGCTCAGCCACCTGCACTCGCTGGCCGCCGTGCCCCAGACCAACCAGAACCAGCTGCACCTGTGGTCAGTGCCGTCTGGAGGCTCGCCGATCTTTACCTGTGTGATACGTCAGCACGTCCGCACGTCTAGCTGTCACTGTTCTGTATTCATTTCTGTGCTGGGTAGAAGTAGGGCTTGCTGTACGCGTATGTCATCCATTAATACTGTAGTGTAGGTACTGATGTGATGGTGTCCCAGCCCTTATGGAAAAAAAATATACTACAATATACACTTATATTTATATACTTCTCAATATATGTTCAAATATATGAGTCTTAGCAATTTTTAGGAATTGCTACATATTTAACAAAAGCATTGTAGTGAAATTTGTTTATTGCTATAATTTCCTCAAAGCCAAGATTTACAATGTCAATGAAAATATGGTGTCTCTGGAAGTTTATGAATCCTGAAACCACTGTAGTGTGCCAGTGCGGCAGACAGCCTCCAGCTTGTTTGGTCATGTGAGAGGAGAGAGGATGTAATGTGTGTGTGCGCGTGCGTGTGTGTGTTCGTGTTCGCAGCGTGGAGAGCACAGCCCTGAGGTTGATCACTGCCCTGGGGAGTTCAGAGGTTCAGCCCCAGTTCACGCGGTTCCTGAGCGACCCAAAGACGGTGCTGTCCGCCGAATCTGAGGAGCTGAACCGAGCCCTCATCCTCACGCTGGCCCGAGCCACGCACGTGACAGGTCAGAGCCCAGAGCTGGCCCAGAACTCTTTTAACACTGCTGTCAACCACGCCCAAAAGCTGCTAACCAGAACCATAAAGAGCACTAACCCTGCTGCACTCCTGAAGCATAAATACCATTATCCCTGATATAAACCAGAAACATAAAGAGTATTAACCCTGATATAAACCAGAAACATAAAGAGTATTAACCCTGATATAAACCAGAAACATAAAGAGTATTAACCCTGATATAAACCAGAAACATAAAGATCAGTATTAACCGTGATATAAACCAGAAACATAAAGATCAGCATTACGCCTGATATGAACCAGAAGCATAAAAGATCTTAACCATGGTGTAACAACTTGCACTAGCAAAATTTTGTCTGTGGACAGATGCCGTTTAATTTTAGGGAGAAGTACCCCTTTAAGCATATGTTGCCTCTCTGATCTAATCCATAACACTGAACACTGAGCATTAAGGATTAAGGATATCTCTTTGATATGATCAATATCACTCGCATGAAGGGTTCATTAGCTCTCTGCTATGATCACTTGCAGAAATTCAGTACACGATCCATATCGCTATCAGGAATGTTTTATTAGCGCTTTGCTATGATCGGTCACAGTAACACAGTACACGATCAATAGCGCTAGCACGAAGCTTTTATTAGCTGTTTGCTGTGATCATTCACAGTAAGCAGATACGCTTAAAGATATGCTGTCTCTGGTCTGGTCCGTAGTAGTGTGCGTCAGGTATGCGTTTTCTCCGGTACGATCCGTGACTCCCTCTGGGGTGACGCTGGTTTTCCGTGCGGCCGTCCCGCCCCTGATCCCTGGCTCTCCCGTCTCTGCCGCGCCCTGCAGATTTCTTCACAGGGTCGGATTCCATCCAGGGCACGTGGTGTAAGGACATCCTGCAGACCATCATGAGCTTCACCCCCCACAACTGGGCGTCCCACACCCTCTGCTGCTTCCCCGCCCCCCTGCAGGTAACCCGGGCCCGCCCCGGAACGAGGTCCTGCTCGCGCGGCGCGTCGTGCACCGCACACGCTGAGGGGTGTGGGAGTTTCACACACCGCACCCTGGGAGTAGCGATTGATATGTGATTGTATTTCACAACACGCAGTGAGAGACAGTAATAGTACAACATGTACGCATTATATCTATTATACGCCATGTGCAGTGGTAGACAGTGAAATACACCACACGGTGGGAGGCAGTGATTGTATTATAGACCACACACCGTGACAGACAGCGATTGTATTACACACCACACACAGTGACAGTGATTGTATTATAGACTACAGACAGTGATTGTATTACACACCACGCACTGACAGACAGACAGTGATTATATTACGCACCACACACAGTGACAGACAGTAATTATATTACACACCACACAGTGACAGACAGTAATTATATTACACCCCACACAGAGTGACAGACAGTAATTATATTACACCTCACACAGAGTGACAGACAGTAATTTTATTACACCCCACACAGAGTGACAGACAGTAATTATATTACACACCACACACAGTGACAGACAGTAATTATATTACACACCACACAGAGTGACAGACAGTAATTATATTACACCCCACACAGAGTGACAGACAGTAATTATATTACGCACCACGCCGTGACAGACGTTTGTAATTGGTGATTATATTGTTCACTGCACACAGGGACCGGTTGCTGTAGAAGGGAGTGTTTACGGATGCTGAAGCAGCAAAGAGAGATTGAAGCAGTATAAATAGCCCCACATCTGACAGCTGATAATAACCTGCTGGTGCTTTTCCTTCGATTTACTGGGCCCCAAGCGAACGTAACCGATTTTCTCATTTCATTTTCGGGTGGCAGGCTTTCTTCAAGCAGAACAACGTGCCCCAGGAGAGCCGCTTCAACCTGAAGAAGAACGTGGAGGAGGAGTACAGGAAGTGGAAGTCCATGACCAACGAGAATGACATCATCACACACTTCTCCATGCAGGGCTCCCCGCCCCTCTTCCTCTGCCTGCTGTGGAAGATGCTGCTGGAGACCGACCACATTAACCAGATCGGCTTCAGGTGCGTTATCCAATCAGCATCGACCAGACTGGCGTCATAATACGAGACCGGCGTAATAATACGAGACTGGCGTAATAATACGAGACTGGCGTAATAATACGAGACTGGCGTAATAATACGAGACTGGCGTAATAATACGAGACTGGCATGGCATAATACGAGACTGGCGTAATAATACGAGACTGGCATGGCATAATACGAGACTGGCGTAATAATACGAGACCGGCGTAATAATACGAGACTGGCGTAATAATACGAGACCGGCGTAATAATACAAGACTGGCGTAATAATACAAGACTGGCGTAATAATACGAGACCGGCGTAATAATACGAGACTGGCGTAATAATGCAAGACTGGCGTAATAATACGAGACTGGCGTAATAATACGAGACTGGCGTAATAATACGAGACCGGCGTAATAATACGAGACCGGCGTAATAATACGAGACCGGCGTAATAATACGAGACTGGCATAATAATACAAGACTGGCGTAATAATACAAGACTGGCGTAATAATAATACGAGACTGGCGTAATAATACAAGACTGGCATAATAATACAAGACTGGCGTAATAATAATACGAGACTGGCGTAATAATACAAGACTGGCATAATAATACGAGACTGGCGTAATAATAATACGAGACTGGCGTAATAATACAAGACTGGCATAATAATACGAGACTGGCATAATAATACAAGACTGGCATAATAATACGAGACTGGCGTAATAATACAAGACTGGCGTCATAATAATACGAGACTGGCGTCATAATACGAGACTGGCGTAATAATACAAGACTGGCGTCATAATAATACGAGACTGGCGTCATAATACGAGACTGGCGTCATAATACGAGACTGGCGTCATAATGCGTAATAATAATCGACCAAAATCAATCAGTCAGATAAACTGGAATTTTACTGGAAAATCAGTCCTGCAGCATTGCAACAAGGCCATCATCCGGGGTCATCGCAGGTGGACTGTTCTTTTTTTATGTGTCTGTTAACGAATAAGCTGATGAGCTCAGCGAGAGGATTTCAGAGGGCCGAGTGTGTAATCGTCAGGGCCTTGAGCTGTGAGCTCCCCTTTGTGCGGTCAGAAACGGGTGCAGCGTCGGGGGGGGGGGGGGGGGGGGGGGGGGCTTAGCGCATCGCGCCCCCCCCCCGTGCAGCTGCCACGGCGACGAACAAAGAGGAGCTGTACGCGGGCTAACGGCTCGGCCCTCCGATTCACCGTCCCACTTGTCATTCCGGTCACCGGCTCGGCCACCCGACGCTTGCTTTGCAGAGCTCGCCACCAGAACGCCTCTTACGGTATTCGTGTTTGGCTGGTGTCTGCCGCGGCTACTTCGGCAGTGATTAAAAACCCCACCCGGGCCCGTTTGGAACGGCGGGAGCCGGTCTTTGGTTGGCGGTAATTGCTCCGCCAGCCCGGTTCCCGCGGCGGGTTTCTTTCTGATCTCGCCTTCCCGCTCTCCGGGCCCGGACGGCGGGCCGGAGAAGCCGTCCGCGGGCGAGCGTCGTTCGGAAGCCCCTCTGCCGCCGTAGCCCTGGCTACTGTTTTATGTAAGTCCCCTGGGAAGGCTCCTGCGAAAGCTATTGAACGCCCGGGCGGATCCCTCCCTGCAAGCAGGAAAGACTCTGCCCTCTCTCCCCCTACACAGCAAGCAGAAAGGAATGAAAAGAGCCCCCCTGTATTAATCTGCTCTCTCGCTTTCTCTGTCTCTCTCTCTCTCTCTTATGTGCTCTCCCTCTCTCTTTAACTCTTTCTGTCTGTCTCTCTCTCTGTCTCTCTCATACTCCGTCTCTCGTGCTCTGCCTCTCTCTTGCTATGTCTCCCTCCCTACCTGCCACGAAGAGGGATTTTTACAAGTGGTTGTTATGGGAGACGGTTTTGAGAGCTCAGGAATAAAGTTATATACAAAGCGTGCTGCTGGCAAAAAAAAAAGAAAGAAAAAAAAAAACAACTTCAGAACATCTTATTTTTTTAAGGAAGCTTTTAAGAAATGATTTCCGGAAGCTACTGATACAGCGCGCTCGGGCTGAGAGCGAGACGCGGTCTTGCGGAACATGTCTGGCTCTCGCAGGCGATAAAGCGAGCGGGATCTGGCGCTGTCAGCCGGTGTTTGGCGATAGCGGGTAGGCTGTCACCGAACCCCGCTGCGATAGCGCCTGAGAGGGAGGCCGCGCACGCACGCGTCACCAACTCACTCGGCTTCAGGTCGCGGTTGCTGAAGGGGAACGGGGCCCTAGCGGTGCTCGGGTAATCGCCAGGGAGAATGGCGGGGAGCAAATTGGGTTTGGGAGGCTGGCGGCGACCTTTGTGGCGGTCGATGCCAGGTTGCTGGTGGCGTTTTTGGGGCCACTGGCAGCGTGCCCGAGACTGAACGGTGCCGGGGAAAGGGGAGGGGAGGGGAGACTGTTTCGGGGATTGGGCGGCAGGCTGATTCTTGTGTTTAGGGAAACAGGACGTGCCTGTGTGAACCAATGGGGCAGGTACCATGGAAACACTCCTCTATGCAGGGCCCATGGGCTCTAACCTTTGGTGAATGAGTCGCAGTGAGCAGAATCGATACAGACTCATCACAGGAGTCAGTATTTTTGGCCGATAGAGCGCAAAGCATTTCCCGAAGGATGTTTATGAGGACTAATGAGCGAATTACTTTGCACGTGCTCAGACAGTCGATCGTGAGGGCGGGGCGATGCAACCTTTCCGCCGCGTGATTGGACTGCGATAACGTAACCGAAGCCCTCCCGGCTCGTCCCCTCCCAGGGTGCTGGAGCGGATCGGGGCGCGGGCGCTGGTGGCCCACGTCAGGACGTTCGCCGACTTCCTGGTGTACGAGTTCTCCACCTCGGCCGGGGGCCAGCAGCTCAACAAGTGCATCGAGATCCTCAACGACATGGTGTGGAAGTACAACATCGTCACGCTCGACCGGCTCATCCTGTGTCTGGTAAGGCTGCGGTCTGGAGCTGCTTAACTTGCTGCTTTCCACACTCATAAATGTCATAAATCTTCAAAACATCTCTCTCATACCAGTGCCTCTGTTAGTCATTTCCAGATGGTGTCTGAGGTAAGATATGAGGTACGAGATGTATATGGCAGAAATTATTTGCTGTGTATTTTGTTTTGTTGTCTCTGCCATTCTCACCAGTCAAATTGAAGAACATTCTGGAACACTGACTTGAAATATGGGGAAAAAACATTCCAAAAATCATACTCATCAGAGGGTTAAATGTGTGGGTGGGGTCACAAAAAGATTTATTTTCTCACGGGTTCTGGGCTCAGAGTTTGGAAACCACCCCCCCATCCTGTATCCTGTATCAGTCATCACGTCCCCAGCTGAATTGAAGGCTCGTTCCGTAGTCCTGTCCTTCCGTCTGTCCCTCCTTGGAGGTTTTGACTCAGGCGGGCGGGGCTTTGTTTACCTCTCCCCTCCAGGCCATGAGGAGCCACGAGGGGAACGAGGCGCAGGTGTGCTACTTCATCATCCAGCTGCTGCTGCTCAAGCCCAACGACTTCCGCAACCGCGTCAGCGACTTCGTCAAGGAGAACGCCCCCGAGCACTGGCTGCAGAGCGACTGGCACACCAAGCACATGACCTACCACAAGGTCAGCCCCGCCCCCCATCTCTCTCTCTCTCTCTCTCTCTCTCTGTTTATCTCTCTCTCTGTCTTTCTCTGGTATGAACCCACTTTCTTCCCCAGTCTGTAGACTTTAGCCAGTGCGCTAGCATGCTATGGCTACAGCTAAAATGCTAAGATGTTAGCTACTTGATCAGTCGCTGGAAACGTTGGTCAGCATATCCTGAGGACTACACATGCATGCACAAGAAATCATTTATTCAGACTAGAAAAGAGTCTCTTTCTAGTCTTTGTTTACCTTTGAGGCCAATCTGTTTGCCACGGTTTTACTAAACGGTGTAAATTTATATTTCTCATGTTCTGTTATTTGAAGGCAAAACATGTAATATGGGCTCACTTTATTGGTTATGTTATGTTAACAGTTTTGTAATTAGACTAATTTTTTGTGTACACAATGCTTGCAGAGATCTTGCTCCCCGCTTTGAAGCAAAGCTTGAAGACGTTAACCGTAGCTAGCAACGGTTGCTATGTACTGGAGTGGTTGCTTATTATAAACGGAAAACAAAAAGCAGCAACTTCGGAGTCTCCTGTTGTCTCTGCAGGACCAGGGTTAGAGAGCACTCTTAATGAATGTCGGTAGGACCAGGTCAGCAGACCCACTCCATGTTCCTGAGACCCCTGTCCCTCCTGCCGTTGACCTGTGTACAGTCTGACATTTGAAAATAGCTAAAGGTCGCTCAAAACAAGAGCGGCGAACCTTACGTTGCAGAGCAGATGCTATAAGCAGACCTGGGTCAAATATATATTTGTTTTGGATTCAAATACTTTTCTACACTTTACTGATCTTGCCTGGTGTATTGGAACCAATGAAATACTCTCAAAAAGTGCAAACCCCGCCTTCTGATCATATTGGCAGGCTCAATTACTCCAGGCAAGATCAACAGAGCGCAGAAAAGGTTATGAATCCAAAACAAATACGTATTTGTCCCAGGTCTGGCTATAGGCAAGGTTTTTGGCCTACGTAGGGCAGCGTGAGCCTTTCCGCCGGTACCAGTCCCGGAGGGTAACGTGCTCCGCTCTCCGCAGAAATACCCGGAGAAGCTGTACTTCGAGGGCCTGGCGGAGCAGGTGAACCCGCCCCTGCAGCTGCAGTCGCAGTACCTGCCCATCTACTTCGGCAACGTCTGCCTGCGCTTCCTGCCCGTCTTCGACATCGTCATCCACCGCTTCCTGGAGCTGCTGCCCGTCTCCAAGTCCCTGGAGACGCTGCTCGACCACCTGGGCGGCCTCTACAAATTCCATGGTGAGCCGGCGGCCCCGGAAAACTCCCGCCGTTCCGCGCGTAGGCGGGGCTAGCGCAGCTCGGCCCCCCCCCGCCCGAGAGCGCCACTCATCCGTGGGCTGAGTCGTGTTCCTCCCGCCTAATTACCCATCGCTCTTTGCTGCTGTTGTCAGACGGGCGTAATCGGGGTTTGGCATTTTCCGGTCTTTTCGAGCGTCTCCGACGCGCGCGATCGATTTTCAATCACGACGCCGTTGGTCTGTTGTGCTGCGGCAAACGGAAACCTTGTGGGGAAAGTCACGGGCCCCGCAGATGATTCCGGAAGGGGTTTTTGCGTCGCTGGTCCTCGTAATTCCAGCAGAAAACCTCTCGAGCACCGCGCAGCTGCAGATGAGACGTCTCGAGACGGCTCTCACTCAGACTAAGAAAATCAAGCCCTGTGAAATCAATTCACACGCAAAGACAGAATCGAGAGCGATCCTCGATGGCCGACTGTACTTGAGAGATTCAGTCCGGTTCCTGTTTAAAAATTCAGATGAACGTAGCTGGGTTTCTCCCATTCTCGGTTTAATAGCATCCAGTGCATTTCTGCTCTAATGTACTTCTGCGGATCCCATTGTGATTAAAAAAAAAAATTAACGGCCAGATGATAATATTCCTATTCAGAGAAATAATTGGACCCAATTCGTCGTCAAAGGAGGCACATGATCAGCCCTGTGGCGTCTAAGCTCTGTGTATCGTATTGTCTTGCGACAGCCATGGAAACGTAGGAACACAATAAGCAGCATTCAGGAAGTACAGTAGAATCTCTGAGTTGCAAACACACTGGGAGTGAAGGTGATTCAGAACTTTGAAATTGCAGTTCTTGCATAACTGTAGCTTTGATTCTTAAATAGTCTGCTTCTGTCTTGTAGGTACAAATCATGGTTTATGTAAACCAGTAATCATGCCAGCATAATTTGGCATCTCATTAGAGCATTAATTAGGCCTATTTGTCAGCTGTCCAAGAGATGTGACCCCTTTATTCTAGGACTTTGTATGAAAAGCTGTTCATTGTTCCCCATTCTATTCTATTGCAAATGAAAGAAGACATGCCCCTTTGTCTAAATGGCAGTATTTAGAGCTGTTGATTTTTATCAATAGCCAGTGTGATTTGCTTCTCACCGTTCTCACCTTTTTGTGTTATAATAAAGAGCTGTATGTGGATGAGACGTTACTGCGTACGCTACTTCTGGGTTTATGCCGCATTGGGTTGACCGGTCGGTATGTAACAGTGAGGATCGTTAGAGGTTTTACTGTAGTATGGAGGCTCCTTTTTTGTTTACCCAGCTTAGACGCTGGTTCTTAGTGTGGTGATTTGCACTGGATCGAATCTCGAACATACAAATCCCAAACGAGCGAATCCCAAACGAATCCTAAAGTGTCAGTGGTGTTGAGGAGTCCCGTGGGAAGAAGGGTGATTGGTCGTAGCTGCGCTTGTGGGATGGTCTTAGTCTGACTGGTTTGCCCAACCTGCTCAGTAGCTCCCCCTCTGGTCGATTAGATAACTACACTAGTTGCACAGGAGAAGGAGCTTCATAGAAGGTTTGTACTGTCCTGATTTGACAAAGGACATTTCTAGATCGCCTGAAATTAAAAGTTATTCCAAAAACCAGTTAAATGCTAAATTCTGTTGAGTGAAGTACTGGTAATGCCATAAAATTTAAACGATTTGTTTTGTGGTTAACATAGCCTTTAGCCTTCCCCTGTCGTTTGCTGTGGTGAAGCATACAGTGTTGTTTTGCTTTGGCGGTGTGGCTGCAGATCGGCCGGTGACCTACCTGTACAACACGCTGCACTACTACGAGATGCAGCTGCGCGAGCGCACCAACCTGAAGCGCAAGCTGGTCCACGCCATCATGAGCTCGCTGAAGGACAACCGCACGCCGGGCTGGTGCCTGAGCGAGACCTACCTCAAGTGCGGCATGAACCCGCGCGAGGACAACGCCTGGGTGCCCGACGACACGTACTACTGCAAGCTCATCGGCCGCCTCGTCGACAATATCCTCCCCCCGCTAGCCCGCCGTGCTCTGCCCTGCGTTTATCTTTAAGGGCCGGGCCGGAGAAAAGGGCGTTTTATCTTCTTTATGAGCGTCTTCCATCTTCGGCAAACTCGCGAGCCTGTGTTAAAAGTCTGAAAAACTTATAGTTGATTTTGATTTGATTTGACTAGTGGATAAAAGACAGAGTTCTGCGTTGTCTAAAATGGAATGGCACAGTGAAGTCGAAAACTTATTTCCATTGTGGTCTCTGATGATGAGAAGAGAATGAGGGCAAGATGACTTCAAGACTGTATAAACGCAGTCGAAATTGCATTCTAAAAACATTCGCAGAATAACATCAAAAGAAAATCACATCCGTTTTATCTGCTAACCTATTATACGTGCACTTTTTCTAGCATCTTCTAGGCTTTGCTTTTCTCTTAAAGCTCCCTGACTTGGCAGTGTTTATGATGTCTGTGGGTATCTTGTTCCTTTCAGAATGCATCTTTAAATGTGCCACTCAGATTAAGGCTAAAGCACTGTAGTTTTGCTTATGTTGTATGGCGTCTCAGTTCTATGTTGAGTCAGTTTTGCATTCATTCAGTGTCAAGTCTGTGCTGGGAAGGAAGTCTATTCCAAAACTATAAAAAAAATACTAGTGAAGCTGTTCAGCCTTTTGTACACTTGCAGTGAGCTTGGCCTTTGATATCAAAAACACTGCAGAAGAAGAAGCTAGCCGTTCTTGCAGCTGTGCTTCCTTGACTCCCAACACCAATGGCAGGCAAGTCCCCCGGCCCGTTCCCCAACTGCGACTGGAGGTTCAACGAGTTCCCCAACCCTGCGGCCCACGCCCTGCACGTCACCTGCGTGGAGCTGATGGCCCTGGCCGTCCCGGGCAAGGAGGTGGGGAACGCCCTCCTCAGCGTGGTGCTCAAAAGGTGAGTGGGCGGGGCCGAAGGACTCGTGGGCCAGCCAATGGGAAGACGCGTTGTTGCACGCTCCTGTCCCTCCGTGCCATTTAACATCCTTTACACTGCAGCCGGAAAACCAAAACGGCTCAAATAAGACGGATTGCGGGCTGTCAGAGACCGATGTAGATGAGTCATGCTGTGCAGGTTAGCGTGTCTGGTGGGAAATTAGCCTTGGGAGCGACGAGCGGAGCGGTAAGCCTGGAGCCGGGCGTTTTCTGAAAGGGCCAGGCGGTGGAGCGACCCGAGCGCCGCTCGTAATTGAGTCGGGTCCGCCGCAGCTCCTTCGCGGGAGCCGTCGCCTTTCTCGGCGCGGGATCGCGGCTCGGACGAGGCCGCGAAATCGTTTTCTTGTCGTCTGTTACCCGCCGGAGGAGCCCGTAATTGAAAAAATGCTGACAGCGTGCGGAGTCGCCGCGAGCGCATGTTAACACGCGTCTGTTCCGGAGCGTGACACGCCGATGCTAATTGCCCTCCCCCTCCCCCTCCCCCTCTTCCCTCTTCCCCCTCTCTGTCTCCGTCTCCGTCTCTGTCTCCGGCCCCGACAGCCAGCCCCTGGTGCCCAGAGAGAACATCACGGCCTGGATGAACGCCATTGGACTCGTGATCACCGCCCTGCCCGTACGTCCCCCCCCCCCCCGCCCCCACCACGTCCTCACATCCTCCTCGTCGAACGCGGACGCCGGCTCACAAGGGCCCCTGTCTGCGGCGTCCGGCTCGGCGTTAATGGAGAAGTGATTTACCGCTCCGCGTTAAAAGATGAAAAAGACAACCCTGTCACGCCAAGGACGCCGTGCGACCGACCGCTCTATTAGAATCAATCTGTCACTGAATATTGGAGCGAAGTCAGTAAGACTATGATAAATAACTATGATACATAAATCCTGTAAAGAATGATAAAGGAAGGGGGAGGTTTAGTATTCATAAGCTAGCTTCACAGGCCAATTAAGTTGTATTACTTTTCTTCTTGGCGGTTCGCAGGGTTTTTTTAATGTAAATTGTTTGGTCGTGGAGCAGCTGTCCAGACTGCTCCTGACCGCATGTCTGTAGAACTTTCCGGAAAGGACGCTTCCCCTGGTCGGGTCCATCTGTCTGTCCGTTCCCATTTCCAGGAGCCGTACTGGGTGGTCCTGCACGACCGCATCGTGAGCGTCATCAACAGCCCCGCCCTGACCACGGAGACGGAGTGGGTGGGGTACCTCTTCCAGCTCTTCGACTTCACCGCCTGCCACCAGTCCTACTCGGAGATGTACTGCAGCTACGTCCTGGCGCTCGCCCACGCCGTCTGGCACCACTCCAGCATCGGGCAGCTGTCCCTCATCCCCAAGTACGGCCGGCGCCCGCTCTGACGCCCTCCCAGTTTGGGGTTTAGGGTTACGCCTGACGCGGGGAGAGGAGGGGGCAGCTTGGAGGGGGGGGATTCAGCTGGGAGGCCTGCGAGCTGGCAGACTCCAAGGCACGCATTCCTGGGCTCACAGAGATTAAACCCCCCCCTCGTGATTTATAGCGCCTGCTGTCACCACGCCGCCGCGCTCAGGCTCGGAGAAGCAGGGTCCAGACCGACGTTAATTAGCATGCTGATTAATTGCTTAACGCACACTTGCGGTCGGCCTTGTGCTGTATGGAGACCCTTACGACGGGCGCGTGTAGACGCGTGTGAACGCGCTCCAGCGCTCGTGGCGGTTTACGAGACGGCTCGTCCCCGCCGGAATAAGGAGAGGTGGTTCGGTGTCGGGCTTCCCTGGAAGGAGGGCTGCACAGGCAGTGTGTAATTGCATAATTGCAGCTGAGCTCCAGTAAGTGCATGGTGTTCCGCACAGCATTTAGCATTTTCCAAACAACAGCGAGAGCCACATTCCTTTTGAGATTTTACTCAGTATTTCTAATCATTTGTTTGACATTGGCAAGTATAAAATCTTTTGAAGGCTCTGAATTTGGAATTAGCAATATCAAATAATCTCATTTTAATATATGAATGCCTTCACAGGCACCCCTTGTTCAAATGAACATAAAATCCTCATTAGTGTACCAGTGTAGCAATGAAGGGTGCTAATGTGGCTAGCTGTCACACGTGCAGGTAACACCACCATTTGGTCCCCCGTGCTTGGGAGGTGACAGTGAGTTTGGCTTTTGCCGGGTTGTGTTTTCTTTACACCTGAGGCAACGCACACCTGGCGGTGCCGGGGGTCCCACCCTCCGTCAGTTAGGGCGGTGGGCGGAGCTGTGCCGCCAGGGGTCCCGCCCTCCGTCCGTCAGTTAGGGCGCTGGGTGGAGCCACACCACAGGTGAGAGCGTCCGCTGTGCCGCGAGCCACAGCGACGCGCTCTGCTGCCGCAGACGCAGGACGCACTCTCAGGGGACTGGCCTTTCCAGCGCGGGCCTTGTTCAGTGCTTTACTGCAGTTTGGTGCAGTGCAGGCAGGCAGGCAGGCAGGCAGGGGCTGGGGCTGTAGCCTGGAACTCTAAGCCTGAGTCCCAGGTATGCTGCTGCTGATATAGTTTCAAACTGGGCTCCTCGCCTAAATGGCTGTAATATCTGACCATATCTGGCTCTGAAGCGCAAGATATGCACTTTAAGCTGCCTTGTTTTTGACTTGTTTCATTCCTGGAATTGTGAGAATACCAAGTATTAAGCGGTTTAAATGTTACATTGTGTCGCTCGTCAGCATGAGCAGCCCAGGGTCACATCTAAACTGAAAGCTATTTGCTTTCAGAAATTGCTGTCTGCTAAAGTGACTGTAACGTTTTTCATATTTTGATATGCTGCATTACCGAACATTTGAATTATTTACAAAATATCTCATGGACATCTTTAGAGATGTGCTGTACAGCCAGGTTGAACGCAAGAACAGAAGTCCACGCAAGCTTGACTCCCAAGTAGGTTGCCGCTAATGCAGTTTTAAACAGGGCACGTCACCTGAATTTCTGCTAGCACCAAATGTAGCTGTGCAAAGCTGGGTACGTATAGTAAACAGGCTTGTTTTTGAACTGTGAGAAGACCGAGAGGGCTGTTTTAAATGTTTTGTAACGTGAGCCGAGGTGCTAGTGGCACCCCTCCCAGAGTCCTGCTTTTACAGCCAAGCTGAGTAAGGAGCGCGTAAATCCCCCCCGCCTGTCCGTCACCTGAGCCATCCCCGCCCCCTTTCCCAGGTTCCTGTCGGAGGTGCTGAAGCCCATCGTTAAGACGGAGTTCCAGCTCCTGTACGTGTACCACCTGGTGGGGCCCTTCCTGCAGCGCTTCCAGCAGGAGCGGACCCGCTGCATGCTGGAGGTACGGGGCCGTCGTGATGTCGCTAACGGTGCTGAGGAGCTCCACCAATCACGTAATACATTGATGGCAACCAGTAAAACAACACCGGTGGTGATTGGTGGATATTTTCTAGATATTTCCTGGCTAATTACCCACAAGGCTGGAATTATAGCCAGAAAGTATCCACCAGTCAGAGTCGTTCTATTGGTTGTTACCAGGATACTCTGATTGGTGGAGCGGTATGGTTTCCATCACAACCGGGTCCTTATTTTGTTATCCTTGATCTGGATCAGGAAGCGTCCTTCAGTCTGTCTCCCACTGAAAGTGTGATGTGTGATGGGAATTGGGGAGTGTGCCAGGGAGTGTGCTTTTCTCTGTCTCTTAGTAAACGTGGAGCCTGGAGAAAGAGGTGGAGAGGGGACCTGCTGCAGCCGTCGCCCCCCCCCCACACTCTCCTTTACACTGTCACTATGTCGTACGGGGGAGGCAGTCCTCCACAAGCACAATTGCTTGGTGTGGGTTAATGGTGAAGGCCATAATACAGACAGGGATCTATGATACCATCTTTTTGAAGGAGCGCACCCCTGAGTTGAGAGATTTAGGAGCGCGCTAATGCCCCCTAATTAGTAGACATGCTCCTAAATTATTTTTTACAGTCTTCAGGAGCACCTGCTTCTAAAATGGGAGCACTGTAGAGCCCCGACAGACATTTGGAGTGTCTAAGTGAAAAGGGGTCACGTAGCAGTCAGTCTGTCTCTGCCCTCTTTCCTCCCTCTCTTTTATCTTGTCTTCTTTGTGCATCTCCCCTGGGCTGCTCTCTCTCCTCAAGCCCAATCGCGGCGGATTGAAATGAAAGGGAGGACTGAGCGACCGACGCTACGCTAGCTCTTAGCGTCCGCAGCTCAGGGTCACGTCTAACCTGAGAGCAGTCTGCTCTGTTACGAGCTTTCAGAAAGCGCCCTCTCTACAGGAACCGTACTTTCTCAGATGTTTTAATGTGCCGAGTTTCAAACATTTGACTTATTTCCGAAATATGGACATCTTAGCGGAGATAGAGCCTGAACACAGGAGAAAAGAAGCTTGTGTAAGTCCCTGTTGGGAGCTTTCTTCTGTTCTGACTCTGATTGTGAAGTTAGTGAGGGTGTTCCCTTTGGATGTCCCGCAGATCGGAGTGGCTTTCTACGAGATGCTCCAGACCGTGGACCAGCACAGTCAGCACCTGGCCTACATGGACCCCATCTGCGACTTCCTGTACCACGTAAAGTACATGTTCACGGGAGACAGCGTCAAGGACCAGGTAAGCACACCTCCACCCCGGCTCCTCGGAATCGGTACCCGAGCTTGCTAAGGAGCGCACGCACCAGTGTTGCATTCATCCATTTGTTTTTTTTTTCCCCCCTGGGATTCCCCATTCTCATTGTTCCTCTCGGTGTGATGCCCGTTTCACTTCTCGTTCTTAATTCGGGGTGTTGTTTTCCATTTCGCACACTTCAGCTCCTGTTTGCTTTGATGTAGCTCAGCGTTCAGTTCGACCGCTCTCCTCTCTCTTATCGCTAACTGGCTAGCTTCCACTTCACGCGTTATTGCGCAACAGCAGGCTGTAATTTAGTGAAAAACTCTGGCTTCAAGTGCATGTTGGCCCATTTCCTGGGGGAAGAAATGTGGGTAATGTAGTTTTTCTTTTTTCTTTTTTGTCTCAGGTGGAGAAGATCATCTGCACCCTGCGGCCGGCCGTGAAGCTACGGCTACGCTTCATCACGCACAGCAGCAAGATGGAGCCCGCCGCAGCCGCCGCCGCCGCCGCTGCGGCCGCCACCGCGCCCCAGCCCCCCAACGTGTCCTCCCCCGCCCCCCAGTCCGGCACGGGGCCCGTCAGCGTCCCCCTGTCCGCGGCTCAGTAGCGCCCACCAATCACGGTCACCGCCGCCACACCCCAACCACTCTGAGGGCCAATAGCCAATCGGTCGTCAGCTAAGGGGACGGTCACACGTCCCCCCCTCCGTCTGCGGCCCGGTCAGGCGTCAGTCCTAGAGGTCGGTCACACTGTCCGTCTCCCATTTGCATCCACCAATCACGTGTCAGCCCAGGGGACTGTTGCGCCTGCCCCCCCCCCCACCTTCCCCCCTCCCGTCTGAAAACAACAGTAACGCTGAAGAACCACCCGCATGGCGGCTTCACCCTCGTCTGTCTGGGGCGCGGTGGCGTCGCCCTGTTTCCAGTCGGCTGAAAGGATATTTTCTCAGCGTGTGACAGAGAATGTGGCCTTGGGCAGTCCTCTCCGGAGTCATGTGATCCGAGCCGGCCTCTGGGGGCTGTCAGAACCGCTCGGCTCCGTGACTCAGCGCCCGGGGTGCCCGCAAGGGCCTCGTTTCCAGCTTTATTTTTTTACTTTGTATTTGCGAACCTTTTTGACCTAATGACTGCATTTTACTTTGCCCTTTCTACGGCATGTTAACCTTTTTCAGTAAATGCACAGAATAAATTCAGTATGGCTCATGAGCCTTAACGAGCCTCAATGTTTCCTAGTGTGTGAGTGTGAGTTTGTGTGTGTGTGTGTGTGTGTGTGTGTGTGTGTGTGTGTGTAAGTGTGAGTGAGTGTGTGTGTGTGTGTGTGTGTGTGTGTGTGTGTGTGTGTGTGTGTGTGTGTGTGTGTGAGTGTGAGTGTGAGTGTGAGTGTGAGAGTGAGAGTGAGAGTGAGAGTGAGAGTGAGAGTGAGAGTGAGAGTGAGAGTGAGAGGTGCGTGGTGAGTGGTGAGTGGTGAGTGGTGAGTGGTGAGTGTGTGTGTGTAAGACAAGGATACAAGGCTGTCCGGTCTTCTGTTTTATTCTGACCTGAGTGCAATGACACAGAATCAGACTTGCATCGAGCCATTAACCTTTGATGTAGCTTTTGTTCAATTTTTGTACTAAAGTTCCCATTCCAAATCATGTTCCTCTAGAATAATGATAAAGCTTCCTCCGACCTTGATTTTTTTGAATTAATATATTATCCTTTTCGGTTATGAGGAATAAAATTTTTTATGTTTTGGTATTCCTCAGCAGGAAAGCAATTCTAAAATGTTCCCCTGGTGGCTGTTAAATGAGTACATGAATTATGGTGCTGCAGGAAATCTTTAATGGAGGGCGTAGCTGCCACAACATTTCATTTGGAATGGTCCTAACAAACCACTTTATGATTTCACTGAACCGCCTTCTCCCCTGATGGACCATTACAGACCGCACTTACTGCTTCGTTTAATGACACACTGGGGTATTAATTCGCCAGATGTGTTTGTGTGTCCTTATGGTATTAATAATATTGCTTTCAATGGAGATCCTTTGGGTAGAGTAATCAATCAAGCAAGGCTCCTAGGTTGGACAAGTACCTGCAAACATCTCAAAACCAAAAGGTTGTGTTTAACAGTTTTTTTATTCCGCTACTTTGTCTGCGGTAGAAGCATGTTCTAGAAGCTCACATAGCTTTTGGGACATGGGCAGTGGGTTGGTTCAAGAGGTTCCTTTCTAGCCGTGGAAGGCACGGACCAAACCGTGGGGATGTGGAAGTTTCTTAGCAACAGTGGAGGGGTCAGTGTGGACGGCACCACCATCTGTGAAGCTATGCCGCGGTTTTCTTTTCATTACTGTTTTTAATGAACCCGGAAAAAATCTCCCGCTGGTGCAGAAGGCACGCTACATTTTCGGGTGGATGAGCAGTGACCCTTTCCCCCGTTTTGCCGACCGCCTTCAAGAGATTCAGTCCTCCAAAAAGCTGTAGAGAGAGAGAGAGAGAGAGATGCTTCACAGGAGTTGAAGGATCTCTCCTTTCTCCATTGCTGAGCTTAAAAAAAAGATTGCATCTACGGCAGGTGCTCATGAATATTCAGCAGTAGGACCACTGCTGCTTTTTTTTTTTTGCATCTGATTGCAAAGGAATGTCTTGTACCAATCATTTACTTGACTAAAGCAAGGCATTACAGATTCACCTCGTTATGAATATTCTAAAGCATCGCTGTCGTTTTTTCTGGCAGAGACCTGGCGTCTATAGCAGGGAGGGGAAAGAATGCAGAGTGCTAGCGATGAGGAGTCTTCGTTGGAGTCGGTAGATTGAATGGGTGCTTGTAATTGGCTTTGTTTTCTCACCTCAGTTCCTGAAGCCCCAGGGAAAAAAAAGATAAGCGGCCTTTGCAATTAGAGAAATACGTCAGGAATTGTACAGGAATCTCATTAATTATTTCTGCTTTGAATATGGCGACAGAATATCCCAATGATAATTGTGATTGTAAATGATATTGGTGGTAAATACTGCTTTTGAATTTGGGAATACTGCGTTTGCGGAAATCAGCTGTAACCTGAAGCTTGATTTCTCTTGCGGATTTAACACCGTAACACACTGACTGCTCAAATTGTTCAGCCGTATATTGTTTTAAATTGTTTTATTTGAAAATCTAATCTGCATTTTTCATTAATTTTTTTAGACCTCTTACTTCCCACAGCTTATTGTAATCATATTTGGGTTATTAAAAGTAGCTAGCTTTAATGTATTTAACACAAGTATGGGTGTGCGTGTTTGTGTGCATATGTAGATTTCTTACAAGCTTTTTATTTAGGGTAATACTGTGAATCTGTGGATTAAGATAGACCATTTTCTCCTTTATTTATAAAAGCCACAATATTTTTAATTAATCACAACATTTTCTATTTTCATATGATTGAGGGTAGAATTTACATAATCTGTATGAAATACCATATTTGGAAAGCAGTCAGTTACTATTTTTCTACTGTGGAATATCAAGCCTAGAGCCATCGACAAAAGATGCGCTAATTCGGAAATTTCCCAGCGCAAAAGTGGGACACTTATTTGCAATCACTCCTCCAGCACTTGTGGTCTAAATTTGGAATGGTATTCATTCGCCGCGAACGCACAAGAGCTGGCTGGCAAACTCGACACAGATTTCCCATTTCGCAGGCCTTTCATCGACGTGATGAGTCAGCGCGAGCTGGAGAGTTTAGGGGGGGATGAGAGTCGTGTCTCTGCTAGCATGCCTCTCCGGATCCTTCCGTCCAGTGAACCTTTGGCCGTATTGCCTGGGGTCTGTAGTCCTCAGGCACGACGTGCCTGTCCTTTAGCGTACACAATTACAGGGGGCGCCGGCAGAATGAGCCTTCACCGACCTCAAAGGGGAGGAGAAATTAAGTGACTGACTGTGAATTGAACCAATCGTAGTGCCTTGCTAGGGAGACAGAAGCCTTAGTTGGTCCGGGCAGTGCGGTGATTGACAGCACACGAGAGCCGCGTCCATTATGCAGTTCATGAAGCCAGTCAAATGGAGCTTTTTATTGAGAGCCTAATTCCTTTAAATCGTGTAGCAGTGCCCTCCACATGCTGACGCACGTGACCCCTCTCTGTATAATATCACCAGGTAATACCTGTGGGAGGCATGCTGTTTGCACTGTATAATCCTGTCATTTGAATGGATAACAGTCATAAATTCCATTTTATTATCCAAATAGAAAGGTCACAGCTCAAAGATCGGTCGTAAAAACCACTGCTTGCTCGGCAATGAATGGCTAAACTTTGAATGATATATACGTTGATAATCATTGCTGTTCCCACTGCATTCTCACGGAATGACAGTCTGTGATTTCAGATATAAGAACACTATCAGTAATATTGTAGGCCACAGCTTTACCTGAACAACTATCTACAGGATATTGTGTCCATAATTTTGAAGTCTTATACAACCAAATCAATGTTCAATGGAAAAGTTAAGCTTATTTTTTATTTCATACAGAGTGCAGGATTTATGTATCAACACGGCACACCTAATCTGTTCTTGTTGGGGGGTCATAAGATTAATTATGAACTGGCCAACAACAACGTGGTTACCAGAGTCCTTCTGCCAAGACCCCGCCCCCCCCCTTGATCAAGCCTTGAAGCTGATTTGTCGTAACCTTGGAGACCCTGGATGCAAATGAGTGTGCCATGGGTCTGGACCGAACAGGAGCTCAGGAGTCTTTCGGAGTAGTCCTTTCGGGGCACTACGCTTGATTGCGTCTCACTAATCCGTAGAGAGGCCGCGTCGGACAATAACGTGAATGACAATGGCCCCCGACAGGCGACAGCAAACCCGCACAGTCCCTAGCGCTGGCTGAACATCTGCCTCTCGTGTCGAGAGGTTGCTCTCGGGAAAGCGTGAAGTTGTTTGAGAGTGAGAGAGTAATCATTCATCCAGATAAAAGGAAGCGCCCTTGAATGTCTATTCGATGCTTTTCATTGTACCTTTATTTGCTTACATTAGTCAGTGGAAATTAGCAGAAGTCTCTTTTGTTCTTGGTAGGTTAGATTAAATCGGTATAAAATGGCCGCTTCTGAATAACCAGTGCTGAGAATTGACTGTACGTGCCCTGTTTAACGCAACGATGTCCATGTCAGTTTTTCCTATTTCAACGTCAGTTTAGATTTCTCCCTCCACTTACCTGTCAAGTTTGTCCATTGCAGAATGTTTAGTAATTAGAAAACAATAACTGCTGTTTTTAGGTAGCCATGTTCAGGACTTAAATTGGATAGTAACAGATCACAAAAATTGTCTGTGTGTTTTCCAAGTCAAAGGGGAATTTCTCTGATGGTGAAAAGTCTATTTTATTGAACCACGGCCAAAACTAGAAGCAGAGTCAGTTCCCCAAAGTAAAAGATTCACTTTTTACAAATAGATTATGGTTATGAGAAGTCCCTGTCAGAGTCTAAACATGCATCCTCTGTAGAATTATAAATATGTAAACATAAGGTCATATTAAAGCCAGCATGCAATATAGATTTGATAGAATCATGAATGGCTAGCCAGAAATGATGTGTTGCAATGCTGAAATAACTGCATTGAGTGTCCCAGTTTCAGGTTCTTTTTTAGTTAGGTGAGTAGTGAGAAGGCATCTGGTGAGGTGGTAAAATGAGAAAAATTTATAGCCGGCTTTTATTTTAAAGCAACAGACTTTAATTGATGTAATGAAGCATTAATAAGACATGCATTTTGGCATTTAGCTTTGTTTTTATCCATGTAGGCTATTTGCTGTCTAATTTCCTTCTTCACTGTGTGCCCATTATTCCCATTAGAAGTGGTGTCACTTAAAAGTTAAGTGTGCAATGAAATGAGACTGGTGGTGATGTTGACAGCAGAACTGTCTCCCAGACGCATATTCCATTCGGAATTCAGCCGGAACGATTCGCGTAGAACAGATGTACGCTGAATGAGTGGAAAACAGAAATAATGTGTACACTAGGAATAAGTTGGAGCTAACAAATACACATTCAATATTTATTCTTAAATACCTGTCTGAAAAATACACCCTTGGCTGCTTAATGTACTGTCTTCAGGTAGTTGAAGAGTCACCCATGAAGAAACAACGTTTGAAAAATGGCATAAGGAAGCTCATAGGGGCTTTGAATTCTCCACGGATGAGCTGCCACCTGCGCATATCCGCTCTCTGCTTACACAATGCTCCTCTGATTGGAATTTTGTAGCTGTAGTAGAACAGTGTTACGTGGAAAGCCGTATCGGTGAGCTTGCCTGGCTGTAGCATCCTACCATCTGCTCTCTGCCCCCACAAGAAGAGTAATCTGTGATACAGTTTTCATCGAGTCTGACAAATAAAACCTGCCTGGCCTTATAAGAGACACTGGAACCACGCATAATCCCATTTGGCAGCTTTAAAAAGAAAACAACCCACCCTTTTCATGTATTTATTAGGGGTCGAAGCTGCAGGAAACATACTGTTTTTGTTCTGTTTTTTAAATTATTATTATTATTAATGAGTAGTAGTAGTAGTACTGTGTAGTCAACAAACATGTAGAACACAATCCCAAGAACACACACGACTGGAGTGTGACACTTGTAACAATAACATAATTGTAACTTTGAAAATGAGGGTTGGCTGATGTTCAATGCATTCTTGTCGCATTGTTCAAACAGAGCATGATAGTTCATTTCTAAAAGCCCTTGTTCTTTAGAAGAGGCCCAGATACCATTTTAGAAATTGCAGTCCTAGCAACAAGGCGATGTTTTAATCAGCCTTCTCAATTATAGCCACTGCAGAAAGACTTAATGATGGGGACGAGCCGCTGGCAATTTAAGCCTCGAGAGCTTGACTCGGCTCATTTTTGGAGAAACTGAAAGTGCGGTGTGGTATCTTGCGGTGCGTTAAGCTCACAACATGAAATATGCCTGTTGTGCTCTTCGACTGTTTATTAGCTATTTGTGGATCACCCTAGAATGCAGCCCTGTGTTACCTGGCAACACGAGTGGACAGAATGGGAGAAAGTCAGTCTCTTCCCCCAATCAGAAATGCGTGAGACTGTCTTGGTATGCTTAGGGTGGGGGGGACCTTGACAGAGGCTCCTTTCAGACTGAAACGGGTGCACGCATTTGATTTCATCTCACTTGTCTTTAAAGCTTGGAAATGACAAATCACGTGGTATCCATTTTCTTCACCATTCGAAAACCAGAAGTCTAGGCAGATTCATTTTAGTCATTCGCTTGCTCCCATCCCAGTTCCGCCCGACTGAAAACAGAAATGAAAAGTGAGTTTAAAGAGAGCAGTGTAACTGCTTATGTTTAAATGAAAAGTGAGCTTAAGAGGAGTGTAACTGCTTGTGTTTTTCCGACGTACCAGTCATGCTGATCTCTATCGTCCTTTGCGGCCGTCACATCATATAAACATTTCCTTCCTGCTGTGGGAAGAGAGAGCTGCTTCCATTTCAGTCTTTGGATAGCGGGTGACTGATCTAACCTAACATTCTGAGAACAAAGTCTCCTGCTAACTGTTAGTCTCCTGTAGAGCAGTTTGCGTTGACTCAAACAAGCAACGACAGACATGCTTTTCGTTCCTTTTTCAAGGCAACTTTCAAGGGAGCCCGAAGGGTAATTCTCGCTCTCCCCCTGTGCGGAATTCCTCAGAGCGCGGCTCTGCGCTTTCACGCCGAACGCAAAAGTCCTCCCTCCTTTTTCCAGCGCTCCATTTTCTAGACGGTCGCGGTTTCCATGGCAACAGTGCGCATCTGGCAGGCTTTGTGTGTACCTGGTCTTCGCCTGCGACTCGCTGGCCCGTAAGCGTGTTCCGCTGCCGGTTTTGCTTCGTTGGAACCGGTTGTCACGGTGCTCAATACCCCCCCCCCCAACAAGCTCTGCGCGATATCCCTTTGGGTACGGAGAAGCCCGGCCTACCCAGGACCTTTTGACCGCGAGACCAGGACCCCTGCAGAGTGGGCTCGGGCTGGCGGGGTCGACGCGCCGCCAGCCGGCCGCGGGCGACGTAGGCGAAGGCCCGGCTTCCCTGGCCGGGCGCGGTGGGGCTGCTAGGACGGTGACAGGAGCTCTGCGGGGCTGACAGGAGAGGAATTCACACCTCCTTAGCCAGTGCCGGAAAGGCCCTCGCTCACAGCCACGGGCACGCCGATCGCCGCGGCAACAATCACACCACGCAGAGCGAACTAGAGTGTGACTGGCACTGACATCCGTGGGGAGCAGGAGAGACCCGCCAAGATGAGCCCCCCCCCCCCATCCCACCCCAAGAAAACATGACAACAGGGTTACTTGTGTGAATATAAAAATCTTCATATAAAATAAAGAAAATGCATCAATATATCGCTTTTCCTTTTACGCGTGTGCTTCCCAACGGTGCTGGCAGGACCAGTCGTTTGATTTGATTAGTTTCAAACGATTTAATTTGCGCCATTACACGTAATTAGGAAGCCATGTCTTGAGGCCGGTCTTGAGTGATTGGAACGAAATTACAATCAGCTTCAGGGGGGGAAAGAACAGGTCTACAGGTCTGAATCACAAGAGTAATCACTCGAGGAACACTGCCCACTGTCCTGCCCTTCTCCTGGCACAGTGTGAGCTCACCTCTGCTAATCCTGTGGGCCGTGTGTAACTTCGGGCTGGGTATCGGTACGAGGCAGGTTTAAACAGCACAGCACTGTAGAGGTTTAGGGTCCTGAGTCTTACCCAGAGGGTTGTTGGGTTGAATTTAGCTAGAATTCCTCCAGTAAAAGGATTAAGAATCAAATGGTAGGTGTGGAAGTATAGGACATAGAAGAGCAGAAAAGGGATTTGAGAACAGCAATGTATAAACTTTATATCCCATTTAGGAGTCTTTCAGAGCCCTGAATGGATGGTCTGCTTATGTCTGTCGTAAGCCTCATTCTTGCAAACGACAGACCCGGCCATCATAAACAATGTCTGTTTTATCCTTTTCTGCATCCTACGCTTTTTCAGGAACTCAGCTCGACTTTTCCAGAATTATCTAGAAATGTCCTCTGGGAACTGTCCACTGCCATTTTAGAATGCTCTGCATCAAACAAATGTGTCAAAATCTAGACTTGCATGAAGTGAGAATCTAACTGGGGAAATAAGCGGTATGTTTTAACTGTGAATAATTTTTTGCGATAGATTAAATGTGCAAAGTAGGCTACGTTTACATGCCAGCAGATGGGTTTTCTATTTTTATTTGATTTGCATGCGCACACACAATATATTAGCAAAGGGATTTAAAAAGTAGACACTCAGCTCCTGATGACCTCATAGCTGGCCTTGTTTGAGGAGCTTATATGTGGAGTCGGAGCTCCAGCTGGTTTGATTACTCAGCATGCTGGTAGGGTCCATAAGACTTCACAGTACAGTTTTGCACACTAAGGGCCTGATTTACTAAGACCTTTTGCATGCGTAAAACCTTTTAGCTAACGCAAAACCAATAACATGGCCACTGATTGGACATGGTATTTGTTCTGCACCAATCATTGGTAGTGTTATTAGTTTTGCGTGTGCACAAAGGTTTTGCACATGCTAAAGGTTTCAGTAAATCAGGCCATAAACATTTTCAGTATTACAGGAAGCATTTACTGCCTTTGTTCTTTAAGTTTCAGAACAGAAGACTCCTCGTCCACTCCTGCAGACAGCAGCAATATAGGGTTATTCATAAAAGGTACATTTTCCATCAAGTTTCCCCAAATATACAGGGGAAGATAAACCTCTACTTTTGTAATAAATCTTTTTTTGCCATGCAAATTGACTAAGCCCAAAAAGCTGAGTCAGGTGTAGTTTGTCATCCCAGAGTGCTGTTAACTAATGCACAGCACAGCATCTTTGGGAAATGTTACAGCCGTGAAAGAAAGGAGCAGTGCAGAAAATGTATTTTTGGGTGATGTGCACCGGTGGCAGTTTGGGAATGTGTGTACAATTACAGTCTTGATTCAGTCATTTCAGAACGGTCGTTTAGAACCCTCACTTTGAACACTGTTGCATGACAGACAGGCTTTGGTTGTTTGTTCTCTGCTTGTGCCATCAAAGTCAGTTACTGTCAGGTGGTGTCATGGCTTCCCCAGAGGAGATGAATCAGAGTCAGTATAACCAAGGTGAACCAAAATCGCCCATTGTCTGTAGACTTGACAAAGCGTGTGAGATGCCAGGAAAAGGCAGTTAGCTGGACCTGGATGAGTGGTGCCACATAGAGAATAACATGTTCAGCCCTTCTATGCTCAAATGCCCTTCTCGTGGGTTATAATGCTTAATAAGGCCAGATGGTCAGGACCAAGCTCTTCAGTGACGCACAAGTGCGCAGTTCTTCCATGAGTTGAAGTCACCCAGATGTTCTAAATTTCACCTCTTCATTTGGGTTGCCATGGAAATACAGTGCATCTCTAGCAGTGGCATAAAATGAGAAAGGGAGAGAGAGAGAGAGAATTAATTTGGCTGGATGAGCCTTAATTGCACGGCATTCATACAGCATACTAAATGCGTTCAGCTCAGAATCCTCCAAAATAAGTTTTTACAAATCTCATTTGCCGCATTTGTCCTAAAATAAATTAGCAAGCTTAAGGCCTCATTTTAATTGCAATGGGCGACAGTGAGGGGAAACAGGACAAGGTCGATTTTAGCCTGGGGCGCTAGACTGCGTGTCTGCTGCGTTTCAGGCATTACTAATAAACGTTGCAAACGATGGCCTTGATACCCCTGCCTATTGTAACAGTTAAGCTGATTTGTGAGAGTAAATCGTCTTGTGAGCTCAGTAAAAGAGCCAATCGGAGGCTAGATTAGATCAAAACTTTGTTTCACTCGCTGATAATCTCCACACAAAATTCAGAAGCGGCAGTCGCGGGCAGTAGGTTTTTGTTAGCATCTTGGCCCTCGAAATGTCAAATGTCCAACTGTGGCAGCAGGTCTGCAGGCCTAATCAGTGATAAGCAGGTGTGTCAAAGACCTAATTTAATTTAGAGATAGGTCGAGTGAGATTAGCAGGCTCACCTTGAAGGCGCAGGGGTTGGACTGAGTAATCCTTGCCCGTTGCCTGGGGAACACACACACTGGGTAATTGCCGTCACTGCTCCATTTACCCGAACGCTTCTGAAATCACAGTTCCGTGACACAGAACCGCTCGCGGTTAACATGCGGTCCCTGGCATGCCTTGCGTGGTATTAACGCATGTATGACCCATGTCTCCATTGGCTGCTCCAGCTTGACAGTAAGTTTCCAATCGATGGCAGTAGTGGGGACGCTTCTGATGCACGTCGTTCCAGCTCCACTCAAGGCCTACACAGTGTTCCCTCTCCGAAAACATTTAGGCCTTGTAGCCTTAAACCTTGAGCAGAGTGTACTACCTAACTTCAAACACGACGGACAAAAGGCTTTTTAGAGGACTGCCTTATTTTCTCTTTCAGGTTCTCATGTACTAGCACACTGAAACATTCTTTGACAGTGATGTTCAACAGGTGCTTCTGTTCTGCAACCGACAGCCTGTGAAAAGCGATTTCAGATGGGATTCTTCCCATTCAACACAGCTGGATTTGGACTTCAGGTCGTGACCTTCAGCCAATTTGGACTCTCAGGTGTGCTCTTTTTCTGAAGCCATACCGCCTTCAATTTTCCTTTCAGCTCTCCCAGAGAGATAAACAGCGACAGCGCAGGCCTAGTGTCTGTCAGCCAAACAGGGAGCCGGCCATTCTAACGAGTGACAGGAAGCTAACGACACCGACTAGCCGGCAGACAGCAGTGGCGCTGCTACCTCCGCTCGGCTTGGAATGAACGGAAAGCTCTGCTCAGTTTTTCCACTGGCTTTTAAAGGCTCAGGTTGTGTTTAGTTTGGTTTTTTTTTTTTTCTCAGTGAGGGAGAAAGCCGGATGAGCGAAGCGAGACCGGGGGGGGTGACTGAACCCAAACGAGCCGAAGCAAAGGCAGAGGCGCGACCCGCTGGGCCCGGGACGAAGACCCCGCTGCTAACCGGGAAACAAGCAGCCATTGTCGGCCGGTCTGACGACGGCCGCATTCAGAACCCCAGCTCTCGCCAGCCGAGCGGTTGCCCTGACTAGGGTGAGCTCATTCCTCGCCCCTTGGTGGAGCCTGCGTAAAACAAGACACTTCACCGTCACGGAAATGTAGACATTCTAGTAAAGCCATCGTTTCCAAATTCACCGCCCTCCATTTTAGCCACGCGGGTCAACTGAGGAGACTGGAGAGATCGGGCACAGACTTTCCTTGCGATGTAAACGCACGTGACTGACAGAACTGGGACCCTTCCAAAAGGGAGCGAGCGAGCTGGAACTCCCATAAATCAGTCCCGTCCCCATTAAGGACTGTTTTTCTGGCCGTGGGTTTTTTTCCCTCCCCCCCCGTTATCCTGAGCTTGGCACACAGCGTCGTGTCACATGCAGTCAGGCTCGGGAGTTCACTGTGCCGACGAAAACACGAAAATAAACTCGCGACACGTAAGACTACGCCACTAAATCTCACGCCAGACAGCCGTCGAGCACGTTCTCGTTTCAGCCGAGCAGGGACCGCAACAACTGCCGGGAATTCAAATAAACGATGACATTTTTCCATTAGTTCCACATTTAAAGCAGCCCCCGTGCCTCGCAGAGTGATAGTGATTTAATGACGTCTTCCTGTTGGCGCTTCCTTTTTTTTTTTATGCCGTTCTGATGCGCGACATTTCAACATGAATTGATTTTAAGGATTTTTTTTTTCATTGTTGGAACCGGCAGTAATTAAGTTGCAAACTAATTGTGCTGCTGAAAACTGGCTTTGTTTTTCCAAAAGGCGGAACTGCATTTCAGACATCTTGTAAAACACAAATGATGCACCGCTCAGGCTAGTCTTGGCAATGGGCTATTTCAGGTAGTGATGTTTCATTTTTTTCTATGGTCTACACAGCCCCCAAACAGTATCTCTTTTGTAAGAGAACTGTAACTGCCCTAAGAATTTTTGGACCCTTGCGTCATCTCTTTATAGAATAAACGATATCACTGCTTTAATTATTCAAACTTACGGAGGGCTTCGGTTATAAATCTATTATGAAAGGAATGGCGCATGGGAGGGAGGGAAGGAAAAAAACAGAAAAAGGATTCAGGTCAAGGGTAGAAAAACTCAAGATAGGCCAGAACAGTGCATGAATAACAGTTCCCAGACACAAATGAATCCCAGCTACTGAAAGAAAGTGGAGAGACACGCGCACAAAGAAATGTAAGCCCTAAAGCGCTAAAAGAGCTTAACGCCGTCTGAAAATCGATAACGACCGCAGTCGCCGGTTTCCCGAGCCTTGGCGTCCCCGCCGGTCGCATTCCTGCGCGTTCTTCTCCCAAATAGAATCTCATCCGGGCTCGTGAGCGTCACACGCGTTCGCGCATGCTACGCGGAGAGCCCGAACGCGACGGACCAGCCGCACGTGGTCTCCAGAGCCGCGCGGAGAGAGGGGAGGCTGTAAAGCATTAAAGCCGCCGCAGTAAATCAGACGCCAGTTCGGAGATAAAGAAAGGAGTCCAGAGCAAAGGTCCATCCCTGCGATTTATATCCCCGCGGCACTGCTTTCCTCACCCCTGTACAGGCTCTGAACTTCACTCCCAGGATAAGAGAGGGGGAACTACACTCCAGACACACTGATGTGACCATCCATCCGTTCTCTAAGCGCTTAGTCCAGGTCAGGGTTGCGGTGGCACCGATGTAAACCCAGATCTGACCCCCACGGGAGCACATTTTTAATGAGTCCCCAGCTTAATGCAATTTGCTTTCTGTTCTTCAGAGAGTCGTACGGCAGGGTAAAAGCGCCTACTCACCGACTCGCCCCATTTATTGAATTAATTTATTTGGCTGACACCGTCGTCCAAGGCAACGTACAAAGCGTCTTCACAGGGAACAGGTGGTAGCCGCTAACAACAAAGGCTACTTTGAAGCGCGGCCCGGGCGAGGTGAACGCATCGATCCGACATGGCGGCGTCTCGCACAAAGACCGGCTGGATTTAGGCCCCGCGGAAGGCCGATCCAGTCGGCTCCAAGTGCCAGGACTTCCTGCTTCCTTTGTCAGTCTTTGGCAAAAAGGGGCCCGCCTCCCAGAGTGTGGCCTTTAAAGAGCCTGTGAGCGGCGGGACAAAAAAATAAATTTTATGTTAAGAAAAGGAAAAAAAAAAAGATAAAGAAATTTTAATGCACCGCAGTCGTGTTTCTCTGCTCGCCTCTGTGAAGATCTTTTGACAAAATGAAAGAAAAAAAAAAAAAACGACTTTGCAGGCGCGCCCCAGACGGCTTTCTTCAGACTGAAAGCCCCATGGAAACGCACTGAAAGCGGTGTTCTCATTTATTCCTGCTCCCTTGCTACCCCATTCTCCGTATCTCAGTGCTGCTACACAAAGGGTGGCCACAACTTACTTCTTATTTCTATTTTTTTTTGCGTCAACAGAAATCTCGAAGGGCGTCAATTTGTAAGACAATAAATGAAACATCAAGCGTTGCATTACATTATTAGTTCAATCATATCCTCCTGATTTTATTCTCTCCCCCCCCCCTCCCTCCCCCCACCACCACCGTTCAATGCAGATCATTACAATACACAAACACACAATCTGCACCAACTACACCTGGTTTACGTAAGTAAAAACCTCTCGTGAATCAAAAAAAGAAAATGAACCACAGCGACCACACATCGCAGTATCAAATGACACAGTGAGACAAAGCATAGTTTAAGGTTCCGGTGAACTTCTGCAAAGTAGTAAATAAATGTTTCGAATCATGTTTTCAAGTGCAAGGTTATAACACAAGATCGGTAATCATACTCATTTCATAAGGCCACCTTGGAAGTGGTAATTTGAGGATCTTACTACAAGCATGGAAAAATAGTGTACTTTTTTTTGTTTAGCCAACCAATGAGTGTCTTCTTCCCCTCCCCCCTGCATATAAAATGTAATGTCTTTTAAAAAAAACAAACAAAAAAAAAAAAAGGTGGATTCAGATGATCTTTTAAGAAGTTCCCGTGTCCACTGAATGCTCCGTTTCATTGGGCGACAGTGAGGTCTGTGCTTCTACCTCCCCCCTGGTTGGAGTGTCGACGTCGCCGCCCTGGTGGTCAGTGTCGGGCGCGGCAGGACCCTCCTCGGCCGCGGCGAGCTCCCGGCGGATTCCGTCCCGGACCGCCGGCTGAGACAAAAGCGCCCTTATCCCCTCGAGCCTCCTCGAGAGGCCCCGCGTTTGCGTTCGCAACGCTTTCCTAAAGTCCCGCTTCGCCCCTACGGGAACAAACAAACAAAAAAAAAAAGAAAGAAACAACGTCCTTCCGGTTTAGAACTCAAAACGCCATTCCTCCAACCCCCCCCCCCCCCCCCTTCGTTACACGCTAGAAACCGGACCTGCGGGACTCTCAGATATCAGCTGGCTTCATCCGCACCACCCTCTCACACACACACACACACACACACACGTAGCGTGGGCAGAAGCCAGGGTGTAAACATGTTTCCCGCCGTGCTCCGGGCTCACGGTGCTTCCCCGGCGGCGGCGAGCACGGTTAGCGCCGCGGCGCGGTCGCCGAAGCCGAACGCGGTTCGTCCTGTAGTGATTTAATTTTTTTGTGTTAGCTTCAGCGGAGATCCGGATTGTCTTTTACGCTGCGCGGCGCTGGAGGTAGATCGCCCCGCCCGCCCGCCGCGGAACGGACCGGCCGTACGGAGGCTCGACTCCGGGAGACGTTTCGAGCGTCGCCGCCGGAAACCCCCTCCGTCTCCGTCTGGGGCCCTTGGGCTGAGAAAACGGAGAAAACGGGGGGTCCTTCCACCACCTGCTGTCTGAAGTCCATTAAAGTTCGTACGTTCCCGGGGACCCATGGGAGAAAAAAAGAAACTAACTGAAACAAGGATATTGGCGATTTCAAACGGAAATGTTCGGGGCGTTAGGAGACCAGCGGGGGAAAAGCGGTACGTAGGTGGGGTCGGGACGGAGTGCTCAACGCACACCGAAGACGCGCTGGGACATGCTCCTCGATGGCCCCCGATCCGTTTCTTCCCCCCAAACGACGACTCCTCTTCCCCTTTCGAAAAACGCTCGGCGGCTCCGGTCTGGTGCTCGGTGTCCGTGGCTCTGCTCTGGGGCGGGGCCGCCACCGCCCTGCTCTGGGGCCCCCCGGCGGCTCACTTGCTGGTGGCGTTGAGGTTGGGGCCCGGCTCGGTCGGGCCCTGGTCCCCGGGCCCCCCAGGGCTCCGCTGCGTCTCCTCCATGTACTGCTGCACGGCCCGGAGGACCGCGTCCTCCACCAGCCTCTTACTCAGGCTCTGCAGCTCCTCGTCGTCAGGCTCCGCCCCCTTCTTTTCACCTACGCAAGGACACCACCACAACACACAAGGGTCACCCGCCATCGCAAGGCCGCCGTCAGCTACAATGTTTAGGAAATTAGGCTTGCAACTGCAAGGTTGCCAGTTTGATCCCCCAGATGGGGCACTGTCATTGTACCCTTGAGCAAGGTACTTAACTTGTGCTGCAGTACAAATGAACTCCATGTAAAGAATGTAAACTGTGTAAAACACCCTAGATAAAAGCACCTGCTAAATTCATCAAATGTAATGGAAAGTAAATGTCACTTGGCCTCCCAAGCGACTGCCCAATGTCAGGACACACCTACGGTAAATATACGCTCAACACTCACTAGAGCTGTTTGATCCCTATGCACTTGATTTCTGTCCAACACACATGGGACAAATCTATCTCTGAGCAGGGTGTCATTAGCTGCTAAATTCAAGCAGACTGCAACTGAAGCGTCATGCAGTGCAAAGAGACCATTGTCTTTGACTGACAAAATATTCTAAAAAGTCTTTATCAGCTCCCCATCAACCCGAAGCTAAAAGCAAAGCTCAGTCGCTCTTTGTAATGTGAAGGACAACAGGGAAATGAATACATCGGAAAAAAAACGCAAACGACATGATGGTGACAAGATGCTTAGCCTGAAGACCTTGAGCACTGAGCCTTGGGCTTTTGCTTCAGCTGTTGGAATCAAGGCCGGCGGCCTGTTTTGTTGTAGGCCTGATGTCCGTGCGGTTAGCTATGCAATGCTACCACTTTGCTAAGAGCTTGAGCCTTGGGCTTTAACTTCAGCTGTTGGAATCAGTGCCAATGGCCTGTTTTGTTGTAGGCCTGATGTCCGTGCGGTTAGCTACACAATGCTACAACTGTGCTAAGAGCATGAGCCTTGGGCTTTAGCTTCAGCTGTTGGAATCAGAGCTGGTGGTTGTTGGCTTGATGTTTGTGCGGTTAGCTACGCAATGCTACCACTGTGCCAAGAGCATGAGAAGAAACACCGCAGTTCAAACCCACAACGGGAGACACGTACTTGTCCGAGCGGCGTGAGGAGCGCCCTGAATAAGATCTGCAAGACAAACAATATCCATTTCACAACCACAGAACGCATCAACACAAATGGACAGAAAACGAAATAAAATCAGTGACTTTTTTTTTTTTCATCCAATCATATGATAAAATCAGATGTCGCGAATAAGAAACAGAGGCTGGTCGGAATTAACGTGTTCCTTATTCGCTGCTGATTTAGGTTACAGTGGTGACATCAAGCACTGCGATTAGTGAACATGCTGTGATCGGTTTGTTTATGCAGGCAGCCAGAGGTGATTTGAGGTTGACTGGCCTTTTACAGAGACACTGAATAGTTTAATTTAACGGCTAACCCCCATCCCTAGCCTCGTGATAACCAGGCAGGATGCCCGCTACTCCAAAGGCATGTCATTAACATTTCCACAAGCGGCCAATAATTAGTTCTGTTGGAAGAGCCGAAATAACAGCCTTTTGATTTATGGCATCCCGGGAACACAAAAGTCATCAGCGTGGCTTCGGGGGAAACAGAGAGAGGAAGACCAGGCGGGTTTGAAACGAGCAGCGAGAAAACGAGGACGCCAGCGTTTAAAAAAGCGCTAACGTTATCTAACGTCATCGCGTGCGAACGGAATACACTTTGCTCCTCGGACTTAATGGGACGATGCGGGTTACGCTGCGTGTTGACGTACTGGATGCTAATCGGGTGAGAAGCCGAGGCCGATGAGGAAAGCATTCGTCGCATCTGGGCGGCGGGGTGGACAGGGTGGGGACCGTGCAGCCTCGTCCTGTAGAGCGAGAATCTTGGGACGCGCCGAAGCCCGATTCGTTGCGCTGTAATAAACATATCATTCAGACGCGGAACGAAGGCTGGGTTATGTTCCACTTGCTTGTGTCAAAAACGCTAGCTGTCCGCTTACATAACCACGGGAGCTGTAAACGCTGCTCTCTGCCTGCGATCTATCTGAGGGTTGAGAGATAGCCCTGATGCCGGGGGGGGGGGGGGGGGGGGTGGGGGTGCGGAGGATAACCTGTAACCCTTTAAACCCAGGGAGGCCGACATAGGTCACGTGATCTCCGACAGGGCAGGGACCAGATGAGACCCCTAGGACAGGGGTCCAGCCGCAGAGACCGGCTCGCGTTTCACGTGGATCGGATTCAGGCGAATCCCTTATTCATTTAGCCGCTTTCCTCGGCGCACCGGTGCTTCCTGAGAGGAAATGACCCGGCCGTTAGCAAAATCCTGTGGGCCCCTCCCTAATTTCAGGGTTAGCCGAGGTAAGGAAGGCGCGGGACATTTTCGGTGCCCTTTCACGTACCGGACGGCTCCCAAACAGTGAAAATCATTTCTGCAGTTATTATCTCGACCGATCTCAACCCGACGCAGTTCCATGGGGGATAAAATACGAAGCTGCATAATTAATCAGCGGAAAGGCCTTGGGAAGGGGCTCTGAAAAACACACATTCCATGCGTTCACGGGTAGACTGCGGCTGTGGGTTTTTAAACATTTACATAACATCGCATTGACTTTCTGTGCCATTCTCCCATGCCCATGACGGAAATCCCTTTACAGCGAATCCATAGGCCCGAGGTTTGAATGCGTTCTGATTTTGAAAGTGATGATTTTTTTATGCATTCTGCAGTGAACACGCAGTGAGGTGCCGGAGATGAATTCCACTGGATTTTGCCCACGTGCCAAAGACGACCTCGGCCAATGCTGACGATTACACTTCTTCACTTACGTTTAGCACACCGTGTACTGTATATACTACTTTTGATTTATGAAAAGCGTTTCAGAAATAAAATGTATTATTATTATTATTATAATTATTATTATTATTATTATTATTATTATTATTATTATTATTAATAGTAGCAGTAGTAGTAGAGGTAGTAGCAGCAGTAGTAGCACTAGTAGTAATAGTAGCAGTAGTAGGGCGAGGAGTTGTATCAATATGAATGGGTTTTTCCCTCCGAATGAAAACTAAGTTCTTAATATACAATGAAAATAAGAGCAAAAAGTCTTATTAAACAAGGAGCGAAAATAATGTGTGTATCTGACGGCACCAGCCAGCGTGGCACGTGTGTGTCAGCACAGCCAGCGAGGTGTACTAAAGGTCACGTCTCCAGGGCAACAGCTACGCGGCCCAGGGGGCCTCCCCGACAACGGCCGCACTTCGCCGGACACCGACCCCCGCCGCCCTCGGCTACGCGGCGCCCCGCCGCGGCCCAGCATGCACCGCGCGGCGGTCCATGGGGAGCATGGGCACCGGCGCTGTGTCCGCACATCGTTTACAGAACTGGTCATCTGCGGTGCACGTGTGAGCGCAGAGCCAGAGCAGGGAGGAAGAAAGAAAGAGGGGATGAAATGATCATTAAAAATGCATGCAGGATCAATGATGTGAACGAAAGAGGTAGAGATGAGACCACACTCCTTACAGTGTGTGGGAGCACGTGTTCAACATTCAGCTGTAACCCCCCCCCCCCAACTCCCGCCGCAGCACAGCCAGATTTACCCCCCCACCCCACCACTGAGTCTTTGGAAATCTCAGTGCCATTATTTGGCACTGTGGGAGGCATCTGATCCCAGTGGAACAACAGACAGGCCCCTGAATTTGAAAACAGTGCTGCTGTTTCACACAGCAAGGCCAATGTCCCCCCTGTGGACTGAATTCTCACACACACACACACACACACACACACACACGCACATACACACACACACACACACACACACACACACACACAAAATCAAACCCTCTCAATCAAACTCTCTCTCCCTTTTTCTCTATTTTTTTCTCTCTCATTCTCTCTCTCTCTCTCCCTCTTTCTCTCTCTCGCTCCCTCTCCCTCCCTCACACCAGGAAGAACTGGGGCACACATGATGGGCTCTCTGACTGCAGCCTAGCCCCACAGGCAAGAAAGCACAGCTCTGGATCTCTCCCTCCCCCTTCTCTTTCTCTTTCTCTCTCTCCCTCTCACTCTCCCCCCCTTTCTCTCTCTCTGTCTTTCTCTCTCTCACAGACAGATTTGCAGTGGGAACATTTCCGCTCGGTTCCTTTTTGCCCCAGAACTCCTCTCCTCCTCTCAGGACCCACTTCAGCGTGCTCCCGCTGCACACAGAGAGACTGTGCTGCAATGCCCATTGTGAGGAGGGCACTTACCTCACAGGGGCTCTCCGAGCAGACAGACACACTTTACCACACAGCTCACAAAAAGTCCCCCCGCTTCTGCACGCGGGGGTAAACCAAGCGCGCTCTCACTGGCGCTTCCTGGCATTTTTACGGCTAATTTAGCAATTTTGCAGTCAACCTGCGCGGTAAAAGACAAAGCGCTATTCGATTAGCACGCCGCCTCTCTCTATCTCTCTTACTGTGCAAACGCACACACACCCCGGACGCACACACATGCAAACACGCGCTCACACACACACACACACACGCACAAAGCTGCCCTCGTCCTCCGGGCTCCGGCAGGGAGCCGGCCCGGGTCGCCGGAGTCTCGGCGGGTCCCCAGAACTCTCGGCGGCGGCCGGGCTGGTCCCCCCCCGGCTCGGCGCGCGCCGCGCGGCTCACTTACTGATCTTCTCCTCCGCTCGGGAAAAGGGAAAGCAGCACAGCTGGCCCATGACGGCGCGCGGGGAACAGCCCGCTCTCCTCCGCGTGCCTCCCCTCTCTCTCTCTCTCCCCCTCTCCTTCTCTCTCTCTCTCTCCCCCTCTCTCCCCTTCCCTTCCCTTCCCCCGGTGGAGACGGGCGGCGTGCCGTGGTATCCAGGAGCGGCGGCGGCGGCGCTGGCGGTAACGGCGGCTCCGCGCTGCCTGAGAGGGAGCGAGTGGCTGGCCGCTGCACTCGGTCTGCTGTGACAGAGGGGAGGGGAGGGGAGGGGGGAGAGCGTGTGCCTGCGCGCGCGCACGTGTGCGTGTGTGTGTGTGTGTGTGTGTGTGGCTCCGCCTCCCTCCCCTCGCGCGATCGCTCCCGTACGGACGGTGGCGGGCGGGCGGGCGCCCGAGCTCTCCCGCGCGCTGATCCTCAGACAAGCCTCTCATCCTCGCCCCGCTGCTCTGACCCGCACCTGGAGACGCACACTCCCCTCCCCCTCCCCCTCCCCCCCCTCTTCCCCCCCACGCCCAGGACCTGAACTCATAACAAAGACACCTCCCTGAGGTAAAAAAAAAAAAAAAAAAATTACTTGAAATAGGAAAGCTGCTGTTTCGGTCTTCCATAAAAAATCCGATTACAAACAGCAGCTGGACTGTGACTTCATTGGATTGCCCCATAAAAAGAGCTCTTCTAGAGAACATACATTACATTCATTTAGCAGACGCTCTTCTCCAGAGCGACTTACACAACATTTTACTCAAAATCATATATATATATATATATATATATATATATATATATATATATATAATTACACACATGCATACATATACATACATGTACAGTTCATATATATTTAGATCATGTATGTTAAGTAGAACCAAGGTAAAACTGTTGACGTAGAAGACAATTACAACATAAAAATATTATCTCAAAACAACCGAGCTGTAGAATTATGTCAAACCAATTAAAATATCTCGGCATAAGGTACCGTCTCTATGAAATGAATGAATGATCTGAATGAAAAACTGAAAGTAACACCATGGTGGCAAATATAAAGCACATAAGACTGAAGATGGTCAACTAAGTGGCCCCTTTACCTATGGTCATCATCTCTACAAGAAATGCTAACCTTTCCGGTTATGACTGCCCCGTGTAACGTTGATAATTCTGCAGTACTGTTCAAGGAAAGACAATATTTGTTCGACCCTGACTGCGGCTACACACCGTCGGATATCTGATTATCCTCGTGTTTCTTTTTCTCCCTTCTAGACACGCCGGATCTCGGAACATGACACGTTAGCGACGACATGACATCACTCGGGAGCCACACGGCTGAACGCGGCATTGATTAGACGGGGGGAAAAATGAGCCGTCTGGCCGAAAGCGAACGAGCAGAGGCAGGAACGCGTTTCCCGCTGGAGCGGCGCGTACGGACGACGCTCGTCGCCGTGGCGAGGGCTCCCTCGTTCCCCAGGGAACGAGCACGAAGTTCTGCACCTGGGCGAGCGCCTGTCGCCGCTTCACCCCGCGGAAATCGGACCGGGTCCCACGTGCAAACCGCTTCGCGCTTTCCCAGGTACACGTAAAGCGACGTTCAGCCAATCATCGGGCTCGCTTTGGCCCTGGGACGCACCAGAGAGCACCTGGCAGCTGGTGAACCGGGGGGAGCTTCCTTCACGTGAATTCTGCCACATTTGCAACATTCCCAGAGGGGTCCGTATATTTACGCCTCTTTAACGGAACCAATACCGCCGAGATAACCTTTGCAAATAGCATCTGCTGTATCACATCAACAACGGTATCAATCCTTCCAATTATATTTCCCAACAAAATAGGGCATGTTGCTGTTTTCATCTACTATCTGAAGACGTGTACAACAGATGACATCCCTAGAATATATGGGAATAAGTTCACGTCAGGAGAAATACACAGTCATCTTCCAAAGATGTTCTGATTTTTTTTTTCCATAAGGAGAAAAGAACCCGAATGGAAACAACGCTGAGAGATCGGTGACAGATACGCATCTGGAAATGAAAAACGGATGTCGCGAGGCTATTGGGGGGGAAGAAAACAAAACCGAATGCCTGGGAAAGCGTGCACGCTGAAGACAGGATTCGGAGTCTGCGGATATAATAACTGAAACTCACGGCCAAATCAATACGACGGCGTGTTTAATATCCGCAAACCAGGCAACATCGCACAGGAAGCGGGAGAAACGAACCCGGAGAGAGGAGGACCGCTTCTATTCCGTAGATGACATTTTTCTTTTTTTTTACTTGATAGCTGCGTCCGCTCAGAACACCTGCGTCAGCCCTTCAGCTGAGAGATCGATGGAAATCGACCGAATGATTGGCACCGGCACGGCGATGGTGGCGGAGCTTCATGACACACCGGTGGTTATTTATCCGAATGAAACAGAATTTAAAATGATGAGGTCTGTCGTCTTCGACCTCCTTCTCCAAATGCTCATCTTCTAGCTCAGACGGCTTAGCGCTCTTCCTGTCTGGAGGTTGCGAAGGGTAAGGGCCGACCAGGAGAAGCTGGGCCACCGATTTAAACGATACACTTCTGACTAGGCTACACGGTGTCCTACCCGCGGACCGTTTAATAAGACGCTCAGTAGCTTATGGATAAACAATAAAATCAACACTTTCATCATATTTTCAGGGAGCGAGACATAATAAAACGGTGTAAACAAAATATTTACACACTAAAGGAGACAGATTTCTCTTCTAAAAAATCATTAACAGAAACAGGAATTGCATAAAGAAAAAAATGCAAGGCCACAATGAAGTGGTCCGTCACCCAGCCCTTCACTGCCCACGCTCAAGATGTAGTTTTGCGTAATATAGGCTCTCTTATAGTACAGATTATTTAACGATGCACCACACTATATGCATAGCTAAGTATATAAAAGTAACAGCTGATATTTTAAACAAGATCAGGTCAAAACCTAGTATATGGCTGGACCACTCCGGCCGACCAATGGTGTAACTTCATAACTCGGCCGACCAATGGTGTAACTTCATCACTCAGTCAGTCACAGACATTCGCGTTTGTAGGGCTGGCCCCGCTGTTGCAGTCCAGCCAAAAACGCATCAGCAACAAACGTCAAATAACTAAGTATATAAACTTTTGATGAGTATGTGTATTCATATTGCACATAGCCTGAAATCCTGTGTACAAAGACAGCTGTTGTAATGCACTCTGTATACTGAATATTTTAGCATCCAAAGCTTTTTTGTCAAGGGTGAAAGCAAGTCGGGGGAGTGAGCAGCATTTATCAAGGACTCGAGACACGGAGGCCTATCTTGGATCTGACGCATGGGTTTATTCACTAGCTAAAGGTCAGCTTAGCCGGGCTGTGAAGTTATAACTCTTATCCAAAGCTCGATATGTGCACAGATAAACAGCTGAATACAGCCGATAACCTTTTCCGTTTCACAGAGACGTCAGATTTCGCTAACAGCAGCTCACTTGCTTTTCAATTTCACACCGGAAAAGACATTTTCGGCAGCAAAGTTGTCACATGATGCGTTTCAAATCGTGGAAATCTCTCCGCACAGAATGGAATTGTCAGCGCACAAATTTCATTTATTTATTTACTGATAACACAAATTGAATTCTTCGGGAATTTCTGTCAGCACTTCATATAGCCTATTTCTACATGCTGTTGATCAAACAACCAAAAAAAAAAAAAAGAATCGAAATTTATAAACAACACGCTATTGCATGGGGAGCCGCAGGGCCTGGTGGTTTCTGGTTGTTGTATTTCTGACCTGAAATACAACAACCACTTAGACCAAAAAAACTGGTTGAGGTGAATTGACTGTGTTATCAACTGCTTTAATTAATCAATTAAGCGAAACAGAAACAAGCAGACCTTGTGGCTGCCCAGGACCTTATGGGCCATACAGGCATACAGCGTTCACTTCTGTGAACGTCCCAGGTGAAGTTTTACAAAGTGTAGAATAGTGGGATGAGTGCCACCAACTGGCCATCCTCGAAAATAACATCTGTCACTTCTTTGATGTCCAGTCTATTTAATGCATCCAATGAGCTGCGTTCCTCCCGTTTTATTTCTGTGAACTGATGTTAGCGTGGCTCTGAACCAGCAAATTCTTTCCTGGAAGCTAAGGCTGAAATTAAAGCCATACGGTTTATCCGCACTGCACTGCAGCTTAACGTTAGCTTAACATTTCCAAAAACTGTTATGCAATTGTTAGAAATAAACCACTGATTTAAGTAAATAGAATCAACAAACAAATCCAGATGCTAATTTTTTTCAATGAAAAAATTAATTCTTTTAGTATTTCTCATTTTAAACTATGTATGTGTGTATGTATCAGTGTAGAGAATCTCAATTTCTAGAGACCAGCCAGATTTATTACTGAAATGCATCTATTTTGAATTATGGATTGAATTATTTCTGCAGGATGAATTATTCAATGGTATATTGTCAATGTTCCACCAAATCCACCCACCATCACAGAGTGAGAGTGAGCAAACATGAAAATACTTGCTCATTCCAGAAGCAGCCTCATCTAATTGAAAACATACAGAGAATAGAAAACTATGGGACATGTGTGCTCTTCTGACAGGCTCTGTCTGAATGTGAACTCCTCTCCGCAATGGATTCATTTCTCTCGGGGGGGGGGGGGAAACCACAGTTTGAAAATGGGAAAACTGCCTCCTTGGTTGCTGTCACATTTCCAATCTCTCGGTAAAAAATGCTTCACTGTAAACGCGGATGAACGCAGAGGCACGTGAATCTGAGTCTGAACTAGGGAGAAAATACACGCGCCGTGCAATAAGATGCTCCTTCCTGCGTCTCCCACAGAGAAACGGAGATATAATCAGAGAGGATTACACCGCTCACGTGGTGCAGCTGCGGGATTACAGCGAGCGTTCGATTTGCGTCGACCGGCATTACGATTCTGAAAAGACAATATCCGCAAACATCAAAACAGAAGCATGGAAATAAGGGCGTTCCTACACTCACGCGGATCAACAAGAATAATTATAGCGAGCTGAAAAAGTACGTCACTCAGCCGCGTCACTCAGAACTGCAGAGAATCATCAGGAAAATATCTGAATTACTGATTGAGAGATTTTTAAATGATCAACAAATTTGATAGATGTGCCATTTGGGACCGTTTCTGTCAAATTCTAATCCTAATTTCTTTGATGTGCCTGTACATCTATTAAAGAAAGAAATGTAACACTTAACTTCTAGAGAGACTAAAAACTTAAATTTCTACACAAAATTCTCCAAGTAAATACATGCTGCATTGTATAGCAGGGAATATTAGAATGTTATGCATGTTCAAATGACACTCAGTATAAATATTTTTTTAAAAGGACAGCACAGTGCTTTATTTATGAACGCAGTCAGTCTAGAAAGGTCAGTATCGGTTCCTCCATATTTTAAAAAGGCCTTATGTATCAATTTGCATAATTATGCAGAAGACATGTCACTTGAGGTTCTTTAAAACCGGCTATTAAGCTATTTAAACAAGTCTCATGAATATTAGCTTATGCAAAAAAAGATGTCAGAAACATTCTTTGGTTTACATTTGTGATACTTCCATAAGTGGTTGGCTCGATCAGCAGGTTTTACTGACTAAATTGCAAAATGCCAGGACTTAAGACCATCTGAAAAATGGTTTCTGTGATGGCTTTGTAAAGAATCTTGACAATGACAGTAAAGTGGTCCTTCATTCTACAAGTTGGAGAGATGGAAAACTGAACATTGAACACTGTAATGAGAAATAATCATCATTTTCAAAATGGCTGAGAATCTAACTCAAACGGGATCCCGCTTCAAACTGAAAATGCACCACTTAGCTCCTGTGGTTTCAAATGTGCTAATATCTTCCTAACAGTGTTTAACTTACAATACAAAGTAATGGGGTATATGAAGTGGGCCATTTAATTTGTGACATCCAGCCATTTTCACAAGCCACTGGTGTTCCCAATTCAAATGGTAGTATTATTTATATTGCAATCCAATTAAGGTTTTAATTCAAAAATACGTATTTTTAACTAGGCCAGATTTACACAGCATTTTCAGACCGTACCTTTCTAGCAACAATTACAGCAGTCAAGCTAATGCCCTTGCGTCCGATCCAATGTCAAGACCTACAATTCCCACTCAGTGAAAAGAACACACACAATTATCTTTCCTGCTATTGGAACAAGGCTTGATAGGTCACAAGATTGCAGATGCTTTCATCATACGATTTCTGTGGCTTCACATCAGATCCCCCAAAAATAGATGACCATTAAAAGAAACTACCGTTAAACTAATTTCATGCAAGCTAAAAGCAAGTATGCAAATTTTAATTTAAACATGGACTGCCCCCCTGCTGTGCACAGTGACGACCTACCTCCCTAATTGTGTGGGTGTTAGCTCCCTATTTTCTGTCTATTAGCATCGGTCTGCTTCACTTTTGCATTTCCAACTAACTCCGGGATTTATAAAATGCAGGCCAAAAATAGCTGCATAATTTGTGGTCAAAACAATTCCTCAAATGACAAACAACAAAGATGTCCAAATGGGTTCGGTATAATCGCACTGTTTTGCGGATTTGAGGATTTTCTAGCGTTTTCGCCACCCCCCCCCGAAACCCCCCCCCCCCCCAGAGTTGACGCACGGCCAAAACCGAGGCTTGGATCTGACAGCTGCTGTTCAGCTCTGGCTCTCTCTGAGTCTGCAGGCTTTCCATGCCTGCCAGAATTCAGCATAATTCATTTAGCCATAAATCTGACTATACGTCTCTCCCAACTTCTGTGGGTTAATTGGATTGCGGTTCTCCAGGAACAGGGCTGAATGGCTAAGGCCGTAGAGAAGACAGCGATTGTGCTCTTCCCGCACATCTGAAAAAGTTCAAAAGACCGAGCACAAAGACCATTGGATTTTTTTAAAGATCTCGTTAAAAAGGAAACTGAAAATTCATTCTGCAGTAATTTTACATAGTAAAGGATCTGGCCGCCAGTTCAATCTAACACTATACCAGCAAAGCAAGGCTTTGCAGTATTATATATATGAATAAAAGGTTCAGAAATGATCTTTGATACATTTTCATACCTGACCAATCAAAACAAAGACTCAAATTTTTCCTGCTGATATTTCTATTAAGGCATTCAAATAATGTGCTAGACTGGTCTCCACATAGACTGGATAAGCACCAACAAATACCAACACTGGCTCCAAGCTCTAAGTCCCCATGGTGCAGTTACAGCTTATTAATGACCAAGTGGGAGAACAAACCAAGGTCATAAACAATGAGAGAGCGATAGATGGATACAGAGAGAGAGATAGAGAGAGGGAGAGAGAGTAAATGTGAGTGAGTGTGTGGGAGAGAGAATGATAATGCATCACTTGTGCTTTCAAAGTTTATTTTATTACAACAGCAATACTCAACACTGACTGTTCAATTAACAAAGATAATTTCTCAGAGAAAAGCAAATATAAAAAATGGCTCAAGTGCAGAATGACTAATAACGCATGGCCTAAAAGTTAAACCGTCGAAGCGAGTGTGGCCTGCCCTCGTGCAATAATCGTGCGTGATGGCCAAAGCTCACACTCGCGTGAGCATGCACACGTGTGCACGAACATGCAGCCTTCTAAAACGAGCGATAAGGGCAGAACTTGGATCTCGCATTTTCCTTCCTTAGGGCAGGAAAAAGGGTTTAAGGTAACCTGGAGGCTTCTGCTCCCCTGATGGGCTTCGCGCTTTACTAAAAAATAAAAAAAAAACGGAGGTGACCATCATGGTGCCAGACCAATGTTCCACGGCGGGCGGAGCCCCTGCTGCTCCCCTGGGCCGGCTCTAACCGGTTCTAACACCCGCCCGGCTACAAAAAGCCCCTCGGACCAATTATCCCGGTCTGCTCGGAACCCTGGCCTGCCCGTCGTTCGCGGCCTGCTGTGCGATTCGCCACCTGCCGCAGAGGGAGGGGCATACATGGCGCCCGCAGAGAAGCTCGACTTGCCCGCTTTGACGCTACCGGGCTCTAACGGGCTCGCGCAATTGCTCAGCACAGCTTCCGCTTTACGCAGTCCAGCTTTCATCCACACCTGCGCGTAACCATGCAACGTCTGTTACCGACCCCGTCATTTCAAACTTTCATGTATTGCGACATTGTCTTGTATATGTCATTTGCAATGGAGCGTTTGAGACAAAAGACAAGTTGTTTATAAAGCAAAATAGACAAACGTGCAATTAACTGAACTGTAACGCACAAGACACGCGATTCAGTCATAACTGGTCGCTACATTTATAGCCGATCATCGAAATATCATCTGCAGTCTCTGTGGACCATGCAATGAAGGAATGTGAATCCAAGAATATTTATAGCTCTTGCCTGGGCGGTGCAGTCTATTTCGGTGATTCGTAAACGGTGCGCACTTCGTGGCAATATTGAATCCTATCGACTTGCGGTCCTCGTTCTAGCACCTTCTGAGTCAGAACTATCGTTATCTCATCCTGGAGCGGCTCCAGTGACACGCTTAGCGCCACACAAATTAAATCAGGTTTTTTCTGCCACGAGCGCTTCTCTAAAGCCTGAAGCTAAATCTTTTTTAAAATTGGAGCCAGATAAGCTATGTCTGCCAAGACTGACCACGGCTCTTCAATTTCCACTAACACACTTACTTTCCCCATTACCAGATCCACAAAGCACAATATGGGTTCAATGAGGTAGTCAGCATGATGTTAAAGAAAAAATATCTTCATAATACATTTTATATCAAACTACTTTCAGTATATTCCATTCTAAGAGAAACAAACAGCATGATGGCTGGATCAAGTCATGGTTCACATACAAATTACACTACCATACACATCTGCGGGGGTTGAACTATGTGTCATACATCTACACCGATGATGTTGCTGCTGCCCACCTGAGCAGTGTACATTCTCAGGTTCACAATGTAAAACTAAGGCCTATGTGGATAAATTCCACAATCAGCAAGGTGTATGCTAACAGTGATATGAGTAACTGCTTTAATGGCTCAGCAGTGTTACTCTGGGCTAGGCAATGCTGCTGGGGGACATGGGACTGTGAGGTGTTTCTGCGTTCGGCTGGGGACTGTGGTAGTGCGCTCAGGTATCTGCTTCTAAATCCAATCAAAATTCAGGAAATTTCACCATTGCCTTCAACAAAAGCGGAAGCTGACCCGGTAATGACTGGTGGGCAAAAAAAAAAAAGAAAATAAAATGAGTTTGCTACGCTCCATCAGCCTCACTGTAGTAGTCTAACGCTTCCGTTGCCATTGGGGCAAAAACCTGAAAATGGGTTTCTCTTGAAATTCGCGCAGCAGAGGCCCAAATGAAAAATAATTGAAGTGAATTGCAGTGAATGGCGTTATTTTACGAGGCAGAAATAGAAGCCCGACAGGGTTTGAACCTGCTGTGGGTTCCTTCTCCTCTAATGCACCTTATGGAGCCTGCCACAGAGAGACACGTCGGCATGCAGAGAGAGAGCCCATAAAATCCCACTGCCCATCCATCTAAAACGGTCTCAGGTTTGATTGAGGGAGGATTAAATCGTTTCCTGTCGTCTGGAAGCTGGCCTTTCGGTCTCCGCAGGCTGCGTCAATAGTGCGGGGGTGGGGGGGGGTGTTTACGTGGGCCGAGACAGACGGATAGCGACAGGCAGTGCGCATGAATTACCGCGCTGCGTTTCCCACGCGCAACCTCGGGTCCGCTCCCGTCTCGGTCAGATAACGGGCCAGACAGCGCCGCCGCCGCCGCCGCCGCCACCGCCGCCGCCCTTTCGCGCTCCCGCTGTAATGCGCGACTCGCTTGTTTTTCGGATTTGACAATGAAAACAGCCCATTCAGCCGAGCTCAGAGCGGCTCCTGCCCGCTCGGCCTGGGGGCCCTTTGCGGGAGGGTGGGAAAAAAAGCGGTTTTTATCTGTTTATCTCAATGTATCGTTTTTCAGGGCATTTGACGCTACCTGTTAACAAGTTTATATTTATATTTTGATTTTCATTTATATTTCTGCCGGAATACACTGCTGAAACATGAAATCACGCACACATGCACACGTGCAGGATGAAGGACCAAGGGAGGTTAAATTTGCCAAATACTCCAAAATTCTCATCATGATGAACCACATAATAGAAAAAAAACAAAGGCAGCAATACCACATACTCAGATGATCTGCCCGTTCCTGCTGTGACCACAAGAGGTCTCCCAACTGCAGCTGATAGTTGAACCACCCCAAACGGAACACTGTCTGTAGTCATTTGAATGAATGAAGAAAATTTTTACTTTCAGATGTGACAAAAATTGTATTCAGCATGAATTAATATTTAAATGAAACTGTTCAGTAGCATTGTAAATTGAGATATAATATGAAATAAAGATTATTTCTCATTTTGTGTTACAAATGAGTAATGTCACCTAATTCAATTTACCAATGCCCTCTTTGAAGAATAATTAAGTCATTAAATGGCATCGACTGTGCCAGATGGTAATGTGTTCCCTTGAATTACCTGTACACCACAGGACTTGAAAACAACTCAGATTATTGGCCTTATAAATTTTAATTTTTAACTAATTTAATAACTGCGTGACAGAGCAGACAAATATGAATAACAAAAAGGGGTACTGCTTTCTAACAAGAAAGGTTTCTGTTTTAGATGCATGACGCACAGAAAGTGAATCATGGTAGCTCCTAAAAAACTGCTCTGATACTCTGTGCTGATACTAATGCAGGAGTAAATGCAATAAAAAGGATCTGTACTGTGTCATATGACATGCAATACTGCCCCTAGTGGAACTGAAGAACAACTACATGTGTAATTGGTATTGAACCAAATTATATTATAGACACGGGAATTGTAATGTTCAGTGGCATGTTTTAGTTTAATTCGATCTAGAAACCAATGTTTTTAATTAGGAGCTTGAGCTTTATCGCTATAACAAATCGATACCACTGTTGCACTATTAATTCAAACACTGTAAAAGTTTTTTTTTCACTGATATTTAATTATTTACTTCAATCTCCAATTCTTACCCTCCAATTTCAATCACACATGATCTTTTCAGACCTTTCACATTTATTTATGTCAATGCACCTGCACTTTTCAAACATTTTTCAATGAGGAAAATATACTATTACTTTCAAATGAATGAAAATTCCTGGGTCAAATTTTTTATTTATCAATTTATGCATTCTTTTTTTTTTACTTCCATTTTGTATATATCAGGGATGGGGTCCATACCATTTCAATTTAGACAATTCAAGAAATAAAATTAAAATTGATTTTAAGCAAGGAAAATGGCCAGGAAGTTATTTGACAATTTCTTAATTCACTCTCAACTGACTTCCTGTATTCTTTAGCTTAGTTAATGTAAGACAATAAAAAAATGTCCCACTTTGGTAAAAAAAAACAAAACAAAACAAGCTATTTTGTGGCATTTGTTAAATTAGTGCCTCCAAACACTTTTTTAAATTTCACTTTCTTCAGACGCCCCTGAGTAAAGTATGACCCAGAGCAGTACGGCAGCAAAATATTATCAGGAAGCATCTAAACCAGGGGTGTCCGATCCAGCACAGCGATAACACACCTGGTTCTCCTTATTAAGGTCTTGACTGAAGACTATGATTAGCTAATATGTTGTTTGTAGTGCTGGGCTAAAACAAAAACCCGCACCTACATCGGCCCTTTTTGGATAAGATTGGACACCCCTGATCTGTAGTCATCAAAAATACTGTCCCCCGGCTACATACAAGGCACATCCTTGAACCCCGATCAACAATTATTTCAGCAAAATAGATCATATTTCTTGTTTTAGAAGAACTTAGTTTCCATCAAACACTTAGCTGAACAAGCAAGTGAAGGCCCATTCAGATGCATGCACAGGTATTCACAACAAAAACAATTACACATGGGGCAGCTCTAATTACTCTAGGGGGTAATGCATTAACCAAAGGACTACAATGCCCACCACCCCTGGGCTCCATTTTACTCTTTCCACCTATATGGAATCCTTCTATATAAAAATGCACTGACAAGGGTGGCAGAGGAATGGACATGACATAGAACCAGGGGCTGTGAAAAATGATATTGGTTCAGCTCCAATTCCTGCATTAAATCACCCACTTTAAAATGATATTTTTCAAAAATGATTTTGAGATTTCTTACACTTAATCCATGGCCTGTGGTTATATGGATGTGCATAAACTACTTTGGAGAAAATGGAGAAAATTGATGAACCATGAACAATCTTTTACTCGGTCATACCAAACTAAGGTGACGGGTGGCTTGTGTTAACTTACCAAGTGCTAAGGAGGTCTCACAATGGTAGTATCCATCTGGAGTCTTTTTCTTCAACATCGAGCAGAGGTCCAGTCTCGAAACGGTCTCCTCTCCGAAGCTGTGCTGAAGGAAGCTCTCGTAGGCTTCAGGATCGATCTTCTTTATGCCCTACGTCAGGAACACAGTGAGGCTTATTTTAACTTTGCGTGCTGAAGCTGGTTTCCACTAACGCTAGTGCTACCGTACGGGAAAAGAGAAACGGCGTGTACGATGTCGGTTGGGACCGATAAGGGCAGGAAGCCTGTCATTCGCCCTGACGAGGAGAAGATAAGGGGGTGGGAGGGGGGGTCGAGACCCCCCATCTCCCCCACAGCCGGTCAGGGCCTCACCTTCTGTTCTTCATACCTAGAGAACGCTGCTGTACAGCTAGCTACGTAGCGCACCAAACAGCACGCAATGAACACTGTTAGAAATGTATTCACTTTATGTCTACTGATGGATCCGATTCAACATTTATTTATTAAGTTATATTTAGATATTAATGTTTCTCACTTCCTGAGCTCAGCAAAATTTCCTGCACTGGTATTCCATGACAGATGGTGTCACTGGGCATGCTCAAAGATCCGTAATAATGCCTGCAAGCAATATTGTGCATCTCTCAAATATGCAACACAGGAAGAAAGAGGAAAATGTAGGACACTGCAAAGACTTGCAAGATTCATATGCTCAAACAATATTCAATTTATTTAATTTTCTAAATATTATTACTCTATAAAACAGCAACTAGAAACATCTGCCGCTAATACTGTTTTTTTTAATAACATCTCTACTGGACTAAGTTCCTAATTGAACACAAGACCGCTAAGATGGCTTTAAGCAGTTTAGAACTCCACTGCTACTAATTTCATTCAATTCATTTGCACAAATTGTGAGGAATGTAACATTGTTAGTTTATAAAAACATGCCTTAAATCCACTTGCAATCTCATTCCACTGAATAGTATCACACTCGGGGTGAAATCCAATGCGTTCAAATGCAGGCAACAAATAAAAGTGCCCAATTCCTAGACTCCCCAATCCCAGCACTCAATAATACCAAATGACCAAAAATTATACCAGCTTTTGAAAAGACAATTCTAAGATTATCTGTAATTTGACATGGGAAATGCAAAGACATTCCTCAGTTGTCACATCACCTTTTTGGGGTACTCACAAGCAAACAAGCGTCAAAGCGTACCGACCTTTAACCTACAGTAATAATTACATTTCCTGCCAATAACGCTTTAACAAATATTTGCTGAATTAAGTCATGCAGAAGCTGTGCTGGCAAGCACACAATGGTCCACGATTGTAGTCTTAATGATTCATGCACAACAGATTAAAAAGCCGGTTGCTCGTTTGACTCCACCGCGCCCAGGTGAGCTGCTGATTGGCAGTAATTTAAATTGCGCAGGGCTCAGCAGAAGCACGCTGCGTTAAAACAGCAAAGCTACTCACCTGACGGAGAATGACTCAGCTTCTCTATGCGATATCCCCACACAAACTCTGCAGGACGTTACCTAGACCCACGCTCGTGGTCCCTCCCCTCCGGAAAACAAGGAAAGTTTGCGGGACGGGAGTGTGGGGGGGGGGCTGAAGGACAGAAGGATAGTACGGCGGCCGCTCCGCACCTCCCTGACCGGGGGGTGGCCTCACCTGACTGCGGAGCTTCGGGGCTCTGGAAAGCTTCATGAAGGTAAGGTGCGGCTTGAAGTCTTTGGCGTCCCCGGACGAGACTCCCCTCTCCTCGAACACCTTCCTCGCCGCTTCTGGAGCGGAGAGAGGGAGAGAGAGAACGGAGTGGGGGGGGGGGGGGGGGCGTGGTGAGAGGTGCAAGCCGTGTAGCGTGGAAGGACGGCTGGGGGGGGGGGGGGCATGTAAGGGAAGGAGACGATCGATAGGAGAGGTGGGGGGTATACAGCGAGCGTCAGGGGACAATCTGATGACCTTAGCGGGACGTGTCCTCTCCTCACACCGTAACGAACTATCGGCATCCCTCTTCACTTCCTGTCAGCTGCCTCAAAACAGAGCAAAATACGGCTCCGTGCAGAAAGCACCCTTGAGATTTGGCATCAGCCTAAATCTGATTCAGATGACCTGACTCTGCTGTCCGAAATGCCAGCAATTCATCAGAAACCTATTTTTGTAGGGCGCTGAATTTATGAAAGTGCCAATTCAACTCAATGCATGACTGAAATGAGTTCTGGGAGCTTTGATGAGGAAGGGTATGTGGCGTCCATTTACCCAGCGTTAAAACTGACAGCGCCCCCCACCCGGCCGACAGGGGCGCAGGGGGGGCGCGGACGAACCTGCGATCTCCGTCAGCGCGGCGACGTGCGCGCCCTCGGCCAGCTGGACGAAGGCCACCTCGTTCCGGAAGTGTCCGATGCCGTGGAAGGGCAGGACCAGCTCCCGCCCCCGCAGCAGGTCCCGGACCGCCGGCTCCATTTGGGCCACCGCTCGCCTCGCCCTGTCACGGCAAAGAGTAGTTCCCACACTGTTAGTGCCCCCCTCCGCCCCGTCGCCAAACACAGCTCCCTCAGAGAATTACCCACCGACTGCACGCAGCACACAGACTTCATACGCCAAGTACAATTTCCTTCAACTACATTAAAATCTATGCAAACTTACATTTGCGGTTCAAAAACAGAGTGTGAAACCTCAGAAAGCCTTTGCATAACATTCTGTGCAAGCCTGATAGCATTCATTAAACAGCTCCCTCGGTTCAAGGACTACTGGAATGATCATTTCAATTAGAAAACTACAAAAAGACTGATTCCAAACTGTTTATTTTGAGTTTTTCACAAATGTGCGGATTGACCTGACGACCCTACTTCTGAGAAGTCAACGAGCCTCACGTAACTCACAAATGAAATAACCAGGAAACTGGATATGGTGCGCATCTAAAAGGACATGTGATAAGGCCACCGATTGGCCGACACACGAGGGTCTGCCGTGGCCGGGGAGCCACTCACGCGTCGACTTCCTCTTCGTTGCCCAAGTAGGTCACCAGCAGGGTGATGTGGAGGCTGCCCACGGGGATCAGGGCCCGGGAGTATCTCTTGTCCTTCTGTACCACCAGGTCCTGGACTGCCTGGACCCCACCTCTGATCTAAAAGAGACGCTGAACTAATGGATCGTTGCTAATGATATTTACCTCACACTTTACTTCCTTGCACCGTTACTAATAGAATCACGTTGCAGAGCAACCTTGTTCCTCCAACAGCCAAACAGCAATGTAATGCCAAATGTAATCATACTGTAGTACTAATGTGTTCCATCAACTCGATTTATTTGATTTGGCTCAACTCAAAAGTGGCTAACGAAATCTCCACAGAAGCCTGATCACAAAATTTCCTTTGGAGATAGAAAGGATAATGTTTCATACACAAATATCTACGCAAAATATCATTTTTCTGTGTAGGCTTGGTGATGGGATGTACATGATCATATTTGTAAGCCTTACAGGAACTCTTAGGAGAGAAAGTTATTAAAAGAAACAAGCTCCACAGGAGGGTGCCATATGCAGGGGCACGATGAAGGCTCTGAAGTATGATGTGACACAACTTTGATTAAACTGGAGGTTTTTACAGAAGCATTCATTTTCTATCACACATCACAGAGCCACTTATCATCCTTCCCTGAAGGGTGTGAAAAAAATCTGTGAGATCTGTAAAATAAATGCATTATGTCTCATAAGTCCCAGTTAGTAGCTCTGGATAAGAGCATCTGTCAAATAAATCACATTTAAAAATGAACAGATGTAAATGTAGAATTTTAAAAACACTCAATATAACAAGGAACAGCTACACAAGAGATAAATAATGGCAATGTGGCAATGAGTCTGTCATGGTTAGATGACAAAATGGGTTACAAGCCCGCACCTTTGGGTTCGTGATGGGGATGGAAACAAAGTAGTTTGGGCGCGGCTGCTTTTTCTTCTTCTTTTTATCGGCGTCCTCTTCGCTCTCTCCTCGTCCGCTGTCTCCTCTTTTGCGCTTTTTTTTCACGGTCTTCTCTGAGGTTGTGACTAGGGGAAGCAAAAATATAAGTGAACAGGAAGTATGGTTTAAGGAGATACCGCATCACCGGAGGAATCTACGGATGGAGCCAACCTTCCTGTCAAATGGCTAAGGCGACCACGGTCAATGCAGGTTCAACCATGCTTTAAGGTCACACCCAAAGGTCTAGAAACATGTCATTTTGTGTGACAGCCGGGGAATGGAGCTGTCTTATCTGTCTGTCCTTGGAGAGACAGAAACAGACAACAAAACAAGTGCATTATTCAGAACTGCTGGCAGCTGGAGGAAATTTGAATTCAACAGCTGTGGTACAAGGAGGTTCCTAGCATCACTTGGCAAAACAAACATAATCGCTTGTTACAGAGCTAGACAGGGTGCTTTCAAGCGGGCCGAGGAGAAGTCCATTTCGCTCGTCAACTGTCTACTCTCTGGACTGCTTAAAGTGCGATGCCATCTTCCACCTAGCATCATCTCAGCACTCCATGGGATTCAAAGCATTTGCAAGCAAAGGTAAGTTTGGCAATAGAAGCTTGTACACTGCAGGCATCAAAAAAGAGGCCTAGACTTCATTTCTTCTAGCTTTACTTTGAGAATGCAGCTCTGTTTTGGTCAGTTTTTTCTCAGATTTCGTCAGGTTCTTTTGAGTTTCGAGGGGTGCACTTACAGCCTAGGTCCTTCCATGTTTTGGCGTTAGCGAACGGAAGCTCTTGCAAAAGGCTATCGGCACATTCTGACGCCTGCAGTTTCTGCTTCCGGCCTCTGACTCTGGCCTTCTTGGGTTTCCTCCTCTCCCTTTTCTTTGAATCTGAAGGATCTGATAAAAATCAAACAGGGGAGCAAGACGCAGGTCACCCCTGGGCAATACAGAAATGCAGACCTTCCAGTATAGAACAGAACTCTGGATATCAATAAAGGCATGTTCTTTAAAAATAATTAATCTGGACATCAGGATGTCAAGTGACGTAATAGCTGACTGTAACGATACCCATTCTCACAATGATAACCAGCTCACAATCAGCACATTTATCAAGCTGAAACGAGGAAATGGAACGCAGTCGTGTTTTCAAAGACAATTACACATTTTCATCAAATGTGAAAAATGAAAACTGTTTTTGTGTGTATCAGGTGGGGGGGGGGGGGGGGGGGGGTAAAACACACCCATTTACACCATAGTGCAAATATCTGATTACATGTGGAGGTCAGATCCCCATCAGTGATGCAAGTCAGTTTCTCCATTGCAAACACAAATGGCAATCTTTCAAAGTAATGTTTAGTTTTATTAGAAACTAATACCGATTTCACATTTTCATATAATCAACATCATCTGCACGATTACCATCTCAAACTGCCATCATCCCTATCCATGTTTTTACAGTAGCGTGCAAACGCAATGAATTTTAAAGCTTGCATGACAGATAAGACTGGTAAACCTAGGCTGTCCGTGAAAGCAGTAGCCTACATTCAGCAGTACATCACACAGTAATCCCTTTTGGTACATTGTGTAATGCAATGGTGGCATCAACATCAAACACTAAATTCAAGGGGTCCACTACTTCCACAAGTTGTTCCGAATTTGTATGCATGTCCCACCAAACATGCAGAGTCCTGACTGTGTTGGATGCTAAACCAGACGACGAGCTGGTGCATTTTGTGACAACCAATCCTGAGACTTTAGAAGACAACTTCAACCACCCTGAAAATGCCCATCTTTCTAGTGCTAGTGTCAGTATATGACATCAATCTTTTCCATTCCAGCACAACAAATTATCTGAATACATAAAGCTCTCCTTGGAATTGGACATACATCTAGCTTCTATGCTTTCATGGGAAAGACAATGTGATTTCAAATCTAGGTCAACCAGTTGTTGTAAGAGTGGTTCTGAGCGGATTTAAACGCGAGCTCAAAGTAAATGGTATTGCTAGCTTCGGACAAACAGTACCATAAATCCTAATGGATAAAACACAAACGCAAATGAATTATGGGCAATACAGAGAGTAAAAGATGTATGGTAGCAAGTGCCCTCCCTGTATAGGGATGGCAGATATTCCATCTGCCAAGTTAGAGGTTGGTTGGGAATACCACATACCTGTACAATGTTAAATGATTGGCACTTTCAGGGTCTTATATAGTGTTTAGTTTTCAACCACAGAATATGCAAATCATGAAAATAATTGCGTACACACTGAGATATTGATATGTGTCTCGTTTATGTGATACACCATTTATAAAGGACACAGCAATATGAAGAGACACAGAGCCTAATTAACTAATGTGGTAAAAACATGAATTGCACCGTTTTGTAATAGACCGTGGAAAAAATTGTGATATTTTCAAATAATTTAGTAATCCACACTGGTTTACAGATTTTTTTGGAATTATGTTTTTACAGATGTGTAGAGTGTATGCTTTGGATATGCTATGTGAGAAACTTGCCTTTCTTATGTTGCAAGATTTGCATATCTGATACACAGTAACATTACCATATAAATAGCGCCGCCTTCTGAATACACGCAGCCAAAGCAAATAATCTATTTACTGCATAAATCGCACCAGGTTTGCAGACCCTCGCTGAAGAAACAGTTATTTCAGTTTCGTATAGTTGACGTGGTTGTTTGGTTATCCAGCTACTGTATGCCCAAATTAGCCAGACCGTCCGCTGAATGAAAGCAGCTCTTAAAAACGTAGCTCACCAGGATCGACGCGTGCTTTGGCACATGGGCTAGATTGCAAACAGCCCTCTTCAGTGGTTATATCCACCAGTGCATTGGGTGCATGAGTAGGTGTAGGCAGGAGGTCACTGTCATGCTCCATGCTGGCCTTGAGTTCAACAGCGTGGATATCCGTCTCAGAGCAGTCAACAGTTTGCATGCCTGTGAAATGTACCTGTCCGTGAGGTATTTTAGATAATCCGTAGGATTGACAAACGACCTTTTCTGTCAGATTTACCTGTCCTCCAGGTAACGTGTGAAAGACTCTTGGAAGGTTCTGGCGAGCTAATTTTACCGTAATCTTGCGAGTTTGTATAAGCATAATCCTCAAAGGAATCATAACTGGTCTTAATAATTTCTCTGTGGCCAGTTAACACATCCCTTTCGCATAAAGTTCGCTGTTGTTTCGTTTAGCGTGAAAAGCTAGCCAACTAGTCCATATAGTTATGCTAAAATTAGATTTAAGTAATAAATCCACAACTAGCTAGCCATCGTCATAAATGACTAGCTAACGTTAATAAACTAAGTATAGCTGGTTTGCAAGCTACAGGCAAGAGTTAGCAACACAAGCTGCGAATTGCACGCAGCTAGCGTCACTAGCTAGCATAAGGTTCTACTACTTCGACTTTTTTAGCTGACGTTTCGCTGTAACTTGAGCAAAACCAAATGGCTAGAATGACGGACATATTCTATAGTTCACTAGCGCTGCCATTTGACTAATGTTCCGTAGTCGGCGGTAGCTATAACGTTACCATTATGTTAGCTGGCTAGTTAGTATTTTTCTTGTACAACGGACAAAGAATGTTCGGTAGTCGAGTTAAACACAGCTATTTATAGTTTGCTTATGCGCTTGTAACTTAAGTTGCAGAACAGAAGTATGCCAGCACGCAAGGGGTGGTGATCAGACGGCTACCTACGTACCAACACTTGTAAATATAGCCAGCTAGCAAATATGTGCGAACGTTAGCTAACTTCCTACGGGTACCGCTCTGGCTGCTAGCTAGTTATATTTGTAAACACACTTCTACGGATACCACAAAGGGCCATTATAAATCCGTCAGATTCGAAAATGAAAGTTAAACATGAAGATGGTCTCATGTGACTGTGTGTGACACTCGTGGTAAATGATCCCGTCTGGCTGCTGGTAATACACTTTACAAATATCTCTTTCCCTTTTTACGTGCTTTTTCATGAACATTCCGCATTCATTTCAAATCATTTTATTATAAATGCCCATTGGCTTGATAGCTACTGAAGCAATAAGCAACTAGCCTGTTACCATAATAAAACGTTGATTTTCCAAGTGAATAATAAGTATTTCTTCCTAACTGCGTAATACAGATATGTTGTATAGTTACCTAAGTAGTAAGGTCATTCCTAGACTGTATGTTACAGTACATTTCAGACAATATTGTAATCGTTAATGTCATAATTGGTGTAGACATGGCTTGCTGTACATTCATGTCTGTATGAATGAGGAAGTGCTGTTAGTAACCCAGCTGCTAAGGTTAATTGTTTGTTGCTACTGAAACTAGACCTGAAGGAGTTGAAGAACACTGCTCTGAGATCATGTAACAGTTTGCATTGAAATGCCTCAGCATTTTCCTACAGATTTGTATTATTATTGTTATTTAATCATTGACATCAACACCTTCAACATAATTGTGTGAAGTCATCCTGAACATTGAAAGACAGGTCCATTAAGGCAGCCGGCAGCAGGTGGTGACTAGTAGTGCCAGTGTTTTGTTTGGTTTTTTTTTTTTTCATCACAAATGATGAGCACACCTTTTCTTGCAAGTGTTCATCCCCAGAATATAAGCAGGTCTCATTCTGTGTCTGTCATTTTATAACAGACCATCCAAATGTCTGGTACTTTTAAAAATCTGACTGTTTACTCACCACTAGTAGTTAATGACGGTCTTTATTAGTCTCTCATTATGACTGACATTGTTATTACTTTTCTCCTTTATGAAGTGAACATAGTTAAGCCTCACTATTAATATTAAGATGTATATGTCCAGAGACAAAAGGAATGCATGGAAATATAAAGATCCAGATAATGAGCACAGGCTGATATTAACAACCCACTGTACAAGAAGGCTAGCTGTGAAACATTTAAAATCATCAGCCAGTGCGTCTTGATAAAGGAGGAAGCTACTGAATTTGTTGCTTTGCCTCAAACAGGAGTGGTCGGTTCTCAGTGAGCCCCCACCGTGGTCAAATATCATCTGCATTGTGGGTAGAAAAACGATACTTTGATGGACGCTCAAATATTTGCCTGTGCCTCTGTCTTTCACGCCTTTGTGTGTGTTGTGTAACCGTATACCCTGGGGTTTGGTTTCAGATTGTGGAAAAGGAACCGGCCGGGTCAGAAGAGGAACAGGTGTAAACGCAGGACCAGTCCCGTGACTCGCTCCCCAAAGAGAGGCCAGCGCGGACGTGCGACCGTGTTTCCGGAACTGTCCGCCTCATCTCCGGGTGCCTCGCAGTAGCGCAGTGTGGGACCGACTGAGAGGTTTTCAGGTGAGAACATGAAGCTCATATTTACTCAAATGGTTTTTTTGTTCTCTCTCTCTCTCGCTCTCTCGCTCTCTCTCTCTCTCTCTCTCTCTCTCTCTATCTATCTATCTATCTCTCTCTCTCTCTCTCAAACTCTCTTTATAGGCTTAGGATCCAGTTACAGTCTGTGTATTGTTTATGAATTTTTCATCACCGATTGAAGTCAGGGAAGGGGGTGCCTTGTTGCAGAAAGAACAATGAGGAATGTTTTATTCTTTAAATGTTTTCTTTTATCTGAATTTGATTAAATACAGCTAACCAGGAAATAGTGTGATGAGCAAACATTTGAACTGTCAGAGACAAAAGACATTGTATTTATCAAGCAAAGCATATTTAAGGCTATATATCTAAAGCCTGGTTTAGTGTTGAGAGAATGCTTCAGGTATGTATTGATTGAACTTATGCAGTGTTTTTGTCAGCATTATTATGACTGTGCTAAATATCCTATGGAAATATTTTTTATGCATGGCATAAAAGTTATTTAAAATTATGAAATGAAATGATAATATAAAGACAAAGGAAAAATAGTAAGCTTTCTCAGCTTAAAATATCCACTAGGAGATAGGGACAGGTCAAAAGACTGTGTCATCTGTCGATCCTATGTTTTCAACTATAAGAAACTTTAAAAACATCAACTGTTGGATTATCAACTGATTAATTGAAATAGATAATCATACATTTGTAGACTGTGATAGATATTTTAAATGCGACCTCATTAATTAAATCATCCTGAAGGCCATTTTACCATTATTGATTAATAGTTTCCCGTTTATGCCCATGCAACATTCTACGTGAATGCTTTTAGAAAGCAGATTATGGCAGCCGGGATTAAGTTTACACAGGAGTCATTCATCAACCGCACACATGCTAGGGTCATCCTGTCCTGTGGAATCCAATTAGGACATTAAGAACAGAACAGCCACATCCAGGAGGTATGAAGACAACTGGCTCTGTTCATCTCAGACAGAGGTTGTCTCTTGTTTTCAGAAGAGGCACAGTTCTAAAGCTGGGGCTTCTTTGTCCATCAGTAATTCCAGGTTGTGTGAGCAACTCAGCCCAAAGTTAGCATCAAGAGGATTTGAGCACATAAGAGTCACTGCCTCAAGTGTTGCTTCTCTCTACCCCACTAATCCGCAGTTAACTTTAACCCTGTCCTCTTTCATTGGTCAGCAGTCAGGATGACATGACCGACTTTATTTTGCTCCCTATAATTTGTCCAAGTGCAGCTAAACCCAGTCGTGGTCTATTTTCACAGGTGATGGTTGGCAAGGGTGTACTAGCAGCCTGCGAGGAGCAGGCCATGTAACTTTTAACCCACTTGTTTTATTCAGTTTGATATCTGTGGGCCAGATGGTGGATTGCGATAATTCTTCTGACTAATCCCTTCGGAAATCTACAGAGCAATGCTCCTGGATTTGACGAGAAACAACATCCTAGAGTGGTTTAGAGAGGACTGTTTTATACCCTGGTAATATCATTGAACATATCATGCTAATCAAATGGTGTTAGGATTTCTGTCTCTTTTTTATTGATCCATGTGGTATGAAAAAGAATAATATCATATAATAGGTATTTAACAATGTTTTTGTTTTGTTTTCTTGTTCTGTTGTCATCATGAACGTCAAGGGATGTGACTGGTTTAACCTTGTAAAGGTAGTAATAATTCAAGAGTGATTAGGCCTAATTTCTTTTTCTCTTTCTTTCACTCTCAACTCATGTGATGGATTCTGTGACTCCAATTTCATATATGAACCGGACCATCTCCTGTGGTGAGTTTCTGTTGACTGTTTTGAATGAGATATCCTTGGTTAAGTATGGCTGATCATTATAGGTTAAACACATTTGTAACTGTTCTAAATTAGCTGACTAAGTGATTTTTCCAGTAATTGAAAGTGAAGAACGAAATTACATTTCTTGTGAGTACCTTACATTCTGATGAGTGTAGTATGTACTGTGAAGCATGCAGTTCTATAAAATTAATATAAAATGTCAAACCCTTCCAGAAAGCGGTAGCCCCTGATATGTCAGTCATTTACGGCACTGCGTGTCATTTTGTTTTGGCCTCTTCACTTTATTCAGGTAAAATTAGACCAAATCAGGACATCATGATGTCTATCATGAAAAGGTCACCATCAGTAAAATACTGTATTCTATGCTCTCTACTGTCTACAACTTTGTTGTTCTCTCCTGGTATCAAACAATTCCCCTGGAGAACAAGGAGTTTTCTCAGTATCATTTCTGGCATAAAGGTGAAACTCTGAAGCTATATTTCTAAAATTATGGTATTGGAAATTGACTTAACAAGACAATCCTTAAAAAACATGGCATTGAGAAATGCAATAATTATCAGTTGTCACTTAAGAATTTTTATTTACTCAAAAAACACATTCCTTAAATTTTAAAAATAAAATATGGTGGTTATTTGATTTACCTGGCTTTTTTGGACTCCTAACTCACAAGGCAAATGGTGTCATGTTTTGTTTTGATATGGCTGAAACAAAACTTGTTTGAGTCAGACGTGTTACATTTTACAGGACCTTCTCATCACATGAGACTGATTTATGGTTGGCTTTGCTCCCAGACTCCCATTGGTCAATGAAATAACATTGCAGTGCAGTGCAGACGTAATGGAATGTCAAAGTGCTGTTTTGGGAATGTAGGGAATGTATTGTTAAAGGGGAATCATTTATGATTCATTTTGCTGATGAGTACAATTGTCAAAAAAATTCAACAATGTTATTTTTGTACATATAAATCCTAAGTGATTCCAAAAATAGGCAGCAAGTATTGTGCTGAAATATTTGCTGCATATCTACAGTATTATTTCAAAGCAGTGCCAGTAAGTGCCAAGGTTAAAATGAAAGACAAGGCTATCGACCCCTTCTGTGTAACTAAAATACATTCTGAGGTGACCTATGCATTAATAATGAAGAACCAACCTCTGCCCGGTCCTAAAGTGGTAAATGAAGCTCAGGCATTGATCCAAACACCAAAATATCTGTCTGTAATGGATATTTGATGGCATTGGAAACTGCAAATGGTTGTTAACTGTGTATTTGTCACTCTACCCTGCAGCAAGATATTCCATTCTTTTCTGTTGTCAAATAAAGCACCGATTTGATTTGAAGCTTTCAGTCACTCTGTTCTGGTTCCCGCACAGTAGATTAGCCCATTGATTGCAGTGCATTAAAGATTTCATGTGTAAAACATAGATCAGCTACAATGTTGAAGCAGTGTAAAACAGCTATGTATACAGAGGTACACATGTTCTTATGTGTAGCAATGTCTGTCAGAAATCTTTCAGTGTACATCACTTTTAAAATTTGTATAGTAGTTTGTACAAAAAAGGCTATTTTGAATTCCATTCTTTCTGTGGTGATTAGCGAAATTAACATGGAAAGATCAGAACTTCTTGTATTAAACGAGTACTATAACAGCTACATAGAGCCATTTCTGGGTTCAAATATTGTGTTCAACCTGATGTGTGTGCTTGGTGTTGCCATATGGTGTTGTCATATTTTGAGCAAGGTTTGCATGGTTGTCTATAAAACATCTGCTGTGAAGAGGCTTATTATTCTACAAAAAATAACCAATGGTTTGTAGCACCATGACTCTGGGTTATGTAGCTTTTGTGAGGATATAGTATTTAAACCAGATGAATTCCACGTTGCTTTTAAGCAATGCCTACATACAGATTTTTCATTGAATTTGATATTTGTATTACTGCATTAGCAATTTGTATATGTCGAATAGTGTACGTAATAAGTATAACAAGTTATGATATTGCATATAATCGTAAATTAATAGTCAATATGAAAATGATGCAATTACGCACTATGATCAGTAGTGGGAGCCTTTTAACCTAAAGTGACGCTCGCCATATGACTGTTCATAACACAACTTGGTCTCCACCAATGAAAAACTAGGCATTTCTAAAGACAGTTCCAAAAACCAATCATACTCCAGTTTTTGAGAGCCGCCTTGCTCCAAGGCCAATGAAAGTTCAGTAGGACGAGTCCATCTGCTTGGTCGGGGGATGGTTCGGCTGCGTTGGCTTTCCTCCCAGCCAGATTTTGGTCTGGGAATTTCAATTTGAGATTTTGTTGGTTGGTTGGAGCACATTTTTACAAGCCCACGTAGCTAGCTAAAGAGAAGACCACATTCTGCCCATCTTTCCTGCATCAGGTAGGACAGTCTGGTTAATTGATCGTTTACACATTGTAGCATTATATAAATGATTAGACCTAGATTATTAGAACATGTTGCGTTGATTTCAGAACACTTGTGGGAAACCAATGCGAATGCTAACGCCAATGTTTGCTATCTAGCTATGAAGCTACGGTGGCTATCTGATGATAGTCTGCTAATATTGTCTGGTCTAAATTAACGTTACTTGGCAAGCGTTAACAATTTGGAATGGGGTGGCTGGGGTTGCAGCATCTGTAAATTACAGCCATCTTATTAGAATGAGTCCATATTGTACATTGTTTTGATCCATTTTCATTAATTATGCATCTAGCAAAAATCATCGCTTGGTTCTAGCCCACCTTTTAAATGATTAGGGTGCAGTATGGAGGTAGCTAGTCAGCTAGTTTGCTGTCCAGCTCACGATGAACTGGTTGATCGTGTTTTGCAAGCAGTATTATAAATCCACACAAAACCGTTAACTATGGGTGCGCTTATTCTTGTTCAGTTGAACTACCATTAGTAAACCTTACATTAGAGAGCTCAACTCCTGTTTTGCAGATTGCTGGCTAGCAATTTGTAGACTGATGCCCTGTTTACAGCTAGACTAATCCCTCGATGTACAGCAGATAATTGATTAGATATTGTGGACAAAATGTTAGCTAGTTTCATAGCTGGCATTTTATTTGTTTTGCATTGTTGGTACGTTTACAATTGCATTTCTGAATTAGTCTAATGAGTAGACAGCTCGCTAGTTATGTTTACTAACGACATTAACTGACTATCGAACGTGATGCACATACTTGGATAACGTTAGCTTGTATCCTACATTTAAATGCCCGTGCGTTCTGTAACGAGTGTGCTGTGAGCCAATCCCTCGACTGGTGGATTTACAGATTTTTGGATCTCATGAGCAGTGGATTCGATGTTGCTGCTTGTTCCGGTGCGCACTCGTTGTATTTTAACAACCAAGCCATCCCCGAATTAATAAATATCCACGCGACCCACATGCATGTATGCATGCAGGCTGCAGTAGTGGGTTTGAACTTGCCTTACATTACGGTATTTTGCTATCTGGGTGCTATTGCTCGGGTATTCAAACTACTGTGCTGGTATTTGCTAATTAGTTGTGGCTAATTGCGACCTACCAATTGCATGTTTCATGTGAAATTATGCATTTCAAAACGACAGCTTTTAATTACATGTTTGGACATTTAAAATATATCTGTCCGTTAATGAACGTCAGCTATCGGACATGATCAATTAGTTAGATTAGCATTTGTTTAGTCGCAAGTTAATTTATAAAACGTTCTGACTAAGTTAGGTGGTGTAGCCCATGGTGTAGCCTGTGTCTGTCCGGCGTAATTGTATTTTTGAATGACTGGAAAAACTCGACGCCATTTTACTCACAGCGGTCCATGCTACAGTGCTGCTGACTGTGATTTAGTTGACCTAGTCAGCCTAACCGCAATACTTTCAGAGTAGTTACGTTAGCTGTGTATCTGACAGTAACCTACGTGCTAGCTTCCAAAACTATTTCGCATTTTAAAATAACCGTGCATGAGGAAATGCTGGGTTATGTGAAGGCTATGTGGCTAGCAACGTATCTTTGCTAAAACATTGTGACGTTAGCGCACATAAACGTAATTCGTTTGCTTGGCTATCATTTATTTAGTTAGCCCTTTGACTATTCAAATAGGAGCACCATTTAACCAACACTATAATATTCTATTTATTTGATTTTGGAAAGATTACAGATTATATTTACGTATGTTTCGATTAATGTATATTGGTTCACTATAGCTAACGTTATAACGGTGCCTACCAAACGATTGTTGAGCGGTAAACTTTCACAGGTAACACGACTCGGAAACGGGTTGCAGTACGCTCTCCAAGCTGGTTAAGAAAGTAAAATATTTACAGCTGTTAAATATCGAATTATATTTATAATCCACGAATCATTTAACGTTTGCATTTTATTATGGAGGAGACTACGGTTGCATTACTGTTTGTCTTACAGCTGTTTACATTTATGGAGTGGGCATGCCTTGAGCCTTCAGGCACTCTGTACAGCGAGCTAACTTGATGGCAACGAGATTTGCAACATTTCAACTAGAAGCGTAATTTGACCCGTGGGTTCTCTGGGAAAATCATCAATTTCCTTGAAACTCAATACAGTGTTAAAACCCATTTAAGGCATTTCAGTTGTTTTTTCATGGGTACACTTCTGAAGTTTCTGGAGACTATTCATTATCAATACAATTCCAGATATGTGATTCAGAAGTGGAAAAGTATGGGAATGATACAAATTGGAAAACCCATCTTTGTTGTAGACTTTAAATGTCTGCCTATTCAGTGTGCTAATACCTCCTCCAGATGGTCTTTCATGTCTGAACATTTATGGAAAGTGTTTTTTTGTGCGTATTCCACCACTTGTGGTTTGTGCATAGCATGCCATCAATTTTAACCGTTTTAGGATGTGTTTCTGTTGTTTTATTGAAATTTGTCTGTCATATTTGTAGACGATCATGAGGAGGACTGACAGATGGTCAGAGCTCAGAGGAAAGCCTCGCTTGCAGACACCCAAATGGGTGAACAGAGCCATATTGGAATGGATCCAACTGTAATTAAAACCCCAAAACCTCTCCCAAAGCGTAACTATAGTCTCAGCCCCCCTTAAGCAATACTATAATCCTGTGTTGTTCAGGTCAGCAGTTCAGCATTGTTTTAGGGCCAGGGGTAGAAAAAGTTTAGGCTACATGATCAGTTTACGCTTGTTGGGGCAATGGTCTCTCTGTCTTCAATTAAGCCTTATGTTTGCTTGTTTAAGTCATCTTGTCTTTTAAAGAAATACCCATTAATGGGATCAGAAATAAACTAAAGCCTTGTTTTGAGGTTCATGTGTTTTTTTATTTGCAATCTTATACTATGAGGCACAAAGGTGGGTAATCCAATTTAGTGCCAAAGGTAAATTTACACCAAATCCTGACAGGATATAGCTAGTTACACCAAATCCTGACAGGATAGAGTATGGACTAAGTGACTGGGCATGCATTGTTCATATCTTTTTCTACATGTATTCTGGAACCTTCTGCAGACTTGGTACTGTCAATGATTGTCAAGTGAAACTCAAATCTGATCAGTCACTGAAGATAGACTAGTTGTTAAATAAAATGACCTGGGTAAGGAATCTAACCTTTGTTGCTTTCTATGAGTTTGAAGCCATCTTCAGATTGGTAACTTGTTCAGAATTTTTAAGCGAGTAATAGCCTACAACTTGGTTGCTTGAAATAGGCTATATAGCTTAGTCGGTATTTTGCATTAACCGTATCTTATTAAGCCAAAGTATTATTTAGGCTACTATTCAGAAGTTGTCAACTTTTTGGTATGCCTGCCTCATGCATTTAAATAATATGCATAATGATTATCATTCTCATAATTTTTACGAAGTCCTGGAAAATGAACATGTTTATGCTATTTAGCAAGTTGTTCAGTCCAACTACATTCTCTGTAGTGTAACAGTGGACAGAAGTAAAAAAATAAAAATAAAAAATAAAAAACTTCTCATGACTCAGTACTTTCACATGCCAGAGGTTCATTGTGAGTTTGTAGGGTTGTGGAAACCAATATAGTGCCCCATTGTGGCTCACTGCATTAGTATAGCTAACGAGTGTTCATTCATTGTTTTTGCAGTCACTTCCTATTCTAATTATAGGATTTTGTGAAATGGTAGTCTGTACTTGCACTATGACAATTGGCTCCCCCAAAACAAAATGCAGGTGCACTTTTTTTTTTTTTTTACTGTGCAGGATATAACCCTTTGGGGGGGAGGGGTTACAGCATGCTTTAATGTCCACTCCACCTGCTGTGAAATGTAATTTCAGCCTTGCAGCCATACTAGATTAAGGCTCTGAGATTGATGTCAGGATTAGATGAGGAAGTAAAGATGAAAACAAGTTCAAATGTTTGTATTTTACTGTTGGGAGATCTGATATTGGCCTTTGACTCATAATATTTAAAACTGCCTATATTCATGCAAAGGCTTTGTTTTATGCAACTGGTTAATACATTGTGCTTGTTGGACATGTGGCAGAATTCATTGGCTTGTTGAACATGTGGCAGAAAACCACTACAAAAACGATTTTGTCATATGTTCTAATTTGCTAGTTATCAGTTTACAAACCTGAATTGTGGGTTTTTTTGTCTATTTAGGGTAAATATTTCTGGTGGTGTATTTCTGCTGGGCATTGAACTAGGCCAGTTTCTTCTCAAGCTAACCTTCAAACTGAGAAGTACTTGAATATGTGGCCTTGATTTATAAAGGTGAATATAGCATTGTGAGAGATGAGCTTTGTGGATCTCAGGGTGTTTCTACCGACTAGTTTAGGGTGTCATCCCGGTCGAGTGCAGTAGCTATCCCCACTGGCTGTAGCAGACACCACGATGCAATTGGTCCCCAGCAATTCTGTGATGGGCAACTGTCAGAAATTCTGAGACCTACATTTACTGCAGGCATATAGTTTTCTCTAAATGAAGTTGGAAAAAATGCCTTTAAATGAAGTAGGAGTCATAGTTCAACCATTAACAAACTTAAAACTTGTTAGTATTATAAATTGAAGACACTTTCCTGAGCAGATGTTTGAGTAAAAACTTTGTCTGCGGTCGAGTCTGTCCTAAGACTCCACTCCTGTTCCTGTTTAAATGTAGCCTAATCGCACCGGACGACATGTAAGGGCATGGTGTCTGTACAGTATGCCCTCATTGCATTATATACCATTTTGTGTTTGCACTGATGACTTGAAGGCTCTGACTTTGAAGGGATTAGTCATTCTCTTGGATATGAAAATCATGTAGACCTGAGAATACTTGAATGTAGTCCCACAATTAACTTTGGCGAAAGAACACTTCCTCATTTTTGGTTAGGCTCTTTGCCTTACATTAGATTTATGAAAAATATAGGCTATAGTTTTTCATGCAGATCTGCCGTAAGAAATAAAAATTCATTGGCTTCAATTTAAAAATTTTTTTTTTTTTTTTAAATCTGAAAGATTGTTTTCAGTTGTAGCAGCCAGTTGTAACAAAATATCAGTGCAGATTAAAAGTTGGGGGATAGTTTCTATAATTTGCAAGGATTTCGCAATGTCATTTGATCCCCCGCTGCATTTTCGGTTGTAACTAGCCGCTTTTTGACATGTCCTAACCCCCCCCCCCCCCCCCCCCCCCCCCCCCCCCCGAGTCGGGAGTGCACCGTGGGGAAGATTGCCTAACCATTCGGAAGGCTTGTGGGAACATCCCGCTTTGGAGCGCGGCGCCACTTCCTCCCGGCGAACGCTGCGCTCGCTGAACGGTCGACACGTCAGCAGGGTTCAAGTGGAACCATTCCTGAAACTCGACCTCAAGCCCGGCGAACATAACATCCCCTCGCTTGGCATCCTGTTCCCCACATGCCACCCCCTGCCCGCCGTATATTCGGACAACTTCGGAAACCACAGGCGTGTGTGCAAGCCGGCAACCCAGGGAATTGTGTCATCGACCCTGTCAGCTGCATCAGACGTCAGTCAGGGTTATGTCTGCAGACATATTAAGAGCCGGTCTTCTTCGTTAAAGAAAAACGTCAATGTAAATTTAGTGAGTGCTTATTGATGACTTGACGGCAGGGCGTGGCATAGAAGGGAAATGGCTTGTGTGGGTCATGTTGTCCTGCTGTAAGTCCTTTACAGTACATTGATTAATAAAATGGTGGCATGCATGTTTTTAATTGCTCGCTATTGAACTGCACATCCAGACACTGAGTCTTGACTGCAGTGATGCACTGTTGTAACATGGCCTCGCAGTATTGCGTTTTTCCTTGTGTGCGGCAGGGCTTGTACAAATATTATTTTTACTAGTCCTTCTTTTGTTTTTCATTGTCACTTTTAAAAAGAATCAGTGAGCCTTATGAATTGGTGTTGTACCATAGGATTTTAGTGAATCTGAAAAGCATAAATGTGTGAAGGAAACTTGTTGTTCTGTACAGACTAATTTAAAATCAGCCTTTTTATTCCTGGATGTCATCAAGACATCCAGTTTAACACAGGGGCCTTGTAATTGTTCTTTTACGAGCCAGGCCTTTTCTTCAGCCATCTAAAGAGAACTGTGGTTCCCTACAAAGGAATCTAAGGGAACCCCTTTTTAAAACGTGAACTATGGTAACTGAATATGGGTGTTGCCAAGGAATTTGTTTTACAACAATGTCAAAACATTGGAAATTTTGAGAATTTATCTGTGCTGAATACTAATGAATCAAGAGAGATTACCATTGACAGCATATTCCTAATTTTTCAATCATGAATAATGTGATTGACTGTCACATCGTTGCTTTGGTGCATATTAGCTGCCTAGAATCAGGTGTGCCAAATTATGATTGGCATGAGAGCCTACTGGATGGTAGATCTCCAGGGACAGGGCAGGGCAGCCCTGATCTATGTCTTTAAATATATTGTTAACACTAAGCTATGGTTAAGTATGTATACAGTCAGTTGGAAAAAATAACATCTGAATATAATATTTTCTTTTAAAAATTAAGTACACCGGGTTTAAAGTGCTTTTGTCATTACAGTATGTAAGAGTGGGGTGGGAAGAAAACACAGTCAGCAATTTCCCAGTTAGTATCCAGCTTTGAAATGGATAGGATGAGGAAGAAACATTGCCCTGGGTCTTATGTGCCAAAGGTTTGGACTTTTGCCAAATATAGTTAAAAAGAGATTATCTGCGGGAGTCCAATTTGGCTGAGAAGGCTTTCAGTGACAGGCATAGAAGAAATAATTTGGATCAAGAACTTGTCTACAGTTGTAAGCTGTGGAATCGTTTATTAACTTGTTCTCTACCTGCCAAAGACGTAGGGGAAAATAAACTCCCAGCGTTTCAATATTTCTGCTATTTTTCTGCAATGGGGATTTGTTCAACATGTAGTTTTGGGTCTGGATTATGCATCCCACAGTCTCTACAGTAACATTCATTCAGGTTTATATGTGTGCACTGTGATGTTAAACAGCTTTGTGATGCAACTGCCAGATTGTGAAATGATGTGGATGTTTATGGCACAAAGTTACCAAAATGTTGGAAATTTTCTATAGCGTCAGTTTTGGAGCTTGTCTACGATTCCAGCACGGAAAATGGAAGCTCATCAAAATGATAATTTCGGAATCATGATTGAACAAAAAACTTCCATTTGAACGTAAAGAACCACATTCTTTCAGTGGCATATCATATCAGAATACTGTGTGACCTCTGTTATAAATAGTCCTCTCAGACTGAATTAGCCTAACCCACATTGCATGGCACAGTTGGTTCCATTTTGTTCTAGTTTTAAAAAAAGGTGTTGTCTTTGAACTAGATACAGTCATTTTTTCATTCCAAATCCCTTTTTAATGAACTAGGCCTATATGCGGAAAATGAGTTCGGTACAGACTTCAGTTTCAATCAGGAAGCCATCGAGCGGCCGGACCTCTTTTTTTCTCCAGCGTCGTCTTCGCTGTGCGTTTGGCCTACATTTACAGTTCGCTGGGGAGGGGGTTGTTGAGGAGAGAGAGAGAGAGAGAGAGAAAGAAAGAAAGAAAGAAAGAGAGGGCGAGGGGTCGCGCAGGATGACGGACGGTGATAAAAAAAAGGCCGGGCTGTAAAAACAAGATGAGCGCTCGCTGCTCGTTCCTGGTTACCCGGGGGACGGGCGCTGGAAGGTGCGAGAATGCCTTGCGCCGGGTCCCACTGTTCCCATCAGGAAATTGTCCGAGGTGGAGGTTTCCGCCTCCGCGGCCGAGAGCGAGTAATCGGGCCGGGGCTTTTGTCCAACCAGCTGAGGGTTTTCCTCCCTTGCCCCCTTCTGAAAAGTGGCGGTCCGCCGCTGAATACTAATAGGCGAAGCGCTCACAGACGGTCTTGTTTCCCCCCCTACCCATTACCAGCGGTGACGGGGGTGCGATCCTCCCGCGTTTCATCCGCCATTAGCAGATCCCTCCGTGAACTCAAGCGGGCCGCAGCCTCTAATCATCTCCGTGGGGCGGGCTCTCGTCTTGAACTTCCATTTAGCCCCGGTGAAAAGGGGCGCTTGACTGCTTTCATTACCTTAAAGGCTGAGTGGGATTCAATCGCGAGGGGCTCCGCGAAGAGGGAGGGGCTGTTGGGGAATTTAAATAGCACTTGTCATCAAAGGAAAAGCTTTTAGCGCTTCCCCCCCTTCCCAGAAGTCTTTTCCAGCTAAACGTTTTTTTCCTGTACCGATAATGATGGCGAATAAAATGTAACTACGTTGAAAAGTGTTTATTCACAACACCGCGTTTATATAAACAAGTATGAATGGGGGAATGCGATGAAGCTGGTGTTAACGAGCTTTGATGGAGGCCCTCGTTGGGGGAAAGGTCGATGTTCGGAGGAGGAACACGAGGCAGGAGGATGGGAATTAAGAATGGAATCGGCCACGGCACAGAGGAAACGACTGCGTCTGAATGGGAAGGAAGGAGCGTGTCACCACGGCAGACTTCCTGTCCCCCCTAACCCCCCCGTTCAGCGGGCCAGAGTTCAGGAGCTGTTTGTGTCGGGTTGCAGGAGGTGCAGATGGCCCCTTCATGGGAACGTAAACACAGGCCCTGTCGCCCGCGCCCCTGGTGTGCCCTGTGCCCCGTGCCAAAATCGGGAGGGTCTTTCGAGGACTGCCGCGGATGGATCCGCGCTCGTTGGAAACGTGGTCCTGCTTTTTGGAGCTCGTGGCTGGACTGTCATCGGGCTAATCAGAAAGCTGATGAAAGCCATGGTCGCATGTGGTCAGTCCTGGTCCTGGTTCGCGAACCGAAGTCCGTCTGAACAACACTCGGCTCAGGAGGAGCCTTCATGAGCCAGGTGGAAATCGGCTCTCTTTCAGAAGAATGTCAATAGTTTTTTTAGCGTTTTAAATTGTTTCCACAATTTATTTAGCCTTTTTTTGGACATTGTGTGCACAAAGTGTGTGCTATAATGGCTCAAATGCTGTGGTTTGCGCTCAAGTGCAGCGAAGCCGCTCGTTTAGACACCCAGGGGCACGTTTGTGTTAGGATTCGCAACGAGCGGCCGGGAGCAGGCCTCGCTCGCTGCGAGTGCTGACACGGCGCCGTTTCCACGGCAACCCCCGAGCACCTGAGCAGCAGCAGCGGCGGCAGCCGGCGCCCGTGCCGGCGCCACGTGACTGAGGGCGCGCACGCCCGGCCGCGCCAGCGCGAACTGAACGAGGGAATTCGGAGCAGACAACGAGCGGTTATGAACGATCGAATTATTCGCATTCGGAAAAACACGCTGCCTTTTCAGCGAGAATAGAAGGGGGGGGAAGGGGCGGCCATTTAGGGATCAGCCGGGGGTCTGCAGCCGCTTAAATACACTGGCGCCCTCTATATTAAATACAGTACGCGCTTGTGTTGGTCACGCTTCCCCCTCGCACGACGCCGTTTGCTTTGTTGCGTTCGGGTTGCCCACGGGCAGCTCTTCTTTATTTGTCCTCGGCGTGCTGAGAGAAGAGGCGAGGACACGGGGGCTTGGCCGAGGGACGGCCTCTCTCTCCACGCAGGCTGAGCCCCCCAAACGTACAGCCACGGGCTGCGTTTCCTGCAGTGCGGTTCAGAAGCAGCGCTGATGCTGCGATTTGGAGGCAGCGCCCGTAGACTCATTCAGCGTTTCTTACCCCCTGCCTCCCTCTTAAATGAATAAATCATGGCTGTAGTACCACACTGGGCACAAGCTCCCCTCTCGCTCTCTCTCTCTCTCTCTCTCTCTCTCTCTCTCACCCTCTCTCTCACCAACCCCCCCCCCCCCCCCCACAGGTCTTTGTTTATCCAGGGCCCTGCAGCCGCAAATAGACACCGGATCACATGATGTCACGGCACAGGCTTTGCAGCCGAGCGCAGATCAGCGCTTTGCATCCCTGCCTTTTGTAATCCCGTAATCCACCGTTTAATGCCAGAGGAGTGAATTTCCAGCGTTTGAATACAGACTATTTTGACACCAAAAAAAAAAAAAAAATACGAAATCCGTCTGAGCGCGCGACAGATGGCGACGTTAAAACGAGGATTATGGACGCCTTGTTTTTATTTTTTTATTCAGGTGAAAGATTTTTCCCCCCCTATTTGTTTTGTTTTGTTTGACCTAAACTAGGGCAGCTTAACCAACAGGGTTTGCCATTCTACAATTTGCGCAGAGCGCCTATTTCTATGGTTACTGTACCCCCCTGCTCTCCTTACTGTACTAGAGGATGTTTTTCTCTCAGACCTGGACAATGTCTGCAAATTAGAGCCACTGCTTTGTCAGCCCCACACTGTGGGCTTTGCGTGACCAGGAAGGTCATTCTTTGTTGGATTAGACTAAATTGAATCTGAAATTGTCAACATAACGGATATCACTGAGTTCTTATTGAGTTTTATTTGGAAAACAGGGCTCCATGGTAACATTACTTTTTCCCAAGGAGCACATGTGCCCCTAAGTTGACAAATTTAGGAGCACACTAATGCATCCAAACTAGCGGATGTGCTTCTAAATTATTCTTACAGTTAGCACACATCAATTTTCGGGAGCAAATGTTCCTGAAATGTAGCCTACTCATATGGCTTTGTATTTTACAATGCAAAAATATTGTTGCATCAGAATTGTGAATGGTCTTCTAATATTTAATTAAACTAAAGGGTTAGGTATGGGTTAACAAAGTAGGTATGGGTTAGGTATGGGGTAATGATATGAAAGGGTTAGGTATGGGTTAATGAAATGAAAGGGTTAGGTATGGGTTAATGAAGTAGGTATGGGTTAGGTATGTGTTAATGAAATGAAAGGGTGAGGTATGATTTAATGAAATGAAAGGGTGAGGTATTGGTTACTGAAATGAAAGGGTGAGGTATATGGTTAAGTCAGTAGGTAGTCCTCTCTATGGGACGTGGGTGGGAGAGAGCAGTCCCAGCCCCGTGCTGGAGCAGTACCTCTGGCAGCCCGCACGCGCTGCAGCCCCTCGGGACCCCCGGGCTCCATAACGAGGGCGGGGTCCGCGCGGTTCCACACAGCGCAGATGTGTTCCCTCAGGGGTCCGCTCGGGGCCCGGCCCGCCCTTTCAGCCGAGCCCATGGACATCACGATCCTATGACATCAGCTGAGAGGGTCCAGGCTTAATACACAATAACAGCACCCCCTCTATTCCGCTGCCATCAGGATTAATGGTTTGGGGAGCGGTTTGTCTCTCTGCTGCCGTCTCCATGCCTTGTCTTCTGTCTGTCTGGTCAACATTGTAATTTTTATATCAGGTACATACTATATGTATGACTTGTAGGAATCTGGCATATTTGGTCGAATTGCATTTATAATAGTTTATAAAACATATGTTAAATTTCGTAAGTATGTGGTGAAACTCAACTCCCCTTCCTTCTCCTGAGCCCATGTATTTTTGAGGCTCATTTCCATTGTTTTCTGAATTGGAATGCATGCCATGTGGCATTGGGCATCGCCCCGATCCCCGAGGAAATCCATCCTCTGGCGCGGAGGAGCGACAGGCGGCGCGGAGGCTAGCGTTCCCGCCGGCAGGGGACAGCCCCTCTCCCCTCTCCGCACAGACGGGGAGCCCGAGGGGCTCCGGGAGAGAGGAGTAACAGATGCTCCGCGGGGCCATGGGGGGGGGAGGTCACAGACAGGAAGCGTGCGGAGGTCCCGAAAAGTACAGCTCCAGTTACGACACCGGAGGGCCACGCCTCTCCGGTACCCGGGGTCCGACTTGCGACCCGCTTCGCCCGTTAGCAGCAAGCGGAGACTCGCCTGAATGAAAACACACTAATGGCGCTGCCATATTGGATTGCTGTGTGGAAATGGCAACCCTAGTTCTGGAAAAGAGATCATAAGGGCGAGTCAGTGCGCCAAGCGAAGAAATTCCTTTAGGGCAGCAGAAATGGGGGCGCCCATGTCTAAGGCCCTGATTTATGAAGACCTTTAGCATGTGCAAAACATTTTAGCGCACACAAAACTAATAACATGGCCAATGATTGGTCACGGTATTTGTTTTGCACCAATCATTGGTTGTGTTGTTCTTTTTCCATGTGCTAAAATGCTTTGCACATGTTAAAGGTATTAGCAAATCAGGCCCTTACTGAATTATTTAGTGAATAGAGACGATACCATCATAAATAGCTTTTTACTTGTAGATAAAATGCACAAGATTAGTTGACGCGTTTCATGATGTGCCCTAATGCACCAGATGTGGTCATTGGAGTGAATGGACTGCATTAGCTCCATTGCAGCCCTGGCCTCTCCTGTGACTTCCATGGCAATGGTAGCGCAGTGCACTGGAATACGCTAACGACTGCTCCAGGGGGTTATGGGAGGTCCCAGCCACCCAGGAGGGGGAGTCTGGGCTTTGATGAGCATGTAGGGTCAGTCCAGCGGCTTGCATGTCTGGTCTTGGGGAGGATCCTAGCAGTTTGCTTGGTGACAGTGATTGATCTCCCCACATTGTTCACATAGAATCTGTAGGTCGTTGTAGCAGAGAGTGAATTGGTTTTGCTGCCCCAGCGATGGACATGGACTATGGGAAGAATTCATAGACGACAAAGCGGATTCACTATCAACCACGTTATTGACATTTGGTCAACAGAGCTGGAGTCAGAAGGGGTGTACCAGCACATAAAGGATGTATTTTATATTTCGTGGTCACTACACTCCAAATTACTGTTGACCATTATTAGGCCTATATTACCAGATAATTGAAAACAGAATGAGGGGTTTTAAATTAAAATAAATCATCAGTAATTGTAAATTTGACAGGCTAAAGTATCTGCGGTTCTCTTTAGCTTTAATCTTCTACTTCAAAAGAAGACTGTTGAGCAGCTTCCTAGTCCAAATCAGGAATGAACATTAGGAAGGAGCGTTCATTTTCTGGACTAAAGGGCGGTCTGTCAGAACAGATGGGGGTGTGGAATGTGGCCTCAGATTGGCCTTTCAGGATGAAGGTGTGTTGTGTGCTGTAAATTCAGATGAAGCCCTGGCAACAGCATTAGATTCCATTGTGTTTCTTGTGCACCTTTTATTTATTGAGAAAACGCTCTCCCATTGGCTAATCCATTGAACAGTTTATCTCTGAGAAAGGTGAACTTGCTCAACGACCTTTTTATATACTTTGCAGTTTCCTTGTTTGAAAAACAAAAAACTAGTCACCAGCTTTGTGGCTGAACTTGAAACCTGTGAAGGCGTAGCTTAGACTATTTAGTAATTTATTACACCGCCAAATTAATTTTGGCATCGTCTCAGTGATATAAAATGACAGACTGTGTCATGTTTGTGTGGAACTCTTTGCAGAAGCAGTTCTCTGTGCTGCGGTGGGCGGTGGCTGTAGGTGTTAGCAGCTCTTGTTATTTTGGATGCTTCCTAGCGCGCAGAGTCTCGAGGGATGCCGGTTCAAACCCCGCCCGCCTGCTCTCTGGCGGTTTGCGCACCTCTCGAGTGGCGACCCCTTTTGTTACCGCTGAGGTAACAGAGCCGTGCCGGCGACCGGGAGCTCGCCGTCGCCATAGCGATTCCTCGGAGGCGCCAGATGGAGTATGCGATGTTTACGACGGGGAAAGTCTACCCCGCCGTAGATTGAATTAACCCTCGCTGGCGGTGCGCGAGTGGTCGCTAGTTCCCTGTTCCCACAATAAAAGCAGGGCGGTGGTGCACATGCTCACTTCGGTAAAGGTACCTCAGGAAAAGGTAAAGCTCTGTGGAAACGAGCCGAGGACGTTTGAAGTCTCGGGTGCACCCGTTTCTTATCAGGCCAGTCAATGATGGCCTGTGAGCCTGGGCACTGTAGGGGACCAGGGGAAAACAATGTCCCCATTGACGCTCCCCTCTTGTTCTCGAATGTATAGAAAGCGCGGGGGGACATTTGTCATGTCAGTGGATGGAGAGGGCGCTAGCTCTGCCTCTGTACCGTCCTCAGTTTGGAACCCTTGCGGTTAGCGCCTCGGCTCTCGTGCCCCTCAAATGGCAGCATTGTCTCCGGCCTGACCTTAATAAAGGGATCCTTATGCCGCATTAGATACTGTTGTGAGGAGTTCAGGCAAAGGAGGGAAGAAAGGCCTCTGTGGCATCAAACCCAGGCAATTAAACCTTTTGTCAGCCTTCCCTTTTCATCCTGTAGGCGGCTGGAAATTCTTAGTGGTTTAATCCCGCTTCAACCCCCCCCCCCCGCCCCCATCCTCCTCGCCGGAGGAGCAGACGACCGATGGCTTGCCCCCCCTCCCCAGCCTCACCTCTGCGGGGTGGGGGGCTTTGATCCCTCCGCTTAGGCACGTCCTGACAAGGTCCTCCCTACCCCAAGAGCAGATGTGCTTTTCTTATTTTCTTATACCCCCTGCCTCCCCATTTTTACGAGCACCGGAAGCGTGTGGAGCCTGGCGTTTAGAGCGAACGGCTTCGGTGTCCGCGACTCTGCGGTACTGACCCGCCAAGACACGCGAGCTGCAGTACCGTTCCGCACCGCGGGTCGAATACCAGTCAAAAGTCGCGGAGTTCGCCATTGCGTCATTCACTGGCAGAAAGCGGTGAGTTTGGTGTTTTAAGGCCGTGTCTGAAGAGCGCTTTCGGTAGGCCGGAAAGGACGGTATGTAAAGAGCTCCTCAGAGGTGATGTTTTTATTAGAGCTGCTCATTGTTTTTCCTGGCGAAGCTCTGGCTCGGCAGAGCAGAATGACCCATCAGAAGAGTTAAACTCCAGCAGCAGGGGCTCTGCTGTGTGGAGAGGGAGGGGGGAGGTGGGGGGGGCACGGAACCCTCTGACGAAAGAGTCCTGCTGCAGACGGAGAGGGGAGGAGATGTGGAGTGTCCTTCCTCTGGTCACCTCTCTCATAGCTCGGAAGGTCCTTTCTCTTGGCAGGCTTGTAAGTTTGGGTGGGGTCTGCGCCTCTCAGCTGTGATTCTCTTACGCTCCCTCTCTTTCTCTCTCACTCTCTCTCTTTCTCTGTCGCTCTCTCCTCTCTCCTTGCTCTCTCACTCTCCATATCTCACGCATACTCTCCCTCCCTCCCTCCCTCCCTCTCTCTGACTCTTTCCCTCTCTCACGTGTACTCTCCCTCCCTATCTCTCCCCCTTGCTCTCTCTCTCCCTGGCTCTCTCTCTCTCTCTCTCTCTGTGTGGGGAGGCTGCCTGGCTGTGTAATGACAGCATAGTGCGACAGGAGCCCGATCGGCGGGAGGACCGCAGCAGAGCACGGAGCTGGCCAGAGAACGAGCGAGCGAGAGAGCGAGCGACCACGGTAGGCGTCCGCCCCGCCCCGCCCCGGCCGCGGAGCCCGGCGGCGGGTCACGGTCAGCGGCGCGGTTCGTCGGTTAGCGGGTTCAGACGATTTTGGGCTTGGCGTGACAAAGGCATGTTTTCAGGGCTCCATGCTACATAAGACGGGATTCTCTGGGGTCACAGGACTGGACTCAGCTGAAGTACCAGAGAGCTTCTCTGTCAATAGAAAGATTCGATTTCAAAGAGCTAATGCAAATCGGGTCTACGTGTAATCTTTAGCCTTGTCAGATGAATTCCTCTGTGACTTGCAGCCTGGAATGCGCTGCATCTGCAGTTTGTTCCTCTTGTTTTGCTATATGCTCATGAAACATTAATGAGACCAGTGTGTGCAGTGTTCTTCTCATGCTAAGTGTCAGCGTCACGCTCATGAGCATCGACATGCAATCTGGAAGGGTGAAATGCAATGTCTAAGGGCGAAATTCCACATGTGGACAAGCACGTTTATTGACAGTTGAGGATGTGACGGTTATGTGTTTGCATCCTTTGTGATTCTGAAACCCTGACACCTTTTCTGCAGAAGTTAAAAATTTTGGGTTATAGAGTAAGGCAAAAAAAAAGAATTGAGATCTTGCAAAGATCTTTAAAATATTTGAAAAGCTAAAACTGAGTTGGTATCCCGCGTTCCGGTGATGAAGCAGGGAACCAAATTTAGCGTGAAACCAAGGCGACCCTTTGACGATGTTGTACCGCCTCCCTCTCCCCCGGCCCGTGTTTGTTTTAAGGGGGTAGGGGGGTCACGGCGCTGGGATCAGAAAGCCGGCATGTCCCGGACCCTTTGAAGCGCCCCCCCCCCTCTCGCTGTACCTCTCCGCGGGGTACAGACGCTAAGCATAACAGCGGCCATCGCCTCGGGACCGTGCTGGGGGCGAGGGGCCAGGGGCCGGGGGCCGGGGGCCGGTTTGAGCTCCATTGTTTATTCCTGTCTCTGCTGGGGCTAAAACAGCAGATATTAATAGCTTCACGTTCATATCGTATCTGCGATGAAGACCGCGGTTGAAAAACAGAGGTTTGGCGCATGTTCGGTTTGGTGCGTGGGTTCGCGGTCACGTATGCCGAGGTCTCGAGTGCGTGATTTGGCGCTGGTCTGCCGTCCCTTGTTTGCCTCCCATGGCTGAATCCTTCTTTATTGGATCATCAACAGATGGTGCAGCGCAGATTACATAACGCGTGTCATAAACATTGGATTCGCTTTATGGTGAAACAAGCCTTTTAGGAAGGGGGGGAAAAAATGGCTTGGCTCGGCCTTACGGCCAGCCGGTAGGAAAATGAGATTTCCCTGTTTACCCTTTGGTTGATAGAAAGGGTTGTGTGCGCTACGTGTGGGGTGAGTGCTTGTGGAAGATGGCGGATAAGTCGCCGGTGCTTGTGCAGCTGCTGCTCTGGGACGAAGGGCGGGTCCTTTATTGGAGGGCCTGTAAGAGAGTGTAACGGGCTGTGGTTAGTGGGTAACTGGTCACGATGAGTGTGTAACGGGCCGTAACGAGTGTGTAACAGGCCACAATGAGTGTGTAACGAGCCAGGGTGCTTGTGTAACGGGCCATGACAAGCGTGAAACGGGTCGCGTTGTGCCTGAAACAGGCCATGCTGGGTGTGTAACGGACCATGCTGAGTGTGTAACAGGTCATGCTGAGAGTGTACTGTGCCATGGTGTGCCTGAAATGGGCCATGTTGGGTGTGTAGCAGGACACATTGAGTGTCTAATGCATTACATTGGGTGTGTAGCAGAACATGTTGAGTGTAAAATGGGCTATGTTGGGTGTGTAGCAGGACACATTGAGTGTCAAATGGGCCATGTTGAGTGTTTATTAGGAGACGTTGAGTGTCAAATGGACCACATTGGGTGTTCAGTGGGACATGTTGAGTGCCAAATGGGCCATGTTGGGTGTGTAGTAGGACACGTTGAGTGTCAAATGGGCCATGTTGGGTGTGTAGTAGGACGCGTTGAGTGTGAAACGGGCCACGGTGAGTGAAACGGGCCCCAGACTCATGCTGGCTCAGGATCCAAGTGTGAGCGAAATGGGTCGTGTTTAACTGGGGCCCTACTGTAGACTGTAGGCTGGAATTGCAACATTGCCTCATTGTGACAAATTGTGTACAGGGGGAGAAAGCAGCTGCTTCTCATTGGGGGACTGTATCAGTAAGGCTCTGGTACATGGACTGGCTATAACAGCAGTGCAGATCGACCCAGCAGAGCAGGGAGCTGAGATTCTGTTTGGCTCTGGGGTCCACACTAATGCTTCCCAAAAAAAGCCAGAACCTACTAATGGCTCCAGGAAGGGTTTGAGGATGCCTTGATCTTAAGATTACATTAAAAATGACTGTGTAATGCACTTTCCTTTGACATTCAACAGGTCACATTAAGCTCTCCCCCTGGAGCATGCGCTGCAGTAGCTGCCTTATTTGAACCCATGTCGGGCAGCATGTTGATTAAGGGGTTGCCTTCAGAGAAAGCGTTCCCCATGTGAGATCAGGAAGTTTAGGAGAGCGCTTGAACTGGGCTGAGACTGAGCAGCAGCGTCTCTCAGTGAGACTGAGCAGCGTCTCTCAGTGTGACTGAGCAGCGTCTCACAGTGTGGCCGGTCTGCACACTCAGTCAGCCTGTCGCCGAAGCCCGCTCCTGGGGCTTGTTTGTCTTCCGAGCCGTCTTCCGCCCCGGCGGAGCTCCCAGGGGCCCCCCAAGGGCCACATCCGGCAGCAGACGCAGCACAGATGTTCCCCCAGCTCCCGTCTCCCACGGACCTCGGGGGCAGCCCCCCCCCTCCGCCAGCCCGCCAGCCGGTGGAAACGGGCGCTTAATCGAGCTCAGAGCGGACTGAACCGAAGGTGTTCTTCTTGGGCCAGATTGCAGAGAGGTTACCGCAAGGATACTCCTCCCCTCATTAATATGCCTAATCACCTTAGCGTGAGCTAATCGCCCTTCACGTCCACACGCCTTCCGAGTATTTTTTTTAATGTGTGCATCTATGTACGTCATACATGTTCATACATATTTATGTACATCATGCATGTAAATGTGCACACGTGTCCAAGACTTTCAGCATGTCAGCCTGGCCCTTATCATTAATCTCTGTAAAACATGCAGCGATGCTTTCTTGAGTAATTGTAGCTGTCCTGTTACTCATTTAAAAAAGCTACGTTTTAAGTGAAATGTTGCCAAAAGCCTCCAAAGACAGGAAATTGATTGGCCCTAACGCTGACATCAGCCTACCGCTGCTTACGGCCCCTCTGCCCCTTTGAGACCCCTGAGGGGTCACTCTAAGCCTTGACCTGATCAATCTGCGCGTTCATGGCTGAGCGGAATCTCTCTGTCTTTCTCTCTCTCAGGGGTGTCAGAAGGCTCCCATTACTCAGGGCAGGTTTTTTGGGGGGTCGGTGGGAGCCCTCTATGAACTTGTGATGCGTGGTGACGGCAGGTGTGTTGCGTCTGCCCCGCCCGCCCGCCCCCCAGCGCTCGCTGATATGAGCCTCTTACAGCAAAGAGGATCTGAAAGCATGAGAACGCGCCGCGCCCTGCGCGGGGAGGCCATTTTGTGGCGCCTGGACGCTGATTGGCTTTGACAGGCTGTGCTGTCTCGCGTACTCCCAACTGCTAGCTCCGCAGTTATGGGGATTTAGCCCGCGGTTCGCGGCCACGGCCTCGTCATGATACTGAATGGCTGACTTCACTCTTCTGCTGGGTCGGGGGAGAGTGCAGTTTTATTGTTTCATCGTTGGAGCACACCCACCGCCACCCTCCCCTCACTCTTAAAAAAAAAAAAAAAAAATTTAAAAAAAGACTCTTTGAATGGTATCATAAAACACTTTATATTTCTTACATGCTCCCCCCACCCCCAGCATCCATGTAAAAGTTTTTGGTTAAATACCTAAATGTTTACGTGCAAGTGTAGCTCTGGAACGATAAGGTTTCATGAGAGATGAAGTGAGAGTACATTTTTACGATGTGGAACTATAACATAAAACATTGGCAGTGACAGTTTGGATTCCGAAACGTAGTTCCATTGTGTCCCGATGGCGGGAAACAGTGTTTTTTGTGCCTCTGGAGAAGTGAAATTGAGTGACCTTTTCCCACTCAGCCAATTCCGAGCGCTGATGTACGCGGCGACCGTGCCCGTGCCCCCGTTTATTTCTGTTTACCCCGAGCGGCCCGATGTTCCTTCGTGTGGAGTCTGGAGTCGGGCTTTTTGAATCCATCTTAACGGTCAGCTTAACCGGTTTGTTAATTCGATAAAGTCTGCGAGGAAGGCAGCTGTTCTTCATTACCGGAGGCCTGAATGGTCGCTGTTGTCAGGGAGCGCCAACCGTGCAGTTAACGCCGCAGCTTCGACGCAGTTTTTTACGTGTTGGTGAGTCCTCTTTGTACGCGTTTGCGTGGCTGAGTTTGACGCGTTCATGCTGCGGTCAGAGCGCCATTTTGAAAAAATCACCACAGATAACCCGAAGTAAGAAAAAAACAGAATTTGTTAATTGTGGTTATTTTTCCAGGAGGGTCTGTCTGAATACTGCAGTGTTGTCTCCGTGTATGTTTATGTGGCTAAATATGCCGTGTTCATAGAGCCGTTTAAAAATAAATAGCCTAAATAGCCACAATTAACACATACTGTACCCTGAAGTAAAAACGGAGGATGTGAAATGAGATATAAAATGCCTGTAAATACGTGTTCTGAACGCCCTTACAGTGAATGTGCATCTGCGTGTGGAAAGTCATTTTCCAACGCCGTCCTTTCCTGTCAGTCTGTTGGCTCTCCTCTAACCCTTCCTCAATTCTCTGGTGTAAGATTAAACATCACGTGACCAGCCTGTCCAGCCATGAAATGTGCATCCAAAAAAAAAAATGGAATATAAAATGGATTCCCTCTCTGGAAACACTAAAGCACTCACGCAAGAGGGAGTGTTTTCTGCCATAATCCTCTAGCCTGTATGTAGCCTGGGATGGTCACAGATGAATATGTGCTTTTACCCATATTGATTGGGAAAGCGGAGCGCTTCAGTGTTTCTCGCTGATGAATTTCCGAGTGTGTCCTGCCACCAGTGTGTAATTAAGCTGTAATTTCATCGTTATGCCTCTGTTTTCTTAAACAGCCACAGTACTGTACATATTTTTATTTGCATTTATCGCCCACCGAATCTGGTACCAAGACACAAATGTGTAGGTCTGCTTCCACCCATAGCCTGCACTGAGAACAGACAAAACGTGAATTGAAAAACTGAAAGACGTGAAAGAATTTAGGAGGAGTAAATATGCGACTCAGCGCATAGTTTAAAATGCCCTCTGTTTGTGCTCAGAACGAGGATGCCCCCGGCCAGTGTTTGAAAATAGCAGCTCATAGTTTGCGGTCCGACAGAGGTGCGTTTACTCATGGATTCTGCAGCTGAATGATTCTGGGCAGGAAGTCTCTGTTCGGTGTTGGTCTGAAGAAATTGGCCGACTTCCTGTTCCATTCTGTATTGAACATTTTCTTTGTGAATTCATAGTACCACAACAACCTACAGGTCTGGAGTTTCAGCTTTGGCTGCATGGGTTGGGAATGTGATGTGCAGGAGCAAAGAATGTCAAATTTATGACTTTGCTCTGTTGAATATGCTGATTCACCTATTCAGTGTGCCCCTTGCTTCTAGGACTTGCTCTTTTCTGACATTGCATGTTGGGAAATGTAGTGCATGTCCAAACGTTTCTTCTGTGTAGTTCAAGGACGCTACATGATGTTTCTCGCAGTGAAACCAGGCTGCTTTCGCCCACTCCAGTTTCACACCAAGTGGTTGTGAAAAGCTTCTCAACGAGTTTCAGTCTGGAAACCAATACGCTTTGTGCGATGACAGATCTACAGCATAGACCCGCACCACTCAGATTTCATAATGGGCGTGTCTTCTCACGAACGTTGTATTTAACGCACAATTGTCGATCTCTGTCAGACATTCACTTCCCAGGGAAACTAAAACATTATTATGCAATAAAGCGGCTCGGCTTCCTTTTCTTTATTCCGCGTTGGCCTATGTCCCTCTCTCGGCTACAAAAGGAACTGTGGAGGACCTAAGCCCTCAGCCATTGAGTTCTGCCCCCCCTGTTGTCATGGTGAATTAGTGTAACCGAGCCGCTCCGCCGTCGGTGATATTTGGGCCGGAGCCCCGTCCCGCCCGCGGCCGCCTCGTCCCGTTTTCCGTAAATAACGATCCGGGCCCCGCCTCGAACCGCGTTTGTGGAATGCGGTGTTCCCGTTGCTTTGCCTCGTTGACTTTTTTGGCGAATCAGATTACGTAATTTAATCGAAGCACGTCGTAATGAGTTACAGCTTGCAAACGCGAAGGCGTCAGGGCGTGTAGGTTTCCAATAGGGATGTGCCTATCAGCTGTTCTCAATAATATTGTAGTTGTCAAGCCATACATAGCCTAAGTCATATAAGTTATCCCAACAATGTGTAACATTCATATTGGCCGAGTCAAACCACAGTATACCCTCCCCCCAAAGGGAACCCTATGAATAACCATTTATTTCTTTACAAATGGTGGTTCTGCTGCTTTGAGCTCTGCTTGTACTCACTGTCAGCCATGAAAATTGATATCACTCATTATTTCATGCAGGCACATTAGGTTTCATGAATATTGCTTTAGGAATATATAATGATAATATATTTGAATAATATATATTTGAATCATTGTATATTTATAGGAAATGTAATTGCTGGCTTTCATCTTCTTTCGTAATGGTCCCTTTATGCAAATTGGAGTAATGTGAGACCATGCGATAGGGTAAACGTCCCTATTAAGCCCACCAAATCCGCTTTTCAGACATTTTTCATGTATACTGCCCCAATTTAAGTGAGAACATTTTAGTTATAATGAAAGTCTAATCTCTGATTTGAAGTGTCAATAATTCATTTATACCAATTTCTAATGTTTTTATTGTTTAATTTGTCAAAATATGTCAAAAGTCTGGCATGGGCTTAATGGGTACCTAACGTACCCTTTAAGCCCATGGGTGTTCCAAATAAGCCCACTTCATGATTTGTTGATAAATAAATATATATTTAAAAAATCCTAACAATACAAACTTGTTCTATTCAAATCTGTAATCTCTTAGCTCTCAATAGCTATTTTCATTTTGTCTCCACTCCTATCCTATGGCCTGTAAATGGCATTTGAAATAGGCATGACCAGCCTTTTTGCTGTGTTGTCAACACAGAAAAAGTTAAACTTACAACATGTCTTCTTTGGAATGTAGCCAAAAAAATATTTACAAACAAAATCAAAACTATAGTGGAAATTACTCTTCAGTACTTCATCTTTCAATATGTGTTGTTATTTTGTCTGTATCTCTATCCTATGGTGTGCTGTTGGCATTTGAAATTGGCCAAAATTTCTGGTTCAGTCAGCTGGTTGAAAGTGCAGGTGTTTTTATGAAGATTTCTGAAGACCGACTGACTGAATGAAAAACAATTTCAAGTTCAATACTAATGTTCTAAGGATAGCAAATGAGTCAATTTCAGGATTTACAATTAAACAATAAATTTTTAAATGTTAAACAGATTTAGGATAGTAGTTTGAAAACATTGTAAAAACACATTTTAAAACCATTCAGTTCATTGTGGAGTAACATTAAAACATACAGTTCATTATGAGGAGACATCAGTCATAACATATTGAAGCTCATGTATCGTTAGCCTATAACTTAATAAACAAGAAAGATGTCAACATTTCTGCAATTTCTACTTTCTCCTAGACTAAACGTAGGCCTATGCTCTTTGAGGTGATTGTATCGTTTTAGTAAGGCTATCATTTGCTCCATGCTCCATCTTAGTAGTGTAACATAACAGGTTATAAGGTGGTCTAAGCTTTATTTTATTTGTTTGCTTCAATCTTTAGCCCACGTTGTGGTTGTCTTTGTCTTACGCTAGCAAGTCGTTCATGGCTTTCATCTTATTTTTGTAGATTTTCAATGACCTCATGATTGCGCAAATAGAATGGTCCAGGTCCCTACAGCCCTGCTTTGCAGAGGATGAACTTGCGCTTCTATCATGCGTGGGCATGAACTGTAGTTCTTTCGTGTTTTAGTCATCTTAAACTAAAACTCATCTGAAAAGTAAAGATTAAAAAATTATTGCTAATGTTAAGATAGAACACAGGCCTATCCAGAATGAATTGACGTATGCAATATCACTGATATTTAAATATGGGTATTAATTATCTGAATTATGGAGCTGATTCATCAGGTGAGGTCAAAATTAGGGAGGAAAATGGTTCAGAGGTCAAAAGGGAGAAAATCCCCATTGAAAAACAGTAAAGTGGGCTTAATGGGAACAGGTGGGCTTAAAGGGAACATCAGTGAATTTATGGTTAAAGACAGAATATTTTATTCTACTCACATGACATTAAAAAAACAACTGTATGAAATACATCTATATATGGTGCACTAACATAATATGAAAAGTATAAATTGATCATGTAGAGAAGTAATTAGCTATACTCATTTACATCCACCTCAGACAGTGTGATTTTTTTGCTAGAGTCCCCTTTAAGCCCACCAGGTAAAAATGTTAATTAAAAAATAAATAAAGATAAACATACACATTTATTGTCTATTTAACAGTATAATAATATAAACTGCATACAAAAATATAAACTATACATACTTATCATGCTTTATGTCATTGCAATGAACCATACTATGTAGCTACTGTATTGATGCAGCATGTGGTCTGTTTGCTAGTGTGCTAAAACTCATATTTTGATTTCAAAAGACACAATATTTCTAATTCAGGTAATATTCTAACATATGTCTCATTCAAAACACTAATCACTTAAATTTTGATAACAAGTGAGTACTTTCCAAAAACAGGAGTAGAAATATACAAAAAATGATATTTTCTGAGGGTACCAAAATCACCTAAGTTTTTTTGCAACTTCTTCTGGGTTCAGCAGGCACATGCCACACATATGCTTCGATAACTCAATATCGACAAATGTGATTGACTTACAATAAAAAGTGTAATTTACGTAACAAGCAGCTTCATTCGAAAAAACATCACACAGCAAAAAATTATGATGTAGTTTTTTTTTATTTGACTCAGAAGTTGCAAGTGGGCTTATATGGTACGTGGGCTTAATAGGGACGTTTACCCTATATATAGCATTTAGGGAAATTCATTAGAACAGCTTTTGCACTGGTTTTAAGTAGCCTACTATAAGTGATGGTGTGAATGTTCCCATTAATTCATATTTTTCACTTCATAGCCTCAGTATTCATTGTGAGATGGAGGCGTCATCATGTGTGTCATGCCGTTTGTGTCATCATCCTGACTCTGCTCGTCTCCCTCCCTCCCCCAGCGTGACCGGTGACCATGACGACAGAAGCGGGTTCGGAGACGGAGGTGAAGAAGGAGCCGGAGAAGGCCGAGGAGCAGCCAGCCGCCCCGGAGCAGGAAACGGCGGCGCCAGCGGCGGAGCCCGCCCAGGAGGAGCAGCCGGAGCCGCCCGCCGAGGAGGCGCCCAAGGAGGCGGAGAAGACCACGCCCGAGGAGAAGAAGAAGGAGAAGGAGCAGCAGCAGCCCACGGGCAAGGGGATCTCCAGGTTCCTCCCCCCATGGCTTAAGAAGCAGAAGTCTCAGAGCCAGGAGGGACCCAAAGACAGCGCCCCCCCCAAGGAGGAGGAGAAGCCGCCCGAGGGCACGGAGGCGCCCCCCGACGAGGCCCCGCCCAAGCAGGACGAGAAGGAGGAGAAGCACTCCATCGGGAGCGCCGACACCCAGGTACCCCCACGGCGCCACCTACTGTTCTCTCCATTTAAACCTCAGCACCGTTTCCATCCAGCGGTGATATCCAAGGTCCCTCAGCCCACCCCCAATTAGCTCGGCTCACCGCTCGCTCTCCCCCACGATCCCAGGCCTCGTTCGCCCGCCGCCCTCCCTTCCTCGTCCCCGTTTTCACGGAGACGCGCTCGTGGCGCTCGGCCCGCCGGCCACATGGTGTCCAGACCTCCCAACGCGGAGGCGCTGAGGAGTTCATTGCCGTTCATTTCACTCTGGTTGATCTCCTCAGCCGAGCCCTTCTGCTTTTCCCCCCCCTCAGGCTTCACGAAAGGGTCAGAAACTAGAGATCTGCTGGTAGGTGCTGGCGGACAAAAACTGCCAAAGAACATCGCGTTCGCTAGCATGCCAGGCCAGCGGCATCGGCGCCAGGCAACTTCCTGTCTTATAGGACATTAAAATTACAATGGACATGAATGTTCATAACTCAGCCCTTTAAAGGTTTGCACCGGCAACTTTAATTTCTTCAATGTCGTCAACACATCCTATGAACCAAAACCTAAAGCGTTTCTGTCCAACTCTCAGTATTTTTTGACATTTTACTACCCTGTTTAGCATTTAACCAGGAGAGCCATTCCATTTTAGTTCTGCATTGAAGTCATAAAATACAGCTCAGAAAGATATTTTTTCAGAAAAGTGTGACCTAAATATCACAAAAAACATGGCCAGTGTATAGCGTCTTTGTGACAGTTCTGTAAAAAGCACTATAAAAATAGAATTGAATTGAATAATAGATGCACAGCCAGTAGAAACTGATGTTCTAATGCAAGAGGTGGACTGTGGTCCAGTAATCATACTCGGCTTATCCAAGAAACCTCCGATTTTTATCATCGCCTTCTTTTATTAACTCCGTTGAAATTTACGTCCACAATCAGGGAAGAGGCTCATTCTGATTTTATTAACAGGAAACGTATGTTTTGCGTGGGAGTTGTTGCTTTTAAACATCTTTAAGCCTTGCGACATGTTGCAATCGGGCTGCCTCTCCATCCGTTGTTCTTGTCAGTGTCGGGGCCAAATTGCTCGCTATGTTCCATGTTTTCATTTTGATCCACCCAATGACATCACCGGCAGCGATCAGGCCAATGGAAAACAAATCTCTGGACGAAAGCAGTTTTTTTCGTCTTCTTCCAGATAGCACAATCATATGGTTGTGCTTAAAGCTCTCCCGACTGAAATCAACAGCACGGAATGGTGCGAAGACTAGCAATTGTAGCGTTCTCTCAGGGAATCTTGGGAAATGGCTTCCTTCAAGGGATTGCTGCTTTTGCTGTTGCCTTTTTTTTGTTTTGTTTTGTTTTTTGCAAATGTAGTCCTTGAGAATGTAGTCACGTTACATTTCACCACATTTCATTGATTTTTTTTTTTTTTTTTTTTTTTTTTTTTTTTAAAGACAGCAAATTTAACACTCGGTCTAAAATGGCTTAATGGCATAGTCAGGACAGGCTTGTGATGTCATTGTACAATTTCGAATCATTAACGTTTCCAAATTCATGGGTTTTTTCCGTAACTAAGCCTGTGACAGCCAGCCAGGCTGAAAAAAACGTCTGACACTTTTGCTTGGTATTGTTCCTGTTCAAAAGCACAGCTTGCCGATTATGTTGTTGTGTTAATCACACCCACTTCTGCAGTTCCTGCTTTGTTTGGATTGATATGACATAATAATCGAATAGTACGACACGTAAAAGAACATTACGAAACGCAAACTGACCGCCGCTGTGTTTATTTGTTGTTTAATTCCGTTTGTTGCCTAGCGCGTAAAGTTTAACTTTGTTTCATGGTGGTTCAGGGTCGTTTGTCCTCAGTGTTCTCTGGTTGATAAACGTCTAGCCTGCCAAGGAGGAGAAGGGCGAGGACTCTTTGGAGAAGGACGCGGAGCAGAAGGAGTCGGACGAAAAGGCAGAGGAGGTGAAGAAAGAGGACGAGCAGATCGTGAAGCCGGAGGGCAAAGCGGACAAGTCCCCGCTGAAGCTGACCAAGAAGATGAAGACGGTGGTGTGTCAGGTGACCATGCTGGACGGCACGCAGTTCCCCTGCGAGGTGGAGGTGAGTCTCCTTTCGCCCTAAACCTGTGGAAAAGAGCTGAGCTTTTACTGGGCCAGCACTGCGGTCTTTTAGCGAGTGTGAGAGCATCTGTGTTGTCTCAGTGTAGTCTTTGAAACTCATTCTGTGATTGAGGACTGTGTTTGTGTGTGTGTGTGTGTATGTGTTTGTGCTCGCGTGTGTACGTGCGTACAAGACTGGCATACAAATGAATCTTTTTTTTTTTTTTGTTTTGCTATCCTTAACGCTAGTTGGGTAACGCTAGTGAAAATGAGTGTCATTGGCGAACATATTGTACATGCTGCATATGAAACTGTTTCTGCGTTTGATGAACCTCATTAAGCTCGCGCGTTACGCAGGAAGACTCATTGTGCGAAGTCCTGCTGGCTACATGACGCGGATTTCACGCACAGCCCGTCGCGGCTGCCTCCGAAGCCCGGGGAGAGTCCCCGGGTTTATTTTTGGCAGCGCGGCGCTTAAGTCAACAGGAGATCAACCTGTAAACACGACTGGAGTGGCTTACATCACCGACGAACCGCCGTCTCCCTGAAAGAGCAGGAAGAGCCGCGCGATGCAGAAGAACACCTACGATCGGCGCCGTGAATGAATCGCTGTATCAGAGAGAGGAAGCCATTCATCCATTTATTATCTTTCAAAGCATCGTCTTTTAAGACTCGCTGCAGTTCGTGATTCCCTACTGTGTATATGCTGTGAATATACGATTATGTGCACATAGTTTAATATAACGTATTATTTTGTAATTTAATGTATTTAGAGCAGTGTCACGTTCGGTGCTTCCAGTTTGCCAAGCTCGTTGACTTTGTGGCCTAATGTGTGGGGTATTGTTGGAGAGGGCAGGGCACCCTGGGCAGCCAATCAGAGCTCAGATCAAGGTGTTCGGTGGTACGGCTTGGGGTGGTTGCGTTGAGCTTCCAGCTCAACGTCCTCGCCGCAGACCACACAGCCCCCTCACGCCCACGGCGCGTAACCGCTCTGAGGAAAATGTGAGCGCTCTGTTTTCTGTTTTCTGTTGTGAGAGAGAGCGAGAGATCGTGTGGCACCAGCCCATCGGCGTGTGGCTTCTTTCACGAGAGCGTGCGGTAAAGCAAGAGGGTTTCCCACAGAAGCGGCGGGCGGGGCGCGTTTTGTTTACGCGCTCGCTTTCGGCCGGTGCCGGAGTTTGTATTCCGTCGGCATGCTAACGGGGCGTGTGAAAATGAAGAGCCTTTCGAGAGGGCGGCCCGTCGTTTATTTTGAGAAGCCAATGTTTCTCATTTGAATACATTGTCAGAGAACGCCCCGAGTAGCATCTCACTGGGGCTAGCTGGCCTGCATCGCAGGGCCTGAGACAGTCATGTGCCTCCCTTCTGCACTCGAAATTTGCGCTGGTCCCCTGGGGCCATGACTGGCAGCAACAGCGTTTGGGCATCAGAAGCTGGAAAGCGAACGGCCGATAGCCAATGTGATGCCCGCACTCTTTCTGTATAGCAGTGCTCTTAGACAGTTTAACCCCGCAACCGCTGAGCGCGAGGACACACACGGAGAACCTGACGACGCCAGGCTCGAACCCCAGACCTGTGAGCAACGGCCGCCGTGCTAATGCGGGGGAAGCCTCGCTCGCCCCACCAAGAGATTCCGTGCTCTGCGGGGGCCCCGTCTGCCGGCTGGTGTTCTCAACCCCATGGGGGGTGCGGGGGGATTACCGGACTGGTGGAGCGGGGGGGTCGAGGGGGGTTCTGAGCTTCCAGCAGATTAAACCGACAGCATCTGCTACCAAGAGCGGCCCCTGAGCATCACGGGAAAGGGAAGATGCTCGTTGGCGGGCTCGCAAGCAAACCCAGGCGTTGCTGTGCTTGCCATTTCGAGTAGAGGCAGGTAACAAGGGTGGAGATTGAAAATAACGAAACGTTTGAGAAACTTTGAAAAACGTGTAATCGTCTGCTGGAAACGTGAAGCTCTACGGACGGTTGCGGAAAAAAGCGCCGTTGCCGGGCGTGGCTCCCCTGCTAGCCGGCTCGTCGCGCTGCGCGCTCCCGTCAGCAGATATTACCGCGGCGCTGGCGGAGGGAGAGCCCCCCCCCCCCCCCCCCCACCGCCGCGGCCGAACATGCGGTTTGATATTGCGGACGGCGAACGGACCCCGGCGCTAATTGCTTAGCCGCGGCGGTGTTTGAACAGGCCCAGCTTTGTTCGCAGTTTTGGGAGAGCTGAGGCATCACAAAATGCCATTGTTGGGGAGCATTCACCCAGAAGACAGTGGCATGCTTACAGCGAGATGTAATGCCTGCGGTCCGTTAGGGGGTATTTTCTTAAATGAGAGTGGGAAAACAAAGCATTTCAGAGATAAATTTTTTAAAAATTGTATTGAATTTTTTTTAAAGAAAGCTGAAACCTCAGCTGGGAAGCAGCGAGAGGTCTGAGGGTGCTAGCCTGTGGTCACGACGCGGTCTTTGAAACGAAATGGATGCTCCTTTCCTGTTTTGCATGTGCTCGATATGTAGATAATACGGACTGCCTCTGCATTACATAACCGGCAAAGGAGAATAATGCTGAGAGGAACTGAATGTTTGAGTGCTTTTGTCACAGCTGAGCTCGTCTGAGGAGCACTCGAAGCTCAATGTGATCCCCTAAAAGCCTCTTCAGACATTTTCTTCTGGCTCTCCCTCTTTCTCTAAACCCTCCCCCACTCTGTCTCTCCCTCTCTCTCTGTCCTTTTCCTCTCTCTCTCCATTTCTCCCTCCCTCCCTGCTGTCCCCCCTCCCCCCCATGTGGCTTGTGTATGGCAAATCAGCCCCGCCCTGTTAGCAGTTAGCAGGCAGCGGTATGTGGAGCAGCCTCTCGGTGATGAGAGCAGGGACGGACAGGCTGGTCCCGAGTGCCGGACGCAGGCCCAGAGGATCTCTCTGCAGCATGGGGGAGGGGCCGGGGGGGGGGGGGGCATGGGGGAGGGGCCAGCGAAGCCAGGCTCACAGGACGCCGCGCAGGCTAACGATTAAGACAGGAAGTTCCTGATTATCAAATCAGCCGAGCCCTGCCCTATCGATCTGTAACCATCAGCGCCGCCCTGAAGCTTACAGCCTTCCAGATCCCGTATTGATCTCCCCCCTGGAGAAAACGTGCAAATGGCGCTCGCAGCACTAATCCAGCGTGTGACCAGTCGGGGGGCGGGGTCTCGCGTGCATAAAGGAAACCTCTCGAAGCCTTGTCCTATAAAACGCAGGCGCGCACTGGCTTATTTTCAGCCTGGCTATGTATAGCACGCCACCGTTTTTGTTTTGTGTCGGTTTACGACCAGCAATCTCTCCTTTAACAGGCTGGGCCTGTTTTGTTCAAAATTACAGCCATCGCACACCATGCACTTTTGTATGTAAACAAAGTGTTTGAATCTTGGAATTACACGGCTATTTGAGGCCACAGAGCACCATTCCTCTGGTAGAGAAACCTGAATTATTTACACAATCAGCTCAGTGCATGTTTTACGCCTCCTGAAAGACTAGTTTGGCTCTGGGCCTCTGGAACAGCTGAAAGCCCTCGGGACCTGCCGTAGCCCACCTCTTCAATGTTTCGTGTGTGTGGTCGCTGGTCACCATTGCAGGGAACACTCATCACCTGACCATCGCAGGGCGTGCCGGTACGCTTCCCTAGTAATAGCCCCCTGGCTGTTGAGCGTTTGGTTTCGACTTTGCCGTTTGTTTGAGGAGGCAAGGCGTACAGAAGGGCGTGGCTCTGGAGAAAGCTGAGGACTGGAAACCAGCAGACCAGTCTCCCCGCTCCCCCCCACCCAGTCTGTCACTCAGGCCCCAGAGACGGACTGCCTGTTCCAGCCCCTGACTAACATTCCTGTCCCTAATCGATGATGGAGCCGTTAGAGACCCACTGAAACCAATGCGGGCCGATTAGCCTCGATTAGTGCAGAGAAGACACGCTGCGTTAGCAGCCCGTTAGCCGGCGATAAGGAGCAAAGCACAGAGAAGACACGCTACGTTAGCAGCCCGTTAGCCGGCGATAAGGAGCAAAGCACAGAGAAGACACACTACGTTAGCAGCCCGTTAGCCGGCGATAAGGAGCAAAGCACAGAGAAGACACGCTACTTTAGCAGCCTGTTAGCCGGCTTTAAGGAGCGAAGCGTAGAGCTAGCGGGGCGATGCTTGGCCTCGCACAAACCTCCCGCCCCACCTACTCCCCCAGTCCCATCATTCCTCGGGGTCCCCGAGCTCTCCGGCCGGTTGCCAGGTCCGCGCATTCCTCCCGCCCGACGCGGAGTTCGCCCCCCTCAGCCGCCCTTGGCTCGCTCGGCATGCCGGCGGACGCGCCGCTCGGGTCCGCGGCTGGTCGGCGGAATCCTGCAGCGGGGAGGCGCTTCCTCCCGCTCAGACGGAGGAATGCGCGTCTGCAGCTGAGCTCCGGGGCCGGACCGCGGGACGTTTCTGCTCGTACCCTCCGACTCCGTCAACCAGCCGTCCACAAACAGGTCTTATCACACCAGGGAAGACTACGGAAAGGTTAAAAGATGTACCTCTCGGTGGCCCACTTGTAGGAATTATATTTTTTGGGGGGGGGGGGGAGGTTGGGAGAGAGAAAACGGGCCCTCTTTGTGTGCCCCATTAAGTCATTAGTGGACCGGCCAAGCTTTTGATTATTCCGACTCGCCACTCTCAATTAGGCGTGAGCAGCGGCCTGTATCCTCACTGGGGTCATTGTCGATTGTGTGTCTCGCTGCTCCTGCCCCGGGCTGAGTCTTACCAGCCCTCTCATTACCACCCGGCGTTTAGAGGCTCGGCATTATTCATCTCCCTCCGCAAGACCAGAGCAGCGCCTGCTCATCCCCAACTTAATTTGCGGTTTGGTTGTGCCGGAACTCTCATGTCTGGTGCTGTGTGTCACCGTTTAGTTCAAACTTGTTCTGGAAGGATTCTTGTTATAGTCTTCGAAAATCTATTCACGGTGCTGTCGCTCTTGCGATGGTGGGAAAAGATGCCCTTTAACCCTTGGTTACCTGAGGTGTAGCACCACAATTCTTAACTGAACATTCTAATGCTGATGTCACAATCAATACTGGTAATTAAAAACAATGGAGTTCTAGAACACTGACTTAGAATTTTGAACATTCCAAAAAACCTGCTCTTCAAAGGGTTAATGAAGATTTACTCATCTGTTCTTGTCATTTATCTGACAAGGGCTGCAGAGAGCCAGCAGTACACGTTGCATGCGCACATAAACGCGACGTTCAGCGGTCCAGCCTCGAAGCGGTCTGTTTGCTTTTCCTAGCCTGCCGTTAAGCGCGAGCTCTCGAAAGCCGGGGCTCGCGTTAGCGGTTTAACGAGCCCGCCGTCTCCCACACCCCCCCCGTGATTAATGCGACCGCTGGGAGCCGTTCGGGCGTGATCTGTTGCCGTTCCGCCCCCCCTCCCCCCCCCCGCGCGCTAGCTCTCGCGTCGGGGAATTTCCTCGGAGAGCCTCCCCCCACCCGGGCGCATAAATCCCCGGGCCCGTCGGCCGGCGCCGCGCCGCTGCGGCCCGCCCGTTTTCACTTTGGTCTGCCGAGCGTGAGGAGCGCTCGGCGACTCGGAAAAGGCCGGCCTTCTTGGCTCGTGGCGCTATGGCGCTGTTTGCTTTGATGGTCGCGCTCTTGTTTCGGGAACCGGATCGGACGAGAGGAACCGGTTTTGCGCGTTTGCAGTGATGCCGTCCGTCCCGCTGGTGCGAATAGCAGGCCGTGCCGCCGGAGGCCGTGACTCAGTGCACAGTCACGGGTTTCCAGGTGTCCAGTGAAGACTAGACTGGACTTCGGCTTTAAATTCCACAGTGCTGTTCCAGCTCTACCGCCTGTGATACAGTCTGGAGCCAGGAGACAGTCTTCTGCTGCGTGATTTGATCATGCCAGCAGTTGCTGTAATTCTAGCCTGTAATAGTTTGGGGGGAAATCTGTGGTGCTGTTCCGTAATCCATTGCTGTTGAATTTGATTAGATTTTTAGTTTTTAAGTGCTTTCCCTTCCATCGTAGAGGCCTCTTAATGTAAAAAGCTACTTACTGTAATGGTTTCTCCATATTTAGTTCAATTTGTCATAGGCCAGCAATCGGTTCTGACAGCGAACCAGTCACCACTAAAGTTTCCAAAGCCTCATGCAAAGACATGGCCAAGCGTGCGTTTGTCAGTGAATCCATTATGGCGGTTACAACTGGGCTCATTTTGTGCAAACCGATAGTGGCACAGTGTATAATTGGAGTGGATATCTGCCAGGTTCAAATCCGGTTGGGGGGAGAGGAGGGGGGGGTATGGACAATGCATTGGCAGTGTTTTTTCACTTTACGGTGATTACTGACACGAATAGTATTCGTGTTATCACGAACGGAATTATCTGGCATTACGTAAAATGAAATTGAATGTACAATACAGTCTTATGCTATATACATTAGGGGAAACTGGTTAGCAAAACACACTAAGCAAATGAATGAGTACCAGCAGAGATGCATTAATCTGTGTGAAGAGAATACACCTGCAGCAGATTTGCATTCTGTAGCAGCAAAATCCTTGACCCCGCACGCTGGCATCGGCGGCTTTTCGACGGTCACCCTCGCAAGGACGTTATCGGACAGAACGGCTCGCCCTTTTCCCCCCCCCAGGCGTCAAGATAGGCACATGTGACAGGGCCCTTTGTGAGAGAGAGAGAAAAGAAGTATCAGTTCAGCCCTTCCGACGGCGCCCTTCGGCAGCGACCAGCGATACCCCAGCATGCCTGGCATATTTCCGCGGTCCGGCCGAAGAAAGAAAAGTGCACGACTCCCATTTTCCCTTCGCCATCTAGAAATCAAGGCCATTGTTCTTTGTCAAAAAAATTTTTGTCCCCCCCCGCCCCCACTCCCCCTCGTTTTTTTTTTTACGATTGTCCTCGGGGGCCTGGAGAAAGCGCACGGCCTGAGGAGGTAGAGGCCCCGCCCCCGCGGCGTTGCGGCGCGATTCATACCAGGGAGCCCGCTCATTCCGCGAGTGCCAGAGGACCTCCGCGCGGCCGGGGCCGGGGGCAGCGGCGGCGCCCCATTTCGCCGCAGCGCCAGCGGGCGTGGGAACGTCCGCGGAGCCGCCGAGCTCTCTGACTCCGCGACCCAGCCTGCCCGCCAGCCCAGCTGTTCTCACTGTGTTACCGGAGCGGTTTTGTGAATGGTGTGATGTTGCCGCTACATTGGGGCAACATTGTGAGAACGTTTCGTGTTGACCGGGAGGGGCTGCTGTCACCCAGCCCGGTGTACAAGCCCTGGGTTCTGCACTGGACGATGGAACACCGCTCCAGGGGCGCGGTCCGGTACCAGGATGTTGACTCTTAAGCACGTTACCCTTTCTCCTCACAAACAGTGCTGAGCTATGAGAAACTGAACATACCGTGAACGCATGTGACAAATGCCGCTGTTTGCTCATGTCAGTCTCACACAGCTGTTGGAAAGGTTTGCTTTAATGCTGTTTGTTAAAGCAATTCTGTCACCCTAAAATGAGAGAGAGCACCTTAGTCATGAGAAATTTGCAGTGTGTCTTTGAAAATATAACTGTGTTGATGAACTGCAAGAGATGTAAATAAGGGTGCTGTGATTTGCCACATATAATCTGCCTACAAAGATCTTTATATGTGGTTATATATTTTTTTCCATTATTTCCAATTTTGACTGATGGCCAATGGCATGTTTCTTCAATAAAAATATGATTTTACCCTTGTGTTGTGTCAAAACTAAGGGGAAAAAATTAGGTGGATTGTGAACAGTTTTTAAAGGTTTTATTTTTAAACTGTAGTGTGATGTTTCTCTGTGCAAATGCCTTCTCTTCCAGCGAGTGACGCCATTGTTTGTGTTCCTTTCAGAAACGGGCGAAGGGCCAGTACGTCTTTTTCAAAGTGTGTGAGCATCTCAACCTGCTGGAGAAGGACTACTTCGGGCTCTGCTTCCAAGACGCCAGCGACCAAAAGGTGTGGTGCGCTCTTCTTCTCCCAACGCAGACCTTTCCCCCAGTCCCGAATTTCCTCAGGTTTCCTCCAAACCTGAGAGCGGTCCCACTGGTGCCGTTCCGCCTGTGAGCAAAGCGTTTTTCATTCTGTCTCCCGCGTTCCACACTACATTCATCTCCGCTTTCTGCGCTTGCATTATTCATGCGAAACCTATATAACATTAATGTCCGGCTCATGTATACTTCATGTTTAGTCATTAAATTCTTCTCCCGCCTAAATGCATTTCTCGGAAAACCGCCTCCTGTATAATACGCGTAGCGTAGGCTGTACATATAAGATGATTTCTGCGGCATATGGTATTGTTTTATTATGGGCAGCTGCCATTGGTAATGTGCTACTGAGTGACTACTGAGCTAACAAAGACCTGCTGAGGTATGCCAGTAATCAGCACGGATATTCAGTTCCTCTAGTTCAGTTGTGTTCATTACTGGTGCTGGCGGGCCGCAGGGTCTGCTGGTTTTTGTTGTTATTCTGCAATAAATTGATCAATTAAAGGAGTCGATTACACACTTAACTCACCTCACATGGTTTCTTGGGTCTGAATTGGTGGCTGATATTACTGTGAAAACGCAAACCAGCAGACCCTGTGTCCCGCCAGAAGCAGGAAAGAAGATCGCTGTTCTAGTGAGCGATCTAGTGGCCTTAGCATCACGGAGATGGGACCGTGTGTGGTCGACCAGGCTGCGTGGGCTGAGGGCAGTTGGCGTATTTCGATGAGCGAACCCACCCCGCTGTTGAGAGGTTTGACCGAAGGGCGCCGTAAGTCCCGAAAACGCAAGACGATATCCCGCTCTGGCTGCCGTGCGTTTTTTTTTTCTCGAGGAGCTCCTTAACACGCTTGGAGACGCCCCACAGCTTCTTCCCATCACGGGCTTGGCGGCGGCTCCGTCACCCGCCCCGCAACCCGGCGCCTGATTTCATTCTCAGATGCGACCGTGTTCCCGGGGCCCCCGGCCCCCAGCCCCGGCCCCCTGCCTAATCCACCCTGCGTGCCGTAGCCGGAGCGTAATGGCAAACAGGGGCCGCTCCCCTAGCCTCAGATCTGCGCCGTGGGCCTCGGGAGGGGGAGGGGGGGTGGGGGTTTAGATCATCGCTCCCGCCGATTGCGCCACGCGGGGTTGGGTTTCACGTCCACGCCAGCTGCCCGGGGAACGGGGAAGATGGCTCAGCTGTGCTGCCGTCGGACGTCTGGAATGGAAAGCATCTGTTTGCTTCGGTGTCCTGCTGCTCGAGGGCCTCAAGCTAAATTTTTTTTTAAAATCATTTCTGATCAAACTTGTTACGAGAAACCACAGTGTTTGCTTTTCTGGGCCCCATTACTTCAAATTTAATTGAAAGTTTTGAAGGAAAGAAAACACTCGGCTATGCATTTTATTCCTTAGCTGGCATTGCCCCGCGCTAGTTAGCATTAGGCTAACGCTACGGCAATTGTCATGAAACGTATCTCATGTAATTATCCTGGTTTAACCTGCGAGAGCAGCTCTTGCCTTTTTACCTGATGTGCATACCGTTAGCCAGCACGTCACCAAGCAGGGCTTGTGTTACTTGCTACCCTGTAAACTGAACACTATCTTGTCCACTTCTGAAGTCGGTACTGGTTTCTTGACTGTTGAAGACAATGTTACCATTGGACTACCTATTTTGCCACAGTAAAGTACCGTGGCATTAAGGCCAAACATGTTTACAAGTGGCTGAATGAATGTAATCACGGAGTCACGGGGCCGCCTGTTTGTGTCATTAACTGGAACCGCACTCCAGGTACTGTGAGTAATGTACCGGAGCCAGCAGCGCGATTATCACCCATAGCATTTATCAGTCTCCACTTCAAGCTCACTCAAGGGGAAAATTGCCATGGAAACTCAGGGAGCGCGCTATTTATTTTGTTTACATTACATCATCACTGCTGTAAACTCCAGAGGCCACACGGAGACCGGTCTCTGTGTATTTGTGTTGTCGTTCAGGAGGAAAGGTCTGGTGGAAGCACTTAATTTCTACTTCGCAATATTTATTCTTTTAACGATTTATTAGAGATCGAGAATCAAAATTGTGAAATTCTAAGCCTCGAGGGTTGCACTTATGGCTATTAATTCTGCAAGCTCAATGCTGTGTCTGGCTTTGCGTTGGATTAACTTCCTAACGTTTACGCTTGAAAAACCTGACGTTACTTTCATTTGTTTTTTCTTTTTTTTTAGTGCTGGCTGGACCCCACGAAGGAGATCAAGCGTCAGATTCGAAGTAAGTCTGACTGCCGTGCCGTCGTGTTTTCTGTCAAGCGTCTCGTGAAGCGTAAGACCACCGCGCAACCCAATTTGGTTTGATGAAGTTCCAACGTCAACCCAGGTCTCTGTGCTGCAGCCATCACAAGTCATTAGAGTGAAGGGAAACAGCGAAATTAAAACCCCTTCCCTTCATTATCTGATACTGCAGTACGTTTAGAGCGAAATTAGCACGGGTTCTACCTCGAGCTCCGCGTTGAGCAGCGTTAGCTTTTGAATGTTTGCGCGGAGACTCCCAGATTTGTCCTGGAGTGAGATGTGCTTTTCACATCTGGTGAGTAAATTGCTGTAATTACCACACGGGCGTAGGAGTCTGCTGCGCATTACGTGTGCTGGGCGGGGGGCCGCCCCGGGCCTCACCAGGGCCCCTCTGGACCGGGGTAGCGGTGACGGAGGGGTCCCAACCGCGCGACGCCCCCCCCCCCCCCCAAGTGGGATTTATCGGGTGCCCCGCCCGCCAGCATCTGGGACGCGTCAGGAGCGCCGCGCGCCGCCCCTCCGCTCAGCGTTCCGGGTCCGCTGACGTCATCGCCGGGGGCCCTCGCGGACGGGCGCGGGTCCAGGGGAGGGGAGAGGACCGCGCCGCGGCCTCTGGAAGGTGCAGCTGGTGCGCGGTCCGTCTCGCGTTTTGGGCCGCTGCCCGGGCGACCGGGGGCCAGAATCCCCGGTGATTAATGCGTTACCGTCCAGAACACACGCCCAGACGCTCTCCGGAACTCCTCAGGGTCATTCAGCAAATGCTGCGCTTATTGCACTCTTTAAATACTCTTTTAGCTTTTGCTTCCAATCAGTCATAACAATTAGCAGTGTACCGCTGCTCCTTAGAGAATTGGCATGACTGGAATAAAAGCTGTAAACAAAACGAGAGAGTAGAGTGATTGTAATGGGCTTTCTGTCATGGTAGTGATAATATATCCTGTCCCTACACCTGCCTCTTGTCCAGTAGCCAAAGTAACTGTCATGTAAAACCCTCTTTATCCAAGGCTCTGTTTTCACAGCCACACCTGAAACCCCGAAACTCAAGTGTGTTGTTTAAAACTGGTTTACTCCTTAAACGCTGTTCATTCCACACGTTCGTCTGCCCGTTCGTTCGTATTGTTTTACTACCCCGAAACCCGTTCCACACTAAGAAGGCTTGCCGTGGTGCACACTTGCCTTAGTAACTACTACTTCTGTAGTTCAGTATGAAGAAAGTCACTTGAATGTGGACGTCTTCGGTCCTGTGAAACCTTGTGTTTGCGTTCTGAAGGCAGTAGGTTTAGCAGAACCTGACGATGGCGAACACGGTTCCTAGGTTAACAGAATTATTCTGGATGTTATTAATGATCTTCACAAACCACCTGACTTTTCATCAGCGTTTTTTTTTTTTTCTTTTTCCCCCACACAGGATAACCCCAACAGCAGAATTTTCATTAAGCACATTTTTTGTAAGACGCACACTGAATCCATCTTTATTAAGATAACAAGCCAGTCTGTTTTTTTCCGCGGAATCGTGTTTTCTCCACACTGGGGAACGGTATGGCTGCCCGGAGTCCAGCGCTGAGGAAATTACCATGTTGTGAAGTCATCTTCAGGGGAAATTTGACATGAATTCCCCGCTTCCCCTAGAAGTTCTATTATCTCTGCCATTTTTTGATGGCTTCAAACGGCCACAAGGTCCGCAGTCGGTGTGCTCGTTTGTCCGTTTTGACTGTTATTCAAATGTTTTGTCACTTATTAACACATGCTCCCTGGGTGTTTTCTCTCTTTCTCTCTCTCTGCCTCCTGTCTTTATTTCCTTCTCTCCTTCCATCCATCTCACTCTTTTAGCCTCCCTTCTCTGTCTGCAAATATGAATTTACAAAAAAGTACACCTCTGTACAACGCTAAATTTTAATGTTGAATGCTTATTACGCATATGGTCCCAAATTATGAAATTTAAAAAATGTAAGAATTTGTGGTTTACTGGTTAGGTATGCATGTGTAAGCAGGCTGTTAAAGTGAAGTTTAGCCTCTTTTTCCAGTGCTTCGTTTTGAACAGCGTTTCTCTTGTCAGTCTGTCGCGTGCTCCGTGGCCGCAGACGTTTGTTTTCCACAGACTCCGTGACTCAGCCCCGGGAACATTTCAAGCGTAATTGAAAATAGGAAAAACAAAAAAAGGGAAAGAATTCCCCTGCGGCTGTTAGCCCCCAGTTCGTCTGCCTCCGTGGGAGGTTATCGCCGTTAAAATGGCCGCTCGGAGAGCCCCGTCCTCCCCCCCCCCCCCCCGAACCGCTGTCGCCTGGATCCTTTTAGGCAAAAAAACCCAGAGTGCCGCTAATGGACAATGATTCGGTCTGCTCCCTATTCCCTCCATGCGCTAAATAACACTTAAATTGACCGCTGTTGCTCTCTCTTGCTTCCTGTGGTTAACAGAGAGGATAAATCCATGAATCATTGACATAACATTGTTTGTGCAATTTGCCCAGCCAAATTAGCAAATGCAGTTTCCTCTTTTTTGTGTGGACCATTTTGGCTGCCAACATGGCAGTCTGAAGCGAAGATGTGAAAAGGTTGCGTTTATGAGGTCACGCCGTGCGAAGTTACGAGCGCGCCGCACGTTTCTAATTCAAGTCGTAACGTGGAACACCTGACCGCGGAGCCGGGCGCGTGTCACTTCCTTTATTTTTTCTCGCGCGCCATAAGCGCGAGAACGTCCCGTCGTGTGACTTTTTCGTGCCCTGGCCAGCTGGGACGCGCATCTTATTTTTCCGTCCCTCTGTATGGTCCCGGTCAGTCAGCCAACTGGGCACTTTGAGTCCCTGGAAAAAGAGGTTGACCGCAGTACGCCCCCCTGTTAGACAGGGGGCGACGGCGGTCTCTCAGTGCGCAGGGCTCATTCCTGGGATTCCTCCCAAATGACACATCGCCGGACGCCCGAGCTGCCTGCCTTCAGACGCGCCCGGGGTTTCCTCCGCACGCTTTCAGGGCGGAGGAAGTCCTTCGTGCGGCGCGAATAGTGGCGTGGTGTTTTTAATTTGCGAAAGTATGCCGGATATAAGAACGAAAGTGGCTTCCTTCAAGAAAAGAGAATTTCATATATGCCCATGCATGAGCGAGTCAATGAAATTCCTTTCCGCTCACAGCATAATGGGATCTGTTCTTTATATCCTAGGTAGGCACGAACAGCAATAACAGTGATTGATAGAACATAGAGTGGCTTTCTGCTGCGGCCCAGCGGACCGTGTGGGCGTCTTTTGAACAGACGCATTCAGTCAAATTGGGAATATAAAATCAGAACATTCTTGGTAATTTTTCTCCCAGATGGAATTGCTTCACGCTAGCTTGTTTTTTTTTTTTTTTTTAAGCTAACAGCTGTGCGGTTTTGGGGATTTGTAGCTGCTCCCAAGCCCTCATGTCAGAGCTCAGCGTGTTTATCAACATGGCCATCCCATAAGGCCCGGGCCAGCGTCTGCGGCGGCCATGTTTTCCAGCGCTGCGTAATCAGCCGGAGCTTAGCCGATACGGCGGGCGCGCCCTCGAGTTCATACCCTGCGAGGTTCTGGGCTGGGCGCTACGCTAGGCGCAGGACGAGACCTCTGCGATCCGCGGCCTCCTGGGTCACAGGCACGGCCGATGATACCGCTAATGTGTGACGGGGGCGGGAAGAGGAAGCATGCGGCGGTGCGCCGGGCTAACGCGGCCCCGTTTCTCCTGCCTTCCTCCAGAGAGGCGGCTAAATGGGGCGCTGCCTCTGTCACGCAGCCCGCTGTGTTCGTGCTAAAGCGACGCGACCCGCTTTTTCACCGGGGCCGTCGCCGTTAGCTCGGTCAAGCTGGAAATGAATGTTTAACGGTTTTGCTTACCGTGCAAGCTGGTATCAGCGAACGCCAGTGGCCGCTTGTGTTGAAAATTCGGCCTGGCTAATTCCATGATATTTCAAATGTACTTTGTGTGTGTAAATGACAGTCCTGAGCACATTCTTTTTGCATTTTTTTCCTCAAGAACTGTTTAGTCAAGAGAGCGCAACAGCTGAAGTGGCCCATTTCTCTGATATCGGGTTCCATTGCATCTCAAACCATCTTAGTTGAGGCACAAAGTTTTTACAGGCTGAGCAAAGCATGTCTTCAAAGTAGCCTTCTCATGGCTTCAGGCTGCTATATAATTGCTTGCAGCTGCTACATCCTCCTGGCATGTTTTCTCTCCTTCTTTCCTTTTCTCCCATTGTGCCCCTCTATCTCCCTGACTCATTCTCCTCTCTCTTTCTCACTCTCTCACTCACTTTCACTGTCTTCCCTCACTTCCGCTCTCCTCATTCTCTCTCCCGCTCTCTCTCTCTCTGCATCTACATGCTTATCCTTGTCTGTTTTTCTCCTTCTCCACTGTCTCCACACACCCCGCCCTCTTCTCTAACCCCTTTCTCCGTGCCCCTCCTCCCCCACTCTCTCTCTCTCTCTCCCCCTCCAGCTCTCTCCCTCTCTCTCCATTTCCTCTCTCGCCCCCTCCCCTCCCTCTCTTGTGACGGTGGATGTGCACAGCTGCAGAGATGGCTCCTCTCTTAGCAGACTGTTTACTCTCTGCACATCTGGCTTTAAAGAGGCTTTCACTGTGCCCTGGTTTTTTTTCGCCTCTTCAGTGACATTAAATGTCCGCTTCCCCTCCACGAACATGGCTGCTAGACAGATATACAGTCCACAGGGGTGTCCTCTCCCCCTACTGTAAACCAGGATGGAGCACTGGAGAATACAGTGAGCATTAGCATCTGTATGGCACACGCAATCTCAGGTTAACTGTTCCACCATACCTTCTCTCTCTCCCTACAGACTCTCCATGGCAGTTTGCATTCAATGTAAAATTCTACCCTCCTGATCCCTCCCAGCTGACTGAAGATATTACCAGGTACTGTGCACATGATGAAGGAAGACACGCACATGCGCACACGTACACGCACACACACACACACACACACACACACACAGCATCTGTCCACTGAACTCCTCAGGGTTTAAATTAAAATGTTTGGCTTTACGTCTCTCATAAATGGATAAAATGATCAGCGAGTCAGGCAAAGAAGGAATGCATATATTCTTGCAGATGGCCCGTGGGTATTGAGGGCGTGCAGGGAGAAATATGTGCATTGTGAACTCTGGAATTGTACTTAGTCAGAAGTATGTGATGAAATGGATGAATGGCATGGAAAAATGGGACCCTGGCTTTAAAACTGCGATGCCTAACATCTGAACTTACAATATGGCAAATTTTGTTTTCCAGGGCTTTAGATGCACATTGGTTTTTAAGAAAGCGTGTGCAAAATGAACTTTTGCACTTCTGTACTTTTTTGCCTAATGTGTGTACCTGTACCTGTATTTGTTTTAAAATGTGTTTGGGATGTTTTTGGGCATGGTGCTGTTTTATGAGTGGGGAAGGGTGGGTGTGGCTACACAGCCTGTGGTTTGGGATCAGATTTCAGTGTTTGTTGCTAGCCAGCTAGCTGTTGCAATAACGGAGGCAAAGAAGCCCAGATACAGCAAAGCAAAAAGGCAAGCTTTACATTACATTACATTTATTTGACAGACGCTTTTATCCAAAGCGATGTGCAAAAGTGCATTTCATGGTCACGGACAACTACAAAACAGGTTCAATAAGATACAATACTCATTTCGTAATGCTCAAGCTGACATGGCTCGTTCAGGAAGTGGAGTTAACCTTGGAATTGCTTTTCCTCGGTGGAGTCAGCTGAAGTTTGCCAATGGGATGAAAAGGAATGCAGTGTTGACTTGTTTTCTGTTGGAACTGAAAGTAACGTTATCTTTAGCTATCCAGCTAGCTCACTTCGGTAGCTAGATGGTCGAAGTCGGGTACTGTGGATGAGTGGACAGGGTTGAAGACTGAGAAGGAGACATATTTGATTGTAAACATAGAACCTCAGCAAGGCTAAGAAATCCTGCATAGTATTCCTATAAAGTCATTGTATTACAAAAATGTGATTTAAATCTACAACAAACTTAACTAAGGTTTGTTGTGAAGAACGGTGCAAATATCCCCTTCTCCATATTGTTTGCACAATGTTGGGAGAGGTGAGGGATGCTGCTTGCATTGGGGGCTCATTGGCCATGTGTGCCCCCCGGTTGGCCTACCTCTCCTCTCCCCACGTTGTGCGGGGCAGGGGAAAGCATGCCCATCCATCGCAGAGCGACCAAGCCATCGGCTCTGACCCCGCTCGTAAAGGTTCAAAATGGCGCTCAAAGCCGCCCGTGTCTCATAAAGCCTCCTGAGCGGACGGTCAAGGTCAGAGGTCACGGGCGCCGTTTCCTGTCGTGTGACTGCTATCTGGGTAATCTGCAGATTTATGCACAGAAAAATACGCCCACGCACATCTGTGTCGAAAGTGTGTTTTTTATTTTATAGTGCAGAAGATGAGGCGGCCAATCGTTGGCTCATGATTCTCTCTACCCCGCCCCCCCCCCCCCCCCCCTTACTCCCCATCCCCCCAGATACCTCCTGTGCCTTCAGCTCCGCCAGGACATCGTCTCGGGGCGGCTGCCCTGCTCCTTCGTCACCCACGCCCTGCTGGGCTCCTACGCCCTGCAGGCGGAGCTGGGCGACCACGACCCCGACGAGCACCGCCTCGACTACGTCAGCGACTTCCAGTTCGCGCCCTCGCAGACCAAGGAGATGGAGGAGAAGGTGGTGGAGCTGCACAAAACTCACAGGTCAGGCGGGCGGTGGGGGTGCGTCTGGCCCAGACACAGAGGCCCAGGGAGGGGAGACGGGGGCAGGGGTCAGTTTGGGGGTTTTCTAGAGGAGGCCAGATTAAGTTTCAGTGTGGTTCTGGTCTAGCTGAAACCTGCTTTATCATCATTTTTCTTTGATATGTCATAAAATTTTATATACTTATTGAACTCATCATAATTAAGGACCATGTCACAAATGATAATTAAGGTAGACTCATTACAATTTTTGATGATTGCACTATAAAGTCAACCACTTATGTCCTTTGTGGTCCACTGAAAAAGACAGCTTGGCGAGCCTGGCATGTCAGAACGAACTCAAGTAATGTCCATTCAGCACTCTATTTTGAGGTTTGAGGTGAAACCTTTCTCAGCGCCGTACTTAACATTCCTCTGTTGGTACATCCAAGTGAAGTGTTTGCAGCTCCAGTCAGGAGGCCCGTTGTAGCCCTGCTGCTGGTATGCTAATCTGCAGTATTGTCCTCCTATTTGTCTGGCTGCAGGGGACTGACTCCAGCTCAGGCAGATGCCCAGTTCTTAGAAAACGCCAAGAAGCTGTCAATGTACGGAGTGGATCTCCACCATGCCAAGGTACTTTTGCCCTCCCCCTCCTCCCCCCTCAAAGGCTGCCCTGGCCTGCAGGATACAGCCGCTTCCTCCCTCCCACCGGACCGTAACAGTCCGATCTGTCTGTCTGACTGGGAGTACGCCTTATACCAGGCCATTAATTGTATTTGTTGGACAGTCGATGACCGCAGACATCAGTGGTTGAAAGGAAATGATGCACGCCCACAGCTCTCGGTGATGAACTCATAGAGCTCTGTTTCCCGGAATCGGTGTTGCACGGCGCATGGGCACAGTCAGTGGTGCAGGATGTGGGCGCACTGGGTGCGGCTTGCCAATGTTGGTGTTTCCGTGACCTGAGTAGGACAGATTAAAGCGAGGGTGTGTTTCAGGTGGATTCAATCGTAGCCAATCAAATCACCACTTTTTTTTTTCCTTTTAAGAGCCCTGTGCTTTTTTTGTCTGGTGTGCTGCTATTTTCCTGAATCACTACAATGGAAGATGAGGATAACAATATGCTAATCAGATGTTTCTCACAAGATGTTCTTTCACGGGAGCTGGGCTGTCACTTTTTTCAAAAATTGAGTTTGAACGAATCTCATGAGTAATTTGTTTGTTATAATTTTCTTCCATTATAATGAAAATAAAACCAAAATGTTTACTTTCCAAGTTTAATTTCCCAGTGGGCCAGATGTAATTTCCTATTAAACTCGTCATTAAATAGTGCTTATGCACACTATGCTCTAACTAGGAAATGATGACAACAGTATTTTGAAACCTTATAAATCAAAATAAAACCAAGGAGGATCTCATAATATTCGTGATTCTGTTCAGCAGTAAAATGACTGTGTTGGTAGTGCTTACTCATAGACATTGCTAAGCAGTGAAACGGCACATCTGTCGGTTGTAACATCTACATATAGACTGTAGAACATACATATAGAAAGGTATATAATGTTTTTAATGGCTTTGGTTTGACATCACAAAGTGACTGGGGCGGCCAATGAACCGTCAATTTTGTGTGCGCACCTTCTCCCCTTGGCAAGTGGTCAAATTGATTGCAAAATTTGCCTTCTGGAAAATGCAAAAACCAAGCCTTGGTCATCACCCCCCCCCCTTTCACCACATTCAAAAACCTGAACATGTCAACCAGGCAGCTACTAATACAGTTCTAAGTTAGACCTAAGGCACTTGAAGGGACAGCACTGACAGCCATGGGAGCCAAGAAGCCAAAACCAAATGAAAACAACCTCACTGTTGACCTCTCCAGAGCTAACATATCAGGAGCACAGTATAAACAAACAGCTTTTAAATTAACAGTGATCTCCTCCGAGCCCTTCAGGATAGCCTTCCTGGAAGAGGTCAGAGCGGCCAATAAAAGAAGCCTCAAGTCTAATTTTAATTGGCTTTTGGTATCATCCCCAAAAAGTACCAGCACTCACACATCAACTCCAGGATCCCACTTCTACATTAAACTGCCAAAAGGACGTTATAACCTGACATTCGTGGGGCATGTGCATAAATGTCTAGTGTGTTTACGAAGACTGGCACTGGCTGCTCTCAAGTGCAGGGGTCCAAAACTCGAGTGTTCAAGGGCCAATATCAGAGGGCCTGCCCATATTGAGGCCCTCCTGGATTGGAGTTACTCACCCCTGCTGATGTAGTTTTTGTTGGTCAGAATGTGTATCGTATCACAGTTAGGATTTCTTGGAATGTATGGTGCTGTGTTTGGGTACTCTCTCTACTGCAGAGAGTCTTTAATATCTGAATGTGACTTCGGCAATAGATTTATGGGGCTTGGTATGTGCTGAAGGCGCAGTTTGTTTGCATTTTAGCTAGCCTGTAAAAACAAAACAAAAAAAGTTGGTTTTCCCTCACCACACATCAGCTGCTTGTGGGAATCCAAAAAAAGGCCCTTTAGAAAACGTGACTCCGGGAGGCCCCTTTGATGTGGTGCACTGCGAGGGAAGAACAGCGGCGGCAAACAAAAGCAGACGACCTCTTCTGGAAAAAAAGAGCCCCGACCGACTGCCTCAGCTGTACAAACACACGCTTGGTTCTTCCGCGTGCCGTCTGTACGGGAACATCGCCCGCTGTCAGGCCCGGGCGCCGTGACCCGCCGAAGATCGCCGTTCTTTCACTCCAGATCTGTTTGAGACGGATAGTTCTGAGAGAAAGATCCCCTCAGGGTGCAAGACGGAGGACAGACACGGTACGCGGCGTCCCCCTCGTCATTGGAAGAGGGGGGCCAATGCCTCGTTAACGCAGGACACCGTTAAAAGCCTCCATTTGGCGGGCAGCGGCCTCTATCGAGCACCTCCCGACCATCAGCACGATCGATTCCTCCTCACTTTACAGTCGGGGATCAATACGCACTCAGCGCTCAAAATGGCATTTACGCTGCCATACAAAAACAAGGTTAGGGAAATCTCGCATCGCCATTTAGCCGGTAATTCTAGCTAGGCGTAAGATCTGGCCCAGTCCATTGAGCAGCTTGTTAACGGTTCTTCTTGGAATGATATTTGACTGTAGGGCAGGCATGTTTACCTATCACTCTATTGACCAGTTTGTGCTGTTTTGTCCTGTCCCCAGGACTCGGAGGGGGTGGACATCATGCTCGGGGTGTGTGCCAACGGACTCCTGATCTACAAAGACCGACTCCGAATAAACCGCTTCGCGTGGCCGAAAATCCTCAAAATCTCCTACAAACGCAGCAACTTCTACATCAAAATCAGGCCGGGAGAGGTGAGCGACCGTGCCTGCCTCCACAGTGCAGATGAACATGTTTCTTCTTTTATCGTTCTTCTTATTACCATTGTTATGAGTATAACAGCCAAATCTCCCAGTAGATTAGGTATCGTAAAGAGACACTGGCATAGTAACAGCCTAATTGGTGCTTCACCAGTACTGCAGTTGGAAATTCAGATGAAAATTCTGAGATTTAGGTATTCCCAGAGCCCATAGAAAGCAAACGGCTTGTCCAGAGTTCCTTTATTTTAACAGTGTGTGCGTTTAACTCTCCTCTGATGCCTTCCAGACGGAACAGTTCGAGAGCACCGTCGGCTTCAAGCTGCCGAACCACCGCGCCGCCAAGAAGGTGTGGAAGGTCTGCGTGGAGCACCACACCTTTTTCAGGTAACGGGGACACCACTGTCCGTCATCCACGGGAAATGGGATCCCACTGCTTAACCGTATCCTGGAAACAGAACTCCAGAGCTTCCATATGGCCTGAAATCCCTCCGTCCTATGCATTCTGTTCCAGTGACATCAGCCTAAGATGCAGGATACCTCAGCTGTGCGGAATTTAGACGTATGTAGGCCAAGGTTTACTAGTGGATTTGCGGACTCAGTTTTGACTTTATTCTGTCTGTATAATAATTACCGTGTAATGGTAACTCGATGGTGTGGAAATAACATGCAGTAAGTCGCTGAGTACATAGTTAGTCTTTATCTATCACTGTTAAGCTTGCGCAGTAGGAAGTTTAGGCGTTTTCCTTTTTCCAGTTTTTCACGCTTTTGCCGTACAAAACGAAACGAACAAGAAGTCTCTTGTGCCTGACCGTGCTGACAAACTCTTAATACAGTGGAGCGAAATAAAGTGTGGCTGGAATTTGAGTGGGCTGAGCTGGGGTCGTTTGCGGGAGACCATGGGGCCTTCAGCAAGTGCAGTACCGTTAAAGCGTTAAAGCAGAGCCCCCGCTGTGAAGGTTCTCCTGGCCGCCATGCGTAGTTAGGCCCCTCTTCAAAGCCAACGTGCCCAGGATGCTTCCTGTCTGCTGAAAAGATGAGTGCACAGTCGAGTGGAGCAGGCTTCCATGAAGACCCCTTTTGTTCGCTTATTTATTCAGGCAGCTTTTCAGGCGCCTAAAGCCCTCACCGTCATGGAATGCTAACGTGTCCCATTTTAACCGTCCCATAGATTTTGCACTTTAGCAGTGGAAGACCGAAGAGCCTGCATTGCCTTATAACACAGAGCAAACACTTGATATACCATTACAGATAGTCAGCCAGTTACTCAGAGGCTAGGCATGATCCGCATCCGAACGGCAGTTACCCTCGCAGACACGCCCTACTCCAGCTAATGTTATCGCCATTTGTGATGAAATCAATCTGGAGCTACAGCCGCCACGAAACACACCAAATCTAATGAGCATCTCTCGTCGCGTGACACATTGTTTGACAGTGACGGGCCCAGGCCAAATAGAAACCAGATTTGGCACAGAGATGCTCCGGGAATTTAGTTTCTCTGTTTCTCTTGGCTTGGCGAGGAACGGGAGCGGCAGCCTCTTCAAACAAGTGAAATCACTGTATCGGACCGATGGCCAACAGCCCCCCGCCCTGTTCGGTGTCCCTTCCCTCATTTCGGCCTTTGTGCGTAAAAGCGGCACTTGATTGTCTTCATAAACATGGCAAATTTGAATTTAATCCCTTCTCTTTATTTTTTTGTTTGTTTTTCTTGTACATTCATGCCCACCCCCTCATCCTTTATTTTCAGAGTAGACCCACCAAGGTGCAATGTTAGATAGGTGGGAAAGAGACGGGCTGTGGCCCTGAGATTCCACTTTGATGCGTAGATACTGTGACTGCCATATCTGTGTTTCCCAATGCTGCCCGTTTAGGGGTAACACGCCCAAGCCTCTGAGCCTTGCTCAACGCCTCCCCACTCTCCCCAATCTTTTTCACTAGTTCTGTTTCTCTGTTATTTTTTTCTTTTTGGGGAACCGCCTTCAGAATCCCTTAACCCCAGTTCCCCGGGGATGCCCGGGTGGCGCGTTTTCCAGGACCTGCAGCTGTTAGCGTGCCTGGGGCTGCAGGAGCATGTGTGGTTGCCAAGGGAGATTATACTTACTCAAGCCAATCACATGCGTCCTGTCAAACACAGCTGTTACAGGCAGCGTTCCCTGTGTCTGGGGAACCGAAGGGGTGAGCTAACAGAGCAACCACGCCCGGGACTTTACGGTCCGCACGGTGCCTGGAGCGTGAGCGGATATTCCCGGTCTTCCCATCCAGGCCAGTGCTTTGCACAGACGATCAATACTGATGTCACTCTCTGAATCTGAGCAATGTATTTATCCAAGCCCATTGACTCCCCCGGTTCTGTGGAAAGCACCATGGAGGCCCCCGGGGCCTTCCTCTCGCAAATCACTGTTGCTAATCGCACGGCGGACCTTCGAAAGTCCCATCATCCTTGGCAAGGGGGACCTTGGAAAGTCCCGTCATCCCCGCCGTGGCGAAGCACCCTTTACCGAGCCGGACGCCAGCTTGCCTAACACGCGTTCCTCTTCTTCGAAGGTTGATGAGCCCCGAGCAGCCCCCGAAAGCCAAGTTCCTCACCCTGGGCTCCAAGTTCCGCTACAGCGGGCGCACCCAGGCGCAGACGCGCCAGGCCAGCACCCTCATCGACAGGCCGGCCCCCTACTTCGAGCGCACCTCCAGCAAGAGGGTCTCCCGGAGCCTAGATGGAGGTTGGTGAAAACGGTCAAAGGTCACACCACAGACACGGTCACCTGCAGAGCAGTGGAGTGCTTAAATTATCGTAAACATGTCTGGACTCACTGAAAACACACACACACACATTCAGGCATCCAGTTCCAGTTGTGTTTGTTAAACACAAACAGTATTTATTTAGAGGCACCTTAGGCTGTTTTGCTTTGTTGTGCATTTAAAAAACCCTCCACTCCTTGTTCTCAGATGTCATTATGTTAATCTTTTTTGGGGTGGGGAACTCCAGAACTCCTGCTTCAGCCTCGGTCCCTGTTTTGCACAGTCAACAGCTCCCATTGTGCCTCTAGCTGGTCTCATTCATGCGTTTCTTTGTTAAAACCTTGGGGGAGCCATTTGATAATCACAGGCAGCATTAACTCCCGGATCAAAGTGTATCCAGAAGCTTTAGAAACTCACAAGGACACTGAGATCAGAGCAAAAGACGTTCCAGCCAGCACCACAAAGAACTGTTCAAGTGTTGTGCTATTGCTCCGATTAAACGTGCCGGTCTGTGGCATACAGGGCAGTGGGTTTTTGTCCCTGCCATTGACTGTATCTTCAACACAATTCCTGCCTGTTCCTGAAGTTAAAAAGATTGTTCTGTGCTCAGTTTTTGGAAACGTGTTGTCCCATGTATTTAGTCACCGAGTTATAATGGTTTGGTGACTGGATTTTCATTTTCATTTCACTGCTTTGTCCAACAGACCTTTAAGCTTTTGGAGCAGAATCCATTTCCTGTGTAATATCTGTGAGTCTGTGGGCATGAAATATTTTCAGTGTCATTTTCTCTGGTATGGTAATTCCGGCCCAAGGAAAGTCTTGTCTTTATGACTAAACTGGCTGTGGACTGTGTAAGCTTTTTTAGTAAGGAAAAAAAACCTCTGGCCAATTTGCTTGATTTATAGACATTTGTGTCCCTAGAGGTGAATATATTTTCTCAAATTCCAAAGTTTAGTATATTTAAAAAAATTTTTTAAACAAACCACAGGAGTGAACTATACTTATTTATATTATAACTTATATTTGTCCTCACCCGCTCTTTTTCTGGTAATAGAACTCTATTAACTGCTTCTGCTAATATTAATCAATGGGCAGACTTGAATATGCGCTTTGATACAGTATTACATGAAATGACAACACAATTTATGAATGAACAGCGCAGCCCAACATAATTTGGCAGTCCACAGAGCTCTCAATCTCAGCTGTGTGTGACACAATCAGATCGCTATCTACAGAGCTAACTGTGTTTACAATTTCATGTTCACATCCACAGCCAAATATTAGTGAGCCTTTTCTTTTTGAGAGCATGTTTTAGATTTAGAGATCTCAGACAGCTGGGCATCCACACAGTCAGTCTGATTGTACAGTTAAAGTAGACTTTTTAAACAAGATATGAGTTGTAAGGGTAGTGTGGGACTCTCTCTAATGGAAAGTCTATCAGACCTCTTGCAGAAGACCTCTTTTCGGCAAGCATAAATTGTTTTTGTTTTTAGATTCCTTCGTATTTTACATTTTCTTGAACCAGGAAGGTCAGCCGAGGTCTCTGTTCTTATTTGCAGTGACTGCTTTGGGAATTAAAGTGAGTAGTATACATTAGGAATTGTGTACGCAGTCAGATGAATGGGGGGGGGTTTTAGGTCACCAGACATAGGTACCTACGTAGAGCATTCGTCATTCTCTTCACAGCGTCCAATCTCTGATGTGACTCAGTAAGCATGCGAGTTCTTATAAATATAACTGACGTTTGGTCGGTTGCCAGGAAACCAGCCCGCTTTCTCCCCGTACCCCACTCAGAGAGAGCGGGGCGCATTAATGAAGGTGGAATATTCAAACGCCCGGAGTGCTTTTGCGCCGTTCATTATTCAAGCGCCATTCCCTTCTAGCTGGCGAGCCCGGGCTCCCTGACAAACCTGGCACAGAGCTCAGATTTTTTACTCCTCTTCCTCCTCGGCGGTCCAGCCGATCCCCCGCACACCCGCGCGTTATCCCAGCGCAGTTTGAAACGCTCGGCCAGAGCAAAGCCGCGCGCTCTCCTCACCTCCAGGCCCTCAGGTGTAGTTCCAGTTCCAGCGGTGGAACATTCCGGTGGAAAAGCTGACCTGCGCAGCCAGGACTCTGGACGCACTGTAGAAAGGCCTGCTGACACAGTTGTGTCTCTCCCATAGAAAACCCTGCAAATGAAACAATGTGCACCTCGCCAGTGAAATTCCCTTATTTTTCCCCCTTCCCCGTTCCAAGCCGTCTTGAATTACTGCTCTCCCAGGGTTGTGCTGCCCCAGCAGGTGTGTGACCTCAGTGTAACGTTATGCAGTGATGTACCGTACAGTCCTCTGACACAAGCAAGAGCAGAATCCAGTCTGCATGGAACAAGGGTGGTTCTGCGCAGATACTGTAGCACTGAGATCATGCCCAGCCCCCTGGAAATAAGCCCCAGGAATCTGTGACCGTGTCTTTAAATTTTCTGCTCTTCATGTCTTGTTAAGCTCGTACCCAGGAAGCTGAATGGCTTCAGTGACTCATACTAGAAGCTTTGAGTTCCGAACCGTTCCATTTCACACACACTTATCCAAGGCCATGCAGTCACAATTTAAGTAGATTGGATTAGATCTGGATTGTTTTGTAATTCTGTTAAGCTGTTCATCAATTTTTTTACTCATACATTTTAGTTGAGCATATTTGAGATATGAACACCACCCAAATGATTTATAAAAGATAAAATTGCTCATTCGGTTTGGGGAAAAGTAATGAAGTTAATGAACATTAGAATGGATTATAGTGTTGCTTGTAATGACATGATTTATAGCCTGTGCGGCATTGCTCTCTGCTGGTCATTTGGGGCTTTACACAGAATCCTAGTATGGTTCAGTTACAAAGACGGAAGCACCAGTTTTAAAATTACATCCGGTGAGCACAGGTGTGATTGACCTTGATCCATTTCTTAATCTCCAAGGAAAAGGAGTGAAAGCCAATTTTGTGATGGAGAACCATTCTTTAATGCTCACTGCAAATTTACGGGTTCAATAATGAAAACTCAGTCACCCCTTGCTGCGGTCCTTGTGACTCTGCTGCTTGGGTCCATGGCACAGTCATATAAAACTGAACACCCATTTCATCACAATGAAAGTCAAATCAGAATGGCACGTAGTTGCAGAGTCACATTTTGGGTAACATTCGAGAAGGTTTAACTGGGAAGGTTCTTTGCTTCCCCTAGATTTGTAACTGATGGTGTTGTGTGCGACACAGAGTCGATTTCCTCAGGTTGGTTCTGGTCCTGCTTTGAAGCTGGGAGTCTGACCTCTGACCTGTTTCCCATTCTCCCCCCAGCCCCCGTGGTCATCATGGCGGACCAGGCAGACTCCTTGGGCCCCTCCCTGTCCGCCGGAGACAAGGAGAACGGCCGGGACCCCACCCTGGAGCTCCCCTCCGATTCAAAGGTGAGAGGCAGCGGGCGAAACCCGGCCACTCTTCCTCCCCTCTCCTCATTCACCTGCCCCATTTCCGTAGGTGCTGATGTCCCAGGCCTGAGCAGGGACCGGACGTCCATTTTGGCTCTTTAGCACGAAACCGATGCCGGGTCTCATTGATAATAACCGTTAACAGTGCCAGAAGATTGACTGTGATCATGTTTTTACTGTTCTACTGAAGTAAACTGGGAATTTGTTTCAGTCATTTCAGTAAACCCAGTATCTTTTATGGAGCTGTCCCTAACCTGATCTGAACTATTGTGTGTTTCTGTGGTTATCTCATGCAAAAAACTGTTATCTTGATTCAAATGTTTCTCAAGTTTATGTTTTTTTGCCAAGAAATGTCTTTCAAAAAAAAAAAAAAAAAAAAAAAACCCTACCCCCCTTTACCCTAACCCAGATTCTCACGTGTTAGTCTGCGGAGCAGGGCAAGGGTCAGGTTTGAACTGAATCAGGGTTTACAGTGTCACTGAGAACCATCTATACTGTGCGCTGCTTCAATTAAGGAGGCTTCCAGACACCAAGTTGACATTTGTTGCCGTCAAAGAATGCATTCATCCTTACAGTTGGCCATGAAAGAATGCATTGAGCATTATATAACCTGCGCTGAGGGAACGCATTCAACGCCTCGTCCGTCAGTGTTAATCCGGCACAACCGCGGACACTGTCTCAGTTGTGCCTCGCGAATAGAAACCCAGCCTGGATAGCCGCCCTTTCACCCCAGCGTCTTTGCGGTATCAATTTAGCCCGAATAACCGCATTCTTGTCCGGCAGATGTTCAGTAGAAGGTAGGAAGGGGGTCTCTCACGGGGTTTGTTTGGGACAAAGCGTGTTCGGGGAAGACAAGGGGGGCAGTTTCAGCCGTTCACGTCCGTTAAATGGATATCATTTGAGAAGAACCACCGTTCAGTTGATTGTCGTTTCAAAAAAAAAAAAAAAAATCTCTTGTTGGTTCTCCACCACAAAAGCTTTCCTGTTCCTCCCTCTCCCCCTTCTGCCTGCTCTCTGTCTGTCCACTGATAATGTCAGCTGTAGGATTGTGAAATCGTGGCGTTGTAGAATATGCTTACCCCCCCCCACCCCCCACCCCCTTCCTCCTCTCAGCTGTGTCGGACACCCCCGCCCTCTGTTTGGTCACGATCCCGTTTCTGCTTCTACACTCCTGACCTGAGGCCGTTTCACTGACTAATGGTGTGTTTCTCTCTCCTTTCTCTTTCCCCGCGCACTCTTTCTCTGCTCTCTTTAATTTGTCATGCACATTTTTTTTGTTACGGTTGTGTGTGTTTTTTATTTTTTTTTTGGCTTTTGTTCCCCGCATGGGTGTTCTGTCGTGGATTCTCTTTATTTGGGTACGGGGCGTGTCACCCTCCGCAGTCTATCTTCATGTTCCCTCTGTCACCCTCCTGCTCCTCCATCTCGTCCCTCCCCCTCAACCTGGACACCATCTCCGAGCTGGACGTCCTGTCCGACATCTCGGAGGACGACCCCCTGTCCTGGACAGGCCAACTCGACGGAGACTATCCCGGTATTTTTAACTCCGGCTGCGCGGAGCATGGCGAGAGCTTAGCGGCTCCCGAGCCCGAACCGCCGGGCGGCCCCCCGGCCCCCGCCCCCCTCAATCCCGGCCCCGCCTCCGAATCGACAGAGGCGGCGGCGCCGCCGGTGGAGCCCCCGCCCCCCGAGGCCCCGCCCAAGCCAGGCTTCTCCCTCTCGGGCTTTTGCAAGGGCCTGCGGCTCCCCTCGCTGCTGGACGAGGACGGCTACATCTGCTTCCCCAGCCTGCCCGAGGACTGCACCTCCTTCCTCCCCGCCGAGCTGCAGCGGTACCTCCCCCTCAGCTCGCCCTCCCTCATCCCCTCCTTCCTGCTCCTGTTCGCCGTGCTGCTGTCCGCCACCCAGTCGCTCCCCGCCTCCCTAGCCATGGCGTTGCCCCTGGCCCTGACGCTCTGCTACCTGGAGCCCAAGGCGCCCTCCCGCCGCGCCCCGACCGTGCCCCCGCTCGCCGACATGGCCACGGCGCTGGAGGAGCTGTGCGACCCTGCCGCCTAAGCGCCCCCCACCCCTCCCACCCCCTCGCTGCCACCTTCTGCCTCTCCCACGCCTCCTTGTGTCGCCCTTCTGTTATGTTCAGATTTCCTTTTCCTCCAAACTTGGCAAGATTTTCTGTGTAGAGCGAGAAAACCGCCCTTCCAAGAGAGTGCAAGCCTCAAAAGCTTGAGGCTTATTTCTTTCCTTAAACCTGACGTGAAGTTATCTTGTAGGTCATTTTCTGCCTGTCAGAACTGATTCGGGTTTTGTCTAAAAAGCAGATGTTTTCACTTTTTCTACAATAAAGGATAAACTTGTATCCTCTGTCAGTAATGTAATCAATATCCTGATATCTATGAGACTTAAAAGGAGTATTGTTGCATATTGAGCCTTTTGAGTCACCTCTTACCCAATTTGAATATTTGTTTGGCAAAGAAGTGATTTTGCTCTTAGCACTCCTGCTAATGCTTTGTAATGCTTGTAATTGTTTTGAGACGTATCTCTTCTGCCCCTCCTAGATATGGTGTTCATTGTGGCAAATTGCGTGTATAATTTACCTTATTATCTAATCGTAGTGTCACGCTGGCCCCGATTTGTGCTTTAAAAGTAGAGCCTGCTTCAGGTAATTTGTACATACAAAATAACTAGCGATGTTTCAGTCAGTGAAAATACACAGAAAAGTGACCAGACTGCCAGTGCTCTGAGACCAGCATGCCCACAGTCTCGCCCTCTCGCGCCCTGCCACCGCCCGGCTGCCCGGCAAGCGTGGCACCGAGCTCGCACCCTTCCATTACATCGCACAGTCCGCGATGCCGCCGGGAAGGAAGCCTTCCCATCATCCATTCCCACCCCCCTTCTCCTTCCCCTCCGCCCAAAAAAAAAAACAAAAAACGCTTCTTCACCCATTTCTACGAAAACGCAGGTGGAGGAGGAGCCCAGCGATGGCACGGCGGGCGTCGCCACAGAGGCTGAGCTCGTCGAGGTCTGTGAGGGCACTGCCAGCTTTTCTGCTTTTACACTTCCGCTTGTTAAAATCACAGGGGTACAGCGGGCAGTGCCCACTCTCGACTAACCTGTCCTTTTTTCCCTTCCTGGGGCTCTGGCAGACGGACAGAGGGGACTCGCTTCAGCAGAAGGTCGATTGGTTGCTCGATCATTCGCTTGTCTGTAGAATATGTGGGCGTGCACATTTTTTGGCTGATTCTTTTGTGTGTTTGCGTGTGTTTTGGTTGTTTTTTATATTTTAATTTGCTTGGGAATAGGGTTTTTGCATTGGGTGTCCTTTCGATGTTGTGGTTTACAAAGGCGTCTCGTTTGATAAGAGCGTACAAAAAATGTGCCATAGCTACCCAATCACACTCCACCCAAGCAACGCCTGTTGCATATTCATGAGTTGTCAGGGCAACGGGTCACTCCCGTCGCAAGCAAAGGACCCAAACGGACACAGCCGTGCGCACGTGCGGCAGACACACAATCACAAAATTGTGAGCTAAAGTGGGTGGGGCTGTGCTGTCATACCGCAGTGAAGGGGGTTTAATTGGAATCTCTTGGATGGTATCCAGCCGCATAAACATAACCATCACACACACCACCATCTGCTGAGTATCTGCTATAACTTTATGTCCTAAAATGTTCATTGTAATCAGGAACCGGTGGAAAGTCTGTGTGTAACATAATAATTGGGGGACTGGGCTTGCAAATCTGGGGTTGTAGGTTTGTGTTCTAGGTGGGGCACAACTGCAAATATTAAATATGCAGCTGTAAATATTCAGCTACATAAATTGGTGGTGTGTGAAATCATGTAAGCTGTGCAAGTCATTTTGGCTGAGAGCAAAATTCCTCAAATGTAATGTTCACCCTTCCTCTGAATGTGCGGTATGTTGGGTTTGGATTGTGATTGGGATGCTGCGGAGAAGGCCAGCGTTGTCCTGACGACCAGGCCTCCGCCTCGTGTGCCGCTGTCACAAGACGCCTCCGTGACACGGGTTTTTACCGTTTGAGTTTTTTTTTTTTTTTTTCGTTTTGTCTGCTTTGGCCTTTTTGTTTAGCAAACATTTTGTTTCGTTTTGATTCCACAGAGCAAGTTGAGAGTACAGGGGGAAAATATATATGTCAGACATAGCAATCTAATGTTGGAGGTTGGTAAGATGACGATGTCGACGATTTAAGAAAAATGTTTCTGGCTCCTGTCACGGGCTGCCTTGCACTCTCAGGCTCTGTCCGGACGCTCTGCATGATCTGCATGTGGGACGGGGGTGCATGCCTGACCCCTACACGCGGGTGCTGGTGGGACTGTCCTTGCTCGGCCTTGAGTGTCAATCACTAGACGGGGTGTGGGGGGGGAGGTGTGGGGGAGGTGGGCGGGCCACGGGTGCCCGGGGGGAGGTCACTTAGTTCTGGGAAGAATGGAATACGTAAAGCGCACTTCCAGTTCTTTATTGATTTAATCGCTTTAACGAAAAGAAGCGTGTCCGTAACACGACTAACATCATTTCCCTAACCGAGCAGGAACTTACGCTTTTCACGCTTGTTTTGATCATTTGTTTTTCTTGGACATTTTGGAATGTTAACAGACTAAACTTGCTCAAAGTGCTGTCTAGCCTCACATCACAAGCATGGATTTGTCGGTGGTGTCTTGCAATTGATTGGTCTGCCATAAGTCATAGCGTTGGTTTGAAATGCTCTGGTCCAAGACGATGCAAGATACAAGGAAGTCTTTGTGCTTCAAGAAGAGGGAAGGGGAAGTTGAAAGACTCATCCATTTTGAAGATTAGATGTGAATATGCTGTTGTCTGCTCTGCACATTGTGTTCCTTCAGAGAGAGTTTACGGCGAGTGTGTGGAAATTTGCGATGAGCACTGCAAATGGAAAAGAAGAAATGTCAGGAGGTTTGGAAGAGATCCTACTGGGCTAAAAATGCTACAAATGGAAATGCTGTCATCTCCATGGCATTAGAAAAGAGCGCTTCTAAAAGATGAAGGCCGATAAACAAGGCTGACCCCGTGCCCTGTGCGAAGCGTGGCGGGGCACTGCATTGTAGCGACGGGTTCGAGGGCCACATCCAGCGCTGCAGACGCGATTCTTCCACAGCTGCCGCGTCCCATGTGGCGGATCTCCATGGCAACCTGGAAAATGTTTGCCATATCGTAAGTGTTGTGAGCACTCTGTGAAAGGACGAGGGGGAAACTGTGACGGAAGACCCGCTGGGAGAGAGCGAAGGTTACGAGTCTGTGCTTTCCCCTTTGTCTGAACCCCACCGCCCGGGAGATTCACAGGAGATGGGCTCTGGCCCCACATCTGGGAATATTCCAGAAGAAAAGACCTTTTGAACCTGTTTGTCTGGGAGAGTTTCTGAAGACCCAGCCGGTGCCCATTGGTCCCATTACTGTAGTGACATTGCATTTACATTGTTTGACAAAGACAATGAGCAAATAATTGGGGCTGTAATACTTCAAAGAATGGAATGTAATTTTACGGTAGGGACGTTGAATCCTTCTGAGCTGGTGCACCACTGACGTCCATGTTTCTGATGTGCTGGTAGGTGTCTGTACTAAAGGGTGAAGCTCACGCACACGCCTCGTCTCACTGATTCAGGTCCTCCACTTTTCACTTAACGGCAGAGAAGTTCTGCTCATTGCTGTGGCACAAGGTCACAGGCCTGGAAATTGTGTTTATCCTTTAATTGGATAAACAGTGGTAATTGATTTATAATGCCCTGGAAGGCTGCCCATTAGTTGGATACCTGTAATGACTTGAATGAGTAACAAAATGTATGGCAGCCGTCACCCTGTTTTGTGGTGGCATTGTGCCACCTGCTGGCTGTGAGCAGAACTACCTTGCAAAATGAAGTGTTGAGATCAAAATGAATTGGGCACACTCAATACTTTCAATGCTGTTTCAGTGATCAGTGAGACACGGCGTGTTCTGTGTGACCTTTTCTGGGGTTTTTTTACAAACTAATGTACCTGTTGTTCGTTGTTCCTTGTTTTGTCCCCTCCCAACTCCTCCTCCTCGGCTGTGTGTGTGATGGGACCTGCTGCTAGGACCTGGATAAGACCCAGGAGGATGTATTGAAACATCAGGCTAGCATTAGCGAGTTAAAGCGCAGTTTTATGGAGTCCACCCCCGAGCCGCGCCCCAGTCAGTGGGACAAGCGCCTTACCGCCAGTCCCGCCACCAGCCTGCGGCTGCAGCTGCAGGCCCAAGCGGTACGTGACCCGCGACCGACGAGCCCGCATGCCGAGCCCGTTCCCTTTCTTCCTCCGCTTCCTGTCCGGGAGGAAGTGACACGGCACTTCATGGCCTGCCCCCCCAAGTCGGTGTGGCAGCTGGGATGACTGCCGCCTTCTCTCTGTGCTTCTCTTCCTTTGTTACTGAGCCGCCCTCTCCCTTCTGTCCTACCCTCTGCGCTAAGCTAGCGCGCTAACAGCTGCCTGTCCACGCGTCACCGGAGAGCTGTTCCCTTTCTGTCCGATTGTGTTAAGTGGATTTAAAGGTTTTACCCATAATCCCAACTGTCACACCGATGCCTTTGTGGGCCCTCCTGCCTGTCAGAGCTATCCTGTGCTGTCGGCCAAAGGTACAGCTGCACTGCCCTTCCTGCGTCTGTACACACTGAACTCGGCTTCAAATCTCTGATTAATACCACGAAGCCTTCGGTCTAAGAGCTCATCTGAGCCTGACCAGATGAGCTCTTTTTTCTGTGCTGTATCGAGCACTACTTTATTTCATGCATGTACTATTCCTGTGAGCTTGAGCATCTTTATTGTGTACTTGGTCTTTGTTCCTTGTGTTGCTTGCAGTGTTTTGTTTGTTCCAGCTACTTGGTCCAACAGGTGTTCTTGCCTTGTTTCAAAATTGCCACGTGCCTTTGTTCTTTTGGTTTTCCACATTTTTTTCCTTTTCTGTTCGATATATGGCTCTGTTTGTTTCTGAAAATTAATCTGTCACAAAAGCTGGTGTTTGATTCAGGCTCAGATATGTGCACTGTTGCTTGTTTGTAATGAAGCTTTTTGTCTTTTCTATGTTGTTTTCTGGCAAATGCTTCACTGTACTGTAAATGAAGTGATGTCAGAGCTACACTTTATGCAAATTATTACAAAGTTACCATGGTCACCCTGTGGTTTGCTGTTAAGGTGTGAGCTTCAGTAAGATAAAGTACAAAATTTTAAATGCAGCACCCTTAAAGTAATGCATGAGCTATTTTACTTGGTGGGGAAATGTTTACTGCATGTTTTATCCACCCCCACCATCGTAAATATTTCCTCTGGTCTTTCTCATTTATTGAGAGCATGCCAGTCTCTCCTCCACGTTTGCTATTGGTCCATAGCAGAGAGTGGTCTAATGGAGACCTGGCCTCATGCAACCTCCACCCACCCATCTGTCTGTCTGGCTCCATGGCATCACTTCAAAACAACATCCCAATTTGCGCTAAAACAGTGGCTGCCTGTTTGTGGGTGTGATGCTTGCTGAGAAGAGATAGTGACTAGATTGTGTTGTTGTTGTTCTGCAAGCCCTTTGTAGAAGTGACACTTTTTTTTCTTCTTTTCTTTCTGTAGGTGTGCTCTGTGTCCTTGCGCTTGTCTTTTAACTTTCTGATTCTTTTCCTTGTCGTTCTCTAACCCGTGTAGAGCTTAGAAGAGGAGATAGCCTCCATTTTATTCAGTAAATCGAGCTTTTTCTCTGGTCTGGCTGGCCCCTTCGCTACCAGCACGCAAGCAGCAGAGGGCGCTGTTGCAGTAGTCTCTGCTCCTCTGGCCCCACGCTCTGTCGAGGTGCTCGTCAGCGAAACCCGACGTTTGGTGACAACTAACGGCCTTCTCTCACTGCCGTGCTGTCCCATGGTCCATCTCCCAGTCGCCAAACAAGTTCATGTCCAGTCCAGACACATATAACGGCTGTGTAAAGATTAGATGGACGTTGATATCACCCGGATGCAATATTACACAGACCCTCTGTCCTAATTTTTTAAATGTTATAGTTGAGGACATGGTAGGAAGAATATGCTTGACATTACACATTTCTAGATGTTCCTACTCCTTAAGCAGCAGTGAGATAATCGATCATCCATTTTGCTAGTGAATCTGCTTGAGTTATGGGCAGTGCTTGTCTGTGGATTTACAATTTCACATGCAAAAGTGTGAACATTTAATTAAAAACCTCAGATCCTTGTTAAAATACTTCCATTTTGTATTTAACTTTTTAAATTAGAAGCTTGAATAACCTCTGGTCATGATCAGGGTTTACCATTTGGGTTACAAGTCTATTAGGTTTGTTAGCATTCTGTTTTTTTTTTTTTTTCTTTGTACTTCCCTGCACAACAAATATGACCATAGGCATTTACTCAACTTTTAAAACATCAGGCTGGCCATGAACTTCAGAGTCTATGTTTTAATACAAAAGCAAAAATCATTCCCATCCGAACCTCCCATGCTAATAAGTGTTCTCATTTGTCTTGCTTCGAGCATCCTGCTTTAACCTTCATTTCTATAGGACTGTAAAGGGTTCTTGTTTGGTAAATGCGAGCGTGGCTGCTTTGGAAAAGACGTGTGGGCCTGGCACTCAGGAGCCCCATTTCCCTCACCTCCTGCTCAGCCCGATGGAGAACCTGTACAGTGCTATAGCTTGTGTGTCCTAATGACCCTTAACCCCAGTGCGAGTGAGTGACCAGCTCCTGTGGTTGCCTCTTATGTTCCGCAGAAAACTCCGCCCAGAACTGACGGCGTGCTGCCCGACAGCAAAGAGGAGGACAAGGTGGCTGTCGCGTTCCTCCCCCCACCCCCCACCTCCCCAGTTCCCTTTCCCCTTCCCGCTCTTATCCACCAGCACTCTCTGTTTATTCATCCCTCCATCCTCCCTGTCCTCCGTGTGCCACACGTTCACCGCCTGCCGGCTTTCAGCTGTCGTTCCGTTCCCCGCCTCCCTGTATTCGTGTTCTCTTTTAGTTGCCGCTGTCCTTTTGTTTTTCCTCCTTTTTTTTTTTTTTGGTTTGGTTGTGTTGTCATCTTTTACGTTTGTTTCTCTCCATCCGTTTTTGTTTTGTTTTGTTCTCTGGTGTAGAGCGCAGATGACAAACAGAAACCAGAGCCAGGCGAGCAGGCAGAGGTTGAGATAGAAGAGACTGTAGTCATCGAGGAGATCAGGAAAGTTCCCAAGGTCAAGGTCGCGACCCCCGAGGCCGCCCCCGTCGTGCTCGTCACCGCCGCCGCCGTGGAGGAGGAGCCGAAGAAGGAGGAGGGGAAAGCGGCCAAGGAGGAGAAGAAGAGGGCCAGCCGGGAGGCCAGCACCTCCTCGGACAGCCACAGCGAGAGCGAGGAGGAGGCGGAGTACCGCCCCGAGGCGGCCGGCGTCTCCGCCCACCAAATCAAAGAAGAGCCCGAGGAAGAGGAAGCGGAGGAAGCCCCGCCCCCAGAGCCCACGGCCGAAGCTCCGCCCACCACGGCGGACGCGGTAGCGGCGCCGCCGGAGGCTGAAGAGGAGGAGAAGGAGGAGAAAGAGGAAGAGGAGACCGCGGCGGACGAAGCGGTCCCGGCGGACGAAGCTCGTAACGGGCACCCCGAAGCGCAGCCGGCCCTGGTGTCGGTGGAGGAGGAGGAAGAGGAGGAGCCCCGGGTTAACGGGGACGCGTCTCACGCCGAGACGGAGCGCATCCCGCAGGTTATTTGCTGCTCCGAGGTAAACGCCTGCTCGCGGGGCCGCGTTAGCGCGTCCGGCGGCTACGCACTTCCGCCTCCTCCCTCCTTCCTTCCCACCTACCCACCCACCTACTACCCGCCACTTCTTTTTTCCGCCGCGCGTCTGTTATTCCTGTCGCTCGGCAACCACGCACCAGCGAATGCCGTCCGGAGTCCTCGCTTCTCGGTGCAACGGTTGCCTGATGATTTTTTCCTTTTTTTAAAGTTTTGTTTTTTATTTTTTTAAAAAGAAGTAAAATCTTGTACGGAGTAATGAGTTATTTTCCCGGGAAAGCTTCCTTTTTGGTAGAGCCGAGTGGAAAACTTCGGCAGCGAAAAGCCCTGCCATCTACGCTCCTGGTTTCTGGCTGCCTCTCCTTAACCGAAGCAGCTCGTCAGTTAGCGCCCCCCTCCCCCGCCCCCCCCCAGCTTCATCTGAACCATTCCACAGCCTCACCGAACCCCAGTTGCTTTGTGTGTGTGTGCGCGTGTGTGTTTTAACGCGCACCCGCACATAGTTACTTCCTGCGAGCCCTGACTAGCCGTTTCCCCACCACCGGTCCGGTGGTTTGTGTTTAGCCTGCCGTGTGTGAGCCCACCGCTAGTGTGTGTCCTCCCCCCACACCACCCTGCTCCCCACCTTAGATCTGTGTTGTTGTTTCAGAGTTTTATCGAGGATGTAGAAAGGTTCGGATTAAGCCACAGGCCCGAGTCACTGCCTCAACTTTTTTCATCTAATTATTTTTCCTTTTTATCTTTTTTTAAGTTTTAAGATTCATCTTTTTATTATCGAATCGTAAATTTCTGAGTGCTGTGCATGTACTGTACTGTGATGTTTCGTCTTGTTTGCCTCATTCGAATACCTAAAGAACGTACAAATGTACAGTGTGTACCGTTGTAGATTAAAATTTTGCCTGATTGATAGTGCATGCGGTAGCTGCATGGTCATGCCAAAGATTTCTAGTTTATAGTTTGTGTTGTTGTTTATGTGTTTTGCGCAGCTACACATTGCATGACCTGTCCCCCAGACTGTAGACAGAGCTGCGGTCGCCTTGCATGTGGTGTTGGCGCTTGCTCAGTTAACCCGGCTGTGCGGCCTTGAGTGTGTGTATGTGTGTGTGTGTGGTAGTCACAGTCTCCATCTGCGTTTTGCAGCCCCCTGTGGTGAAGACAGAAATGGTGACCATCTCGGACACCTTCGCCGCTCAGAAAACGGAGATCTCCACGAAGGAGGTCCCGATTGTGCACACGGAGACTAAAACCATCACGTACGAGGCAGCTCAGGTAGGACTGCGCTGCTAACTGAGCTGGTGTAGTGGGAGTGTATTTCTGACTGTAGTGAGTGGGAGTGTATTTCAGACTGTAGTGAGAGTATGTTTCTGACTGAAGGACCTGGCACAGTATGAGTGTATTTCTGACTGAAAGCTCTGGTATAGTATGTGTATGTTTGTGAATGTAGGACCTGGTATAATAGGAGTATATTTCTGTCTGAAGGACCTGGTGCAGTATGAGTATATTTTTGCCTGAGGAGTTGTTATGGTCGAACAAAATTTCTGGGCCCGATAGAGTTGTTTTGTTCCTATTGTGCAGTTGGACGGTAGTGGGGATGCCGAGCCTGGTGTTCTGATGACTGCCCAGACCATCACCTCTGAGTCACTGTGTACCACCACCACCACACACATTACCAAGGTAACGCCTTTTATCCTCTGCCACAACACACATCACCAAGGTAACCACCACTCATTTTGCAGCACCTCCACTCACATCTCCATGGTAACTCCTCTTGTCCTGTGCCACCACACACGTCTCCAAGGTAACCATGATTCATTCTGCACAAACACCCCACACATCACCAAGGTGACACCTCTTATCATGTGCCGTTGCACACATCAGCATAGTAACGCCTCATATACTTTGCTACCACACACATCACCAAGGTAACCACTATTCATTCTGCACCACCTCCACACACATCACCAAGGCAATGCATCCTATCCTGTCCAACCACACACATCACCGTGGTAATGGCTCATATCCTGTGCCGCCACGCACATCACCAAGGTAACCACTATTCATTCGACACCACCTCCACACATATCTCCAAGGTAAGGCCTCTTATCCTGTGCCACCACGAACATCACCAGTGCAGTCTCCCCGCAATCTCAGGCCCCTATGCCGGTGAAGGTAGGACTGGAATCCCACGCAAACTGTGTTTTTGGAAACTTTAGACGCGGTTAGAGAAACTGATTCATAGCCCCTGTGTCCAGCAGCTTTCAGAAACTTCAAGATCTGAAACCGTCCAACGGAATCATTAATGTATCCGCAAGCCTTTGTAGAAACGTACGCACCTGGGTCCCTGGCTGTGAGTGTATTGGTCTGCAGATAAAGCTTTTGAAATGTGCCATGACCCAGTCTCTGTACTTTCCAGCGAAACATTAGCATTCTGCAGAGGAGGCTCTATGCCTGTTGTTTCAAAATGTGAAATGTTCCATCAGTTCTGTGGCAAAGCAATATTCCCCTTTCTAGTTTGCTGTTTTGAATGAATTAGCTTAATCGTGCTGTGTACGCGTTTGTTCCGTTTGTCATGGTCGCCATTTTATCCGCAGACACTAAAAGGCGGGCTTTCAGAAACCCGGATTGAGAAGCGCATCGTCATCACGGGAGATTCTGATATTGACCACGACCAGGTGAGTATCGAAGGACAGTCGCACAGAGCGTATCACACTGCTTACGGCCGCGTTGTGTACTTAAGGAAGCAGTAATATTGGCTTTAGGTTTAATGGATTAGCTAAAAGGTACTCGAGTTCGAGATTCAATTCAGCAGCCTGTGCTGAGTATACAAAGATGGGTTGCCACTCTCGTGTGTCTGCGGTACAGTCAGTTGCTTTGAACAACTTTGCAATGAGAACCACACCTGAGCATTCTCCCTTTAAATACGGCATGTTCGGTGTGAATCCGAAGAAAGCTGCTCACAGGCAGCCACATTGCATGTCATGATACTTGTGTTCCATGGGAATTTTGTTGGGAAAATACTCTGTTCAGCATTGAAAAGTCGTGGGGTGATTATATGGAGTAAATATGATGGCCAGATTGGTGTGTGCTCAAGATAATGGCCAGCATTGCTGTTCTACTGGATCACGGGGCCTGGCTTCCTTGAGTACGCTGTGCCCTCAAATTGGACAGCGTTGCCAGTCTTGTGGTGTCGTCTCCTCTGTCATTTACCTGTAGAATTTTAATTGGCTAAATTACACAGATCAGCGTAATGCCAATATGTCAGCCGCCCATCTATCCACAGACGGAAAGCGATTTACTCAGCGTTGCTTATAAAACGACGACGATTCAGATGCCAGGGTGCAGGCCGGTTTCATGCCCAATTATCTCGGGTCGTTGCGAATGCTAATGAAAGGGATACTGGCAAAACTGCCGCGGCGTATCTTTGCGCACAGCGGGAGACCTTTCATGGGTGGGCGGTTTTGGGGGAGACGATGTTAAATTATTCAGCAGCGGGGGCCCCTGTCGCGCTCTGCCGAGATCATGACCAAACAACGAGGAAACGGCACGGAAATGCCACGCTCTTCTGAAGCCTGGCGGCGGTGGAGCGTTCTCTGTCCCAGGGGCTGGGCTCCGCGCCACGCTTGGCCGGGCGTTTTGGCCGGGTCCGCCGGCGCATACAAACCCGCGCTTCTGAACCCTGGCGCACGGAGAGGAGAATCGGCCTCCGCGTTGCCCCTTCCCCCCCACCCACCGCGATCCCTTACCTGCGGAGCACGTAAACGCGGCTGGTCCACATCACGACAGAACAAATCCCCGCAGCAGCAAACGCCAGGCGAGGGGCTTCGACCAGCCGTCCCTCCGCGGAACTAGCGGCGCGTCGGCCGCTGTGGAAACCGCCGGAGCCTTGCTCTCAGGTCCACTGTAGCGAAGGGCAGTTTTACACTGACGGGGGAGCGACCGTTCTCTCTTCCAAACGCCACATATGGGCTTCTCTGGTACGGGCTAGCAAACAAGACTTCCCTTTATCAAACCAGCCTGTTTTCCCCTTGTTTTATTCATTTGTTTTATTTATTCATTTATTTACATGAGTTCATGAGTTCATTTTTTTCATTCGTTTTGTCTCCCGTGTGTTTGTTTCTGTTAACCCCGCTGTTTTCCTTTCCGTTGGGGTCGCGGCCGGGTCGCGGCTGCTAGGCGTTGGCCCAGGCTATAAAAGAAGCCAAAGAGCAGCACCCAGACATGTCAGTCACCCGGGTGGTGGTCCACAAAGAGACAGAGCTGGCGGAGGAGGGCGAGGACTGAGCGCCAGGTAAGGACTTTAGGCCCCACCCCCCTGCTCAAACTACTTCAAAACCGCAGCCGCTGCTAATCCCAGTACCGCCATCGACAACCCCCGTCATTACCGCCGTTCATCGCTGTTCTTTTTTTTCTCCATTTTTCTAGTTGGTGATTCACTTTGCCTCTCCTCGCTGTGTCATCCATTTACATCTAGATTTACGCAGCGACCCTTGTTTTGGTTGATCTGGGTCCTTGGAGTCATTCCGTTAATTTGGGATATACGGCTCGTTTGCATTAGCGTCCTTTAACAGCACTTTATCTTTTAGCAGTGAAAGGGGCACTTTAATCTCACTAAAAGGGCCTTATTTGGAATGTAAATGAATTCATGCCTGTGAGAGAACTGAAATATTCCCTTTAGCGGGTTAAAATGTCCGCTGACAACTGATTTATGTGCTCAAAGCTTAAATGTTGTCGCATGCTGTTCAGTTTCTCTGTCCTGACATTTAAAGTTCTCTAGTGGAAGTCTGACTAAAATAATTTTACATATTTTTAAATAAGCAATGAACCAGATTTTTCGAAGGACACTGTCCGAAATTGACGTAGAGATTCAAAAACCGCCATCTTAGTTTGCCAGAAGGCATTATTTAACTGTGACAGTTCAATGAACCATTCCTGCAAGTCATAAACAGCGTTTAAAGTTTCAGTGATGTGGACCATTATCCATGGAACATCGCTGTTTGAATCAATACTCATGTTCAATCAATGATCATGCGGGCTAGTTTCAGCTGTCCATCAACAGATACATGACAAGCAGCAGCAATCTCTCAATCTTAATGCTCTTCAAGCATTCCTTGTACACAGGTTCAATAGCAAGCCATTTATCAGGTGTAGCTTTTCTGATTGTGCAGTAAGGGAAATGTTTTATTTTGTTAGATGGTTTCTAATAATCCAATTATGACTATCCCATTTTTTACACACTATACTTCAGTCCACTCCAGGGCAGAATCTTTTCTGCAAGTTCATTGAACTGTAATATACTGTTCAGCACGACTATTGTACCCCCATCCCCCCTTCCCTCCCACTGATAGAAAATAGCTGACTAATCCTGAGTGTTTATATTGAAATCCAGCACAATAAAATGTTCGTCATAAAAGTGATTCACGTAACCACATCCATGCTTTATTCTCGAAAATCCATTAGCTCAGCTGCGCCTCCGCTCTTTGTGGGGGGGTTTACGACGGCTACGGCTTCGCCGCAGTTTAATACCGCGGGGGAACGGCGGGACGCATCCTAAGAACCTACGCGGTACTGCGGCAGCACGAACGCGCGCTCTCTCTTCGCTTTCACGCGAGCCGCGGAGCGCTTTTCCCCGGCCACTCGGGAATGAACCCGGGTCGCGAGCGCGCTGACCACGGCAACCTCCGTTGTGCGGAGATAATGGAAACCTCGGCGGGAAAGAGGGGCGGTGCTAATGTAGCCCCAAGACCGCCGCACAGAGTAGACATCACAGAGTTTAAGCCATTTTCTTCATCAGCCGTCGTTCCGTGCTTTCTGCGAACGCCTGCGATTGGTGTGTCGGCCACGTCCGGGTGATATCTGGGGGGCGGTGAGCGTGGAGCTGGCGAAATTAAACGGGAGAGCTGATTAACGGGAAGACCGCACGGGTGCCACGCCCGCGTCGTGACGGACCTTCCTCTGCGGCTCGGGGGGGACACGCCGTAGGGAAAATGAGTGCTCCTGCCAGTCAGAAATGGAACACGACTCTGGGAGCCGCCTGTTACTCCTCTGGGTATAGAGCCTATCAGGCCTTTAGCGGGTTCCGTGGTCTGGAGACGCGGTGTCTGATCAAAGGCGCGAGACGCGCGCCTTCCCTGATCAAAGGGGGAGGGACGCCGCGGAGCCGCTAATGCGCCGCGCCCGCCTTAGCGCCCGCGCCAGGGGGGCTCGCCGGTTTGTGCCGGTACAGCCCCGCCCTCCTTCGCCGAGGGGCTTCGCTGAATGTATTTTACCTCGGGAAGCGCGAGCGTGGTAATGGCGATTCGTTCGCTTTTCTGATTTACAGCAGAAATGGAAGCCTTCATCTCAGAACGATCTCCTTAAATGCTTTTCTTGCAGAATGGGCCCCCCCCCCCCCTTTCTACTCGTGCCCCCCAGTCTTGTTTTGCATTTCAGAGTAAATGCTTTGTAGTTCTGCTGAGTGCTCCTTGTTGTACAGGAGGGCATAATAAACATTGTTTTAACCTTTGAAGAGTATGTTGTTTTTTCCGCATAAATTGAAGTCAGTATTCTAGAATTCTCCATTTGCTTTCAGTTACCATTATTAGTGATTGTGACATCAGCATCAGAATGTTCAGTTCAGAACGTTCTAATCGCGTGCTTGTTAAGGGTTACATCTGTCTGATTGCAGAGCTGAGGAGCCCATGAAGTCCGCACTTTGTTCTGCGAGAGAATTCCAGTCAGCCCTCGGAACAGAGCGTCACCTCGCTTTCTCCCAGAGGACCTTCAGAAGATCCCCAAGGCCCGGCTGAAACGTTTCCGTGCTTTGCACTCATTCCTTTTTTTTTTTTAATCATTCAGAAGAAGAACCACTTAGCTTACATCCGTAGCTTTTTATTATTTGTTTTTTTTTTCGTGCTTTTTACAGTTTGTCTACCATTATTAAAACCAGATAGGATTACAATGAAGTGGTCATTTTTATTGTTAAGTAGCATTCACATTCCTAGTGTGTACAGAAGGGTTGTGTGTTTTTTTTTTTTTTGAGAAACTACACTTAAAAAAAAAAAAAAAAAAAAAAAAGAATAATTGATCCTTCTTCCTGAGTTCATGCAATTGGACACACATAGTATGACTGAGCGGGCAGAATAGCTTTGGAACTGGTCGTTATACAGTACCACGTAGTCTTTGCGTAAATGTATATCAATGGGGAAAAAAAGAGATCATCAAATTCATTTCATTGGGTGCGTTTCCAAGGGACCAGCTTACGACGGAGCACTGTGTGATGTAAGTTGCACTACAGTGCCAATACAATCTTCTATGCAGTCAAACAAAACATTCCACATCTGGGAGGTGCTTTTTAATCTACCTCCCTCTGAGAGAAAAAATAAAAACGCGAAAACACTAAAAAAAAAAAACAACTTTTGAAACTCTAGGCAGCTTAAAAACTTTTTGCTTTTTCCATAACTTTCTGGCACCATTAATCGGATTTATATTTGTAGAAAACTTCTTTCTTTTTCTTTTTTTTTTTTGCTACCTTTTAAACTTGTCTTAATCTGTAAACTGATTTAGATGTTAACGAGGTGGGTTCGTTTGCCCTTTTAAATATTTTTAATATATTTCTTTCAGAACTTTTTTCGAGGACTAAAAGAAACACAGAAAAAAAGAATGGCGACCCTTTTTAATCTCTTCCCCCCCCCCCCCCCCCCCCCCTTTTAGGTAATGGAGGCAGCTTCTCTGTGCTTAGCGCTCTTTAAAATCTGACCGCCCTCGCCCCAAAACTCAAATGAAGGTGTCAGTTTGCTCTTGGACCCTGTGTATAGCAGATAATCTTAGATTTTTAGCAGCTTGAAAGATGTCTTGTGTTTTACCCCTCCACTGCCCCCTCCCCCACACACACCTCTAAGTGTAACACAGTTGAAATAAAAGTTTGTTTATTCTCTAATTATTGACAGACGTCCTGGACTTTCTTTTCTTCGCGCGCAAACCTCCCGTGGATGTGCGTTTCACAGACAGCGTCATAATTGTGCAATTACTGGTGTTTTCCCAAAAGCACTAGATTGCTTGTTTACTTCAGTGTAAGATATAAAAATTATGAGTGTATTTTGATGCTGTCGGAGAGACGGGTTACAAAGAAAGTGACATCCTGTTAAGCAAGGTTCCTCTGTAGCTCTGCTGTTCAGTATTTATTTATTTATATTATAACATTCAGTATCGTTATGACAACAGCAGCTGTTGCACAGGCACTTTTGTGTAGTTTGTTCTTTTGATACTTGTCTCGGAGGCAGTCAAGAAGGTTGCATTTTAAGCTGTGTTTCTGACTGTCACAGCCTCTGTAAACATTTCCCCTACAAAATAGTAAACACGGCAGGAAAAAGTCGCATTTTAAATGCACAAAAAAAAAAAAGTGGCTTCATGACAAACACTCGCAAAAGTGAGTTGTGGCAGTGACTATCGGCCTGTTTGTAGATGTTAGGCCTTCGGTAATCACAGCTTTGTGCCCGGGTGTGGTCTCGAAGGCCGTCTGCTTGGCCTTCTCCAGCTCGGGTCTGCTTTCCCCCGTGTTATGTTGAGTGCGAGTGTCCGACCTGAGTCAGATGCGGTTTCCATGGCGCTGTGAGTGTGTGTGTGCTCCACATCGCCGTGTGGATCAGCATCTGTGGCCTTGGCGCCAGGCCCGTCTCCGTTTCCTTTGGATTTGGATCCTTTGGATCCTCCCTCGGGACCCCCGTCGTGCGTCATCCGCCCTCGCCGCCCGTCGCCGGGCGAGGCCCCCGGGGGCGCGTCCGTCTCTCAGGTGCGCGTCCGCCCTCCCGCCGCCCGTCGCCGCCCCCGTTTCCATGGCGCCGTCCAGTGGCACAGGCGGTAGGCGGTGTCCCTGGGGTGGCGGGCCTGCGAGAGCTCGGCGTCCACTGTGATTGGCAGGGGAAAAGAACGCGGCTCACGGTGAGAGCAAGCCTTAGGAGGGGGGCAGGGGGGCGGAGGGGGTGGTGCGGCGTGGGGCGCGGCGCGGGGGTTTGGAAGCTCCCCCGCTGTCCCTGTCCGTCAGGCCCCGCTTTTGAAGCGGGGGAAGCGCGCCCTTGCCGCGAGGCGGGATGCCGCGGCTGATCGCGTTAGCGGCTAATGAACAGCAAAGCCTCGGTTACCCCTCCGCTAGCAAGCAGGGCCTCAGGGAAACACCTACTCCCGCTGCTTTATGGCTGGACTCTGATGAAGTGTTCTCCCGGTGCAGAGGCAAGGGGGTTCTATGGGTTTTACTGCCACGCAAACTCGTTTGAATAATGGAAAGATTGACAGCTGGTGCGGTCTATCGCCGTGGCTTCCAAATCTCACATAGACAAATCAGGGCTTCGCTGCCGCTGAGGTCTGTAATTACAGATCATACCGACACTGTCAAATCTGTCTTTCAGGAACACTGCATGCTCACAGCAATTGCATGCAGCACAGATTAATTCATGCTTGGAACACAAGTGTGTACTATAATATTAATAGTATTCCCCCCCCCAGGCTAAAGGCACTGTACAATCGTAGAATTAAAACGACAGTTGGGAATTTAAAATATCCAGTTGGAGTCTTAATTGAGAGCTACACATTAAATCCTGTATGATACAAAATGTAACACTGTACACCATCACAAATTACCCATAACAATTAACATTGGTTAATTGTAAGTTGAATGCAGAAGGCCAATTGAACACGGATACTTGCAGGTTCTGGTGAATTGATACAAGCTAGATGTTCATGTTAAGAGATGGGTTTTCAGAAGGGCTTTGAAAGTCCTTGTGTTCGGAGGAAGGGCATTCCTGTACACAGTATTTACATTAATCTGTGGCATGCAGAGAGCGCTTTCCATACCTTCCGTCAGTTTCCATCTCAGGTAAGCGATCATCAGAATGAGCAGCAGGGAGACGGGCAGGAAGATTCCAGAAAAGAGAGCCCAGCCCGGCACCTCTGAGAGGAAAAGGCTGAGGGAGGACATGTTGGAGCAGAGAGTTCTGAGGCCTGCTCGGCTCTCTGTGTTTGTAACAAACCCAGCGGCTGATTTGGACTTTGAGCAACAATCTTGTGATTGCTAAGAGGATCAACAACCTACAAGTTAATGGTTGACCCAGCCAGTTTGTTAATGTTGTGGGAGAGATTTCTCACTCACTGTCCTGTATATGTTACTATTTTTGTATTTATTGGTGGCCTGACATTGTTCTCAGCATCACTGAAAGACTGAGCCATTTCTAATAAAAGGGACTTCAGCTTCCTTTCAGATACAAAGGCGTCAACAGTATTTACGCAAGCATCATTCTGATCAGAAGTTTTCAGCTGCATAAAAATGTAAGCTTGATATGGTGGCTCAGGTTGAGTGAACACATAGCTGATAGCACTGCAAGTGTTGAGTTTGGATGTGACATTTATTTAAATGGCAAATCTGAATGTAAAATGGAAAATCATATCGCACAGTCATCAGTCTTCAAAAAAGCAAATGGTTTGAGATTTAGTTCCTATTAACGCAGTACTTCATTGTAATATCCTCCTGTTTTATTATGCCATAAATGGCTAGAGGGCGATTTTGACGGTGTGCCTTAAAAAGCTTTTATTCATATAAATTAATGTCTGAGGTATTGCTTAATCAATAGTGTACCGACTGAGTGCCCTTGCTGCTGGGCCAACTGCCACAGTGGGGTAGAAGGTATGTGGTTCTTTAGGAAATTTTAATTGTGTGCTAGGCAACAGAAGAGTCTGTGTGGAGGTAATGGAAAGCATGAAATATTGGAGCGGCATTTTTCCAGGGCTTAATTGGCAGTTAAACCACAGGAGTCTGAGTGATATTATCAGATTTAAAATGTAAATAACAGAAGCGGAGCTAAATGCCTCAGACACAGTGCTGTGTTTAATGTGTGTATGTGCTGTTTTGGTGTGCATACAGATTTAGGTTTGTGTTGAGTACAGTTGAATCAAACATGAATAGTGAATGCTGGAGTTATTATATATAATAAATGTAATGTATATATGAATATGAATATATAATGAAATTTAATTTTTTTTATGATGTGTTATGAGATTGGTTTCTAGTGTGCAGTGTGAGTTGTTGGGTTGGGTTTTTTTTATGCAGACATTTTGTAAAAAAAGAATTATGTAAAAGTATGTATGATTTCCCTTTGGATGTTCAGACCAGGGGTGAGGTGGATGTGATGTGTGTGGCCAGTAATGCAAGTGAACTCGCTCCTTCACATCCCCTGCAGGTTTTCCCCACATAAAGCCAAAAGGGACCCTCTCCAGGTTCTCTGCTAACTCTGTCCCTCAGTCCCAGTGCGTAAAACATTACACAGCAGCTTCCTGTACGATCCTTCCAAATGAACTTTGATAATATGCACATTTTCAGGCAAACCAATATGCGTAACATTGTTTGTACCGTACAACTTGTTCTTGTACAAATAATTAATTCCTACCAAAAACACTTACTATACCTCAATATATTATCGTTTGGTTTTAATTTAATTAAAGCACAGGTTGTTCTAGAGTAGAGTTGTAAATTATTTTAAATGGAAGCCTGTGGCTTTCAGAACAGTCCATAATGCAGCTGGAATACCAAAGGCACAAGTACATTCTCATTGGCTGCTATATATGGTAGCGAGAGAAGTGATTGGCCAATGGGTTAGCGACATTATACTCCATTACAGGGAATCTTCGCGAGTGAGGAGGGGAGCAAAGGTGACATATTTAAGTGTTGTAGTCAATGGCAATGCAGTATTTCAGCATTCCTATCTGTGTGTTGATCTCATTACCAGTAATCGTAAAACGACACCACTGATGTTGTAAATTAGTTTCATAACTTGATGAGCACAGACATATGTTCAGTGCAATTTCTCATTTTTATTAGTCTGTAAATGTTTAAGCACTGGTGCCAGACTGGCTTCAAGCCTTTTTTGTTTATTAATTTTTCTAGTTTTTCCTCCACATGCAACTCCTGACAGGAATTCCTCAGTTTTACTCAGTTGGCATATGTATAGCACCCTGTTGATGTGTGTAATATTATTTTCATTTGGCTGGGGTCACAAGTCACACCAAATATACCCTTAAAACCTTCTTTCTGACATGACAACAGTTTATTAAGATATTATTCTTTAATCTGACATTTTGTGTAGCTTACTACGTGCAGACTGCACCAAATACTGGTTATCAGTCTTGGGACCTGGTCCTTTACCAACTGTGGCTTTAAAACATGATTATTGCTTAATATTTCACTGCACTACTTGATTGGGTGATATTTGCCATGTATTGCAACATAACATTTTTCCCCTCTTGGTCATAAGTCACCTCCATCATAGCTGACCATCACTTTTTTGATATTTCAAAAAATGCATTTATAATCACACTTCCCATTTTGCACACTTGTTGTTATGCAGACGGGCATATCCACTGTGCTTCTTCACAACCCTCTCATTTCATGCCATTCATATTAGGACATCGTGTTTGTGTGTAAGCTGTTGTTTACGTTTTGGCCACATCCAGTGTGGTAGATTCTAATGTATGAATTCATTTTCTAAATAACATGTTTATATTTTCACTCCTTGAATGAATACATGTGCACATGTCTGAAACAGCTATTTTTAGACCACAGCTCGAAGTCACCTGCCATTCAACTTGATAGTAATGTGGTTGAGCCCAGCTGCTAGTTTTATGTTGTTTATATTTTGGCTTTGGCAGAGGCACAGTCATTCAAATGAGTCACATAGAAATGACCTAAATTAGACATAAAAAAAAGAAAAAACAGATTACAAATGGCATATGTGTCATGCCTGACATTTTCTGAAGCATTACTTTGTCTTTTTTAGTTTTTTTTGCATGTGAATTGTTTAAACCTCTGTGTTGTTTTATAGAACTGTGAAATAATCTTCCTAATGTTGATAATCAATACCAGATGCCAGGTAGTGTGCAGCTGTATGTGGTGATTAACGTAAGTGTCTGCCTTCAGTAGGCTAATGGCTGCTTTGAACCTATTGTATTCAGTCTCTCCATTACTTTGAATCTGGTACAGCTTCTGTCATTCCAGTGTTTGTGTTGAAATAGCAGTGCTGTATCTCAGTTTTACTGGGAAGAGACCAGAATTTATTTTTAAGTCAGTCCATTTTAACTGGCAAAGCACCGCTGTGGTTTCATAGACTGATGGACAAAAACGGCGCTGCTGTTTCCTCGTTAATAGTGAACAGTGGCCACGTTGCAGCAATCGAATCAGGGGTGGATTAATTCTCTGAAATCGGTGGGCATAGTTAAGCTTCTCCCTGTGAGAATTATAAAAGTACTCCTACACCCATTTTACCTAATGAGTCTAACGCAACAAATCAGAAAATGGCTACTGTGATTACTCATTCAGATTCAGCATTCCCCGTGAGAACACAAACAATGTGTGGGTTGATAGAATCGTACTCAATAATAGATGGACCTTATTTATTTATTTTTGACTGCATGTGTGTGGACGTATTTTTTTAAAACGTATTTACTTCCTTAAATTCAACATTTCTGAGCAATAAAGAAGGAAGAAAGCACTTGTTTTGCTGAGACACAACTAAATTAATTGCCAAAAAAAAAAGTTCACGGATTTCTCTGTTTTGTACAGTCACATTAAATGACTGTAAATGATTGAGTGCACAGAAACTATGCTTAGGGTAATGGATGATCCGCAACAACAACAGGTTTACTGTTTGCCTGTTGAGTGGGCACAAACCCCATGAGACTTACCACAGAGATATCACAATCGAACGCCGGTCTCCAACTGCAGCGCGCTGATGAGAAGAATGAGACCCGTTGTGATAAAGCAGCCCTACAATCAGGGCTTCTCTGTACGGGGCCCCTCCCCACTGCACTCCCTGATAATGCAATCAGCAGGCTCGTGACTGACGTCTGGAGCTCTGCCTCAATTAGGCAATTATTTATATTTATAATCTGTCCTCTGTCTACGAGGGCACATGGTCTTTAGCACAGCTGTGCCCTGAAGAACAGCACTGGCATTCAGATCCGGCACCGGTCCAAGTAGCCCGTTTCACACGAGGCCAGCGGATTAGACTTGTGCGCCGAACCACCCTCGTTCATCAAGATACCTCGGTTTACAGCGGGTTTGATCCCAAGCAGAGATCAATACAGACCAAATCTGCTGCTGAGCCAAGGAGAAATCCTTAACAAGACTCACCGCTCCTGCCTTTAACACTGGAATGATTGCATCGGATCACGATGAACATTAAGCACAATAAAAATGATTCAGATTCAGATCATCAATTGTGTAATTTGGCCTGTAATTTCCACAACCCTCCTGTTGAGACTTCCTGGTAATGTGGATTGGGAAACTAAGTGTAACTATGTGACTTGCACATCACGTAAAAGTTGTTGTCTTTGTCTTCAATTTGGAGAAAGATGACAGTATAAAATCATCCTAATCGTATTGCATACATCATGCCACCCAGACAACACTGGATAGATTATTCCTTCTCTGTCATGAAATGGGGAACTGTCCAAAACAATAAAATGACAAACAATGCGATTGTAACTGTTGTATAAGGCATGATGTTGATTAGAAGCAGTTATTTCTATTCATTCATCAAACGCATTTTTGAAAATTTGGCCAGCCCACACATTTGCAATGCCCTTTATCAGGAATGTGGAGGGCTGATCATGTGATTTTTAATGATCTGTTGTGTGCCTCCTTTAATGAGCGCCGTCAAAAGTAGTTTAATTGAAAAATATAGTGCTAAGTAGATTTTTACTAAATCTTTCCATATAAATATATCCTCAGTAATAGCATTGAATGTTTTTATTATATTGCTTGTCATAGTGGACTTCAGGCAATGACCAAGTAAACATGTATTTATCTAATTAGTACCACTATTGTGTATTGGGCAAGTACAGAATAAGGAAAGTGAATTGGACAGGTAGGTCTCTCCTCCACAGTCTCATACGCTGTAAACTGAGAATTAGCCTGACAGTGTTATTTAGCGTCCTTGCTCCTTTTAAAAGTACGAACAACAATATATGGCTACCTATTTATTTTTACACGACACGCCATTTCTAGCGGTAAAATGGTATATGGGCACCACCTGCCCCATAAACCGCCCTAATTTGACAGCCCTGTTTGCACACACACTTTGACTGGCTTTCCTGCCTCTCGCCCGGTCCTCTCTTCTTGAATTAATTACTGCACTCTCTCCAGAAGATGTGGACTCTCTGTTCCTTCTCACTGTTAGGACTGATCGCAGCAGCAACCTCAATCACACCTCTGCTCCCTCTTCGGCAATCAACACCTACAGTTTCTGAGGAGACCGTGAACCCTGTTATCATGCACTTCTCAGAATTTGATTAGCGCTGCATTTGCGGATAATAACACACCTGTAAAGTGCAATGATTCACTCCGAAAGCGACCTGGGTGTGTACTAGCAATGTGGCTGAGGAACAACTTTTAATTGTTCCTCAGCCACATTTTAAAATTTCCTTTTAATTGTATCTTAATTGACTTTGGTAACATCGATTAAATTGTGCAACCACACAAAATTTCTCACCTAAATCAACGGTGTCATTAGTACATTTAAAAAAAAAAATTTGTGTCAGAAAGTATATATTAGCTCTTTCGATGTTGTGGCAATTTATCCATATCACAAAAATTTTTTTGTAGCATTAATGGAACTACTATGAACATCAGCTGTGTGATAGCTAAAATTGGATTAACCAAGTAGATCAGTTTTACAGAAATGATTTATATGGGCTAACCCTAAGAAAAAGTCTTTTTGCTCCTCAATGAAACTTTATCTGCATCAAAGCTGTATTGAAATCCGTGCTCTTCTTTCGTAAGTACAAAATAATCATGTCAGCCATTGTTAGGTCTTCCCATTTTTTCACATTCATATTAATAATGTTTCATATTTAAATTCCATGGCAATCACAGTGGGTTTCCATTGCCCTTTCTTCATATTACATGAATTATGCATGAATGTCTTGTTTTCTACTAAATAGTTATGTCTGCATGGATGAATACATTTTGCCCAATATAGATTGTAGTCGCCTTGCAGTACTGTTGTAATTTTTAGTCAAATACAAATTTCCACATTTAAATGAGTACCCTTTACGATTGTTTATGGTGATGTAATCCAATGAGGTGATTTCCTTATTTTTTGCCCTGCTTAAAGGTCTGTATTATGCAGCTTCGGTTGTTTTCTCTCTACACTGATTACATTTGTTGTTGAAGATTTGGATATCAGTTGGACTTCTGTTGAATGCTGGGGGTTTGTATTCTCTTTTAAACGGGCTTCAGTGCCCTTGCATATTACATTAGATTGTCACATTGAACAAAACATCAGGGCGCAATGTCGTAGGCACAGTTGTGTTTGGTCCTTATTTTGGAATGCATTGTTTGCTTTCAGGAGGTGAATTGCCATGTCTACTCTACTCAGTTTGTTTTCCTTCCCTCCTGTTCTTGCTCTTAAGAAATGCATGTCTGTGAGACTCATCACAATTCTTGGCCTTGCTGAAAACCTGAAAGGGTTTGAAGACAATGTTCTGGAGAAATAACCGGAAACAAAGTTTCATGCAGCAGTGCCTTCAACTGACCTGAATATGAAGTTAGATGGTGCTCTCTGAGCTTGGTACCTGCAACAACAAAAAAAAGTCTGTTTTAAGTGTTTTAGACTTTAGACTGTAGACTTATTTTTTTCTCTCAAGTAGAAAATTAGTTTTAAGTTACTGTTTGCTTGACAAGTTATATTTTCTTATCCCATTGAGAAATCTTGAAATGCGTCACCTCACTGCCAATATTTTTGTCTTATTCAACAAAAAATCATATGAATAAGATTTCAAATCTAAACGTAGGACTAAAATATTTTTGAGATTGACTGAAATTTTTTTTTTGGTTTTTGTAATTAAGTCAACCCACAGCTCCTTGCTATTAAGTAGGGTCAGCAAATCAACTAAAAGGCCATGTACAAGCCTGGAATACTGGGAAATAAATATTTCACTGCCATTGTGTTTAATGAAGGTATGCTGTTTTTAATACGTGTATTGTAGCATAATTATGAAGGTATGTTTGATCATTACTGTACAAATAATTAAATTGAAAACGTAAGGTTTACAGAGGTTGCCAAATGTTTATTGTGACAGTGGGATTTGCTAAGCCACAGCTGTTTGTGTTAGACAGAGGTGCCAGACCCAAAGGCACTGTCACCTGGGCCTGGAAACGAGAATGCGTTTTAACATGGGGCTCCGCGTTCACATCGAACGTATTATTGCGTTGCGTTCATAGAGACCATTTATAACCTTTGTGTGTGTGCGCGTGTGTGTGTGTGTGTGTATGTGTGTGTGTGTGTGTGTGTGTGTGTGTGTGTGTGTGTTCCTGCTGCTATGAAGGGCCTGGGTGACGTACATTTTTCCATTCATCTGCCGTGCCAATAATGTTCAAGGTCCTGAAAGGCTACCGAGCATGACAAAGAACGAGAACAAATATCAAGACGTTATCCTCGGCTAAATTAATTTATTCTTGCTGGAATCTCTTGTCCGTCAGCCGTCTGGCTGCTACACATGGCCGTGGAAGCCCGCCAAACAGCGTTTAGGAAGACAGAGAAATGGACGGCAGCCACACACTCCAGCAAAAGAAATAGTAGACATGCATCTGAACTTTGATATAAAATAATAGATCAGAGATCTGTGGCTGTGTGACAGACTCGACAGGGTGAAAAACAGATTTGAGGTGAGGCTCCATTAATTACACTGAAGCGTAATTACTAATTACTGGTGTGAAGAAGGGGCGCGATTTTATTGTACTTGTTCGGAGAGCATGACCGTGAAGGGATGAGAGGTAACATATCCTCTCTTGGACTGCCTGACATATTGTCTGAGTATATCTCAAGTAACCAGAAGGTCCATGACTGTTGGTGTTCAACATTTGAACCATAAGGAACATCATTTGAACCGTGTAACCGTGTAAGACATTTACAGTGTAATGGTGATGGGATGTGTCAGTCAAAATCAACCAATGGTGAATGGTTTAACTCCCCCTGGTGCCTCAGGGCCCCAGGCTCTGATGCAATGCAATGGAATGGGGCTGGCTGTGGCCCCTTAGGATACTTGGAACAGCAATAAATTTTCTTCCACTAATAAATGTGTGTCTGCAGCAAGTTGAGAAAGCTGTCGGTTATAATTGTTTCGGTTGCCACATTTCAACAACAATCCACAAAGAGTTTCATATTTCTGCCAAACCATTTCAAACTGACCAGCGGAAACTGGACAGCTCTCACTTCACGGGCTGATGGCTGCTTGATGCATCTGTGGCCTCAGCTGCTCTCGTGTCAGAAATGTGACAGAAGGCTGTGACCCTGGATTATCACCGCGCCCCAGCGTTTCCTCATTTCAAAGATGGCAGCCCGCGGAGAGAAATCGCACGTGCTGCTGGTGAGCAGTACGAGGCAGGGTCTCCTTCCCTGGAGATCTCATTAGTCATTGGCATGTCTAAATTTAAATCTGTTGTTGTTCCTCTGAAGCTAAGCCCATGAGCTGGCAACACACATTCACACACACACACACCTACCCCAGAGAAATATATATATATATATATATATATATATATAATAGAGAGAGAGAGAGAGAGAGAGATGTATTTTGTAAGGATCAAAAGGAAGATTGTCATTGATTAATGTGTATAGATGTTGGCACCTGGATTTTCTATTTGTGTATATTTTCATATTGTACTATAGTAGATGCATTTAATATAGCTACATACTGTGTCAGAGGAGATGTAAATGTTTCTCCTGTGATTCCATAATACCATATTGAAACATAAACTTTGATCTTGGGGGAAGTTTTTGTTTGTGACACAGCTTGTCATCCTGTATGTGATTTTGCTGGCCACATACTTCCATGTAAGGGATAGGGAAAACTCTTGTATATATGTCATGGAATATATTCACTTTAACTTGATATACAGATGCTTATGAAAAATCATGTTCACATACAGGAATGCTAGGGAAATGTCTAACTTAACAACACCCACAACATTATTTGTTTTTCACAGTTTACATTTTTAAGAGCGATTCATACAAAGTTCTGCACAAGGTCAGTATTACTGAATGCATTTGAAATTATTGTGCAATGCTTGAGGGAGAAATTCACTGCAGAAGCATGCAGCTCTGATGGACTTATGCAATACCCATTTGTTTTTACTTTGTAACCATGGAAACTGGCATTTCATTTAAAAAGGTTATAGTAGGACATTCAAAAAAGAAATCTTGTATGTAGAGAAAAGCAGAGTAATCAAAAAATATAAAAACATTCATAACCAAGAGGCGGATATATTTGCAAATGCTGATTTTGCTTTATTGGTTTCTGCATTGCATAATGTTTTATCATGCTGACTTCTATCTGTTAGGTCATTAAACAGTTTTTTTCTCCATAATTTGTTGTGGTTTACAGTTGCCAGTACTTGGGTATAATGATATTGGGAACATTTTATTTTTTGTTTTATATTTTCAGTACCTTTGAACTTATAGAGTTTCATTATTTGCATGTTTGTTTCCTGAGGGAATATTAAAAGGCAGTAAAGTAAATTACTCTAATGAGAATCGGTGAGAATAATGAACATGTACTTAACATAAACAGTTTAAAAAGATCATTTTAGTTCCAAGAAAAACAAGGCCGATATAAAATAAATACTGTAAATGAAGTGACCGATGGCACCAGTGAGGGTGTACTGTTTTCGACTAAGCAGCATTTCATAGCCGAGTGGCCTCCGTACAGAAGTGCAAAATAACAAACGTCCATTTCGGAAAAGTACACAGTGTGAATCTCCACTGTTTATTTTATCCTAATGGCTCGGCAGTGAGTGCCGGGTGGTGAGACAAATTGTGGTGCTATATTTCATCCGTGATAACAAAAAACCACTCTGAATATTTTACAGGCGCTCTGTTAGGTGCTCAGATAGAATTTACAGCTGGATCGTCATTCACCAAAAGCTAGGACAGCGTTTAGCGTGGAAAGAATGGCTTTGGCTGGACTATTGATCAGGTTTTTTCTCCCTCTGACTAAATAATCAATAAACTCTCCTCATGCCTGTTGTTCTGTCACACTCTTATTTTCTCCCCTGTCTTGTACACATTCTGTAAGCCATTCATAGCTAAATCATTTCCACCGGGCGTGATTAAAGTTGGCCATTTTGTCATCCTCGAGTAGAGACCGTGTTTTTGAATTAGTGATAAACTCAGCATAATGCAGTCAGGCCCTGCCGGCATTTCTGTGTGTTCATGTGAAACGATGACACGTAGCGTTCGGCATTAAAGAGAAGGCCGCAGGGAACACGCCCGGCTGCAGTCACCACCGACATCCCTTGTTTGCCGGAGCCCAAGCCAGACGTTCAGGCTGGGGGTCAGTGTGCGCATGTACGGTATTCTTTGCTCCCATGCATGACTCATCACTCTCTGATATGGAAATGGATGATAATCTGTCACTGAAATAAGGCAGCACAATTTTGAAGGTCTTAAGTGGCAGAAATACATTTTGTGACATTCAGTTCGTGTCATGCACATTCAGTTGTTTCTCAGAGTGCTCTGTGTTCTTCTGTCTGATGTGATGAAGAAGAAATTCTCTTCCACTGCTTTGCCATCAGGCCCTTGCTTTGAAGGAGCAATTTAAAGAAGGGGCAGTTTGACTAACACTAACAGTGTTCAAATATTCAGTTTGGTTGTTTATGGCTTTAAGCAAATAAAGAAAATTAGCAGTAGCAGTAGATTGAATTCATCTTCTATTTTTTCTTGGCTACCATGTCAGATATTTGACGTAAACGAGGACATAGCATACATGTATATTTCAAAAGCAGACTGCTCTTGGAGTTCTATGCATGCTCAAGGATCAATAATCACCTGGGATGTGCATCTATTAAGGAAGACATTACAGACTGGAAGCAAATGGAGTACATGAAGAGCAACATTTCTCTTTTTATCTGATAGTCCCTCCTACCACAGATGGGAAACTGGCTGAATGTGTTTAAGGACATGTAGTCGTCATATCGTAATAGCGGGTCTCACGACCTTCACGGTGTGAGGCCAGGGCAGAAACTCATGACAGCATTTTAATTCCAGTGGGATGCAATAACTATCAATCTGTCTTTTTCTTCATGAGATCAGACTCAGGCAACTTGGTAAGAACATCAAGAACACATGACTATCTCTCCCGAAACTCAAATTTATCAGTAATATAGCCTAAACTGAGCTACTTCTGCAGTTTTCATGAGGATGTTTTTATTGTTTCTAGCAAACTTAACTAATTTGAAGCTCTCTATGTTTAGCTATGCAGTCCTGTTCTTCATACTGAGGATGCAGCTAAAATAATCCCATTGACTCACTGGTAGGTCATCACAGTGTCAAACTGATAAATTTGTTGAAAATCTTCACGCTGCCACAGACTATCATCTTCAAGTGTGCCTGTCATTTTCAGTGTTAACCAATAAATGAATTGCAAAGCATTACATCTGGAGAATTGTTACAGAATTGTTTTCTTTGTCTGTGTGACTAATCGTTGTATGTTTGATTCCTTGAATAGGCTGGATCTTCCTTACGGTCATATGATGGCTCATTGGTTAGCACTGGATTTTCTAAAAAGCAGCACTTTTGGTTACCCTACTGATGTCAGTAGATTCATAATGCAAAAAGATTCCATTTATGGAGACAAAATTATGTATGCATAATATTAACTGGCTGCTATCTCCTGTGAAATTAATCTAGCGCATGCATAAAAGCAAGTTATAATTGCAAATACGTCCTAAATTAAAACTGGGAGGCATGATTTCTCAAACTCCCACAGCTTCTTCAGTTTTATACCCCAGGTCACTTTTTAACAGATTCAAATCACTGCAGCTATTCACCATTTGAACTGTCACACACCTCACTCAGTGATAGGAATAAAGTCTTGTTTTGTGTATGAAATCCATCAACAGGACACTGGTCAGAGTCAATATACAGAAAAAGCCTAATTTGATGATGCAGCTTGATGCATTGGGTGGAAGAAATTGCAAACATGTTTGCTCATGGGTAGATCATTTCTTGACAGAGTTTAATGCAGTAGAAATTTGCTTATGGAACCTTGGGGAAAGTCATAATCTGTCAGAACCATGTTTGTTGTTGTTTCTGCAGGAGTCATTCCCGATGATCTACCACAGTCTCCAGTGCCACGGGGCACACCTTCAGCGAAACCAACCACATGCGAAGCCCGAGCACAGTGAAGTGAAACAAAAAACCCATTACTGTCCTGGTAAGAAAATGTCAAGCCAGAATTATCCAGCAAATCGCTTTGCAAAATGGCAGCTAAAGGGTGTTTCTCGTCTGTTTCCCGCTGATTCGTGACATTTCCGATAGCATTAATTGGTACATTTTCATTTGAATTGAAAATGATTTAAATTTGGTTCAGATACCCAGTCTTCCAGTCTGACTTGCATAGGGTGCACGTTACAGCTTTGCTACCACAGTGGAATAAGGGTAAGTTGACTTTGAGCTTTCAGGAGTTGGAAGACAGGAATCTCGTGTTACCCATTTGCACATTTCCCATGCTTACTTAATATGACCATCTATCTGGGACAGTGGGAACATGGGGATTTCTGTGGTGCACTTGCTGAAATGTTTTATTTACCAGTGCATTTTAAAATACATATTTGTTGATGTGCATCCAAAGAGACAAGCTGCCAGACAGAAACTGACTTCAAAATGATCAGCCACATGGAATTGCATGGTAAATATTGTTAATGTACTCCCGATAAAATGGAAGGAATATGAATCAAAACACCCTTATGTACCTTGCAATTATATTGTCTAAACAGCTGTGTATGCCCCATGTGTTTTGCCTAACACTGCATATTGTTTTTTGGCATTCATTCAGAGCTACGTTTTTTGTAAGAATGGTTTAAAGAGTGATTGATGCTGGGTGATTGACAGCTCATTGACTAGGCTTTTTTGTTCGTTTCTGAGGCCTGAATCGCTCTTCAGATAAACGGCAGTGCAAAATTCCCCGGCCCCTCCGGCTAAGCTATGTTCAGTGCTCCTATCCACGGGGGATGCAGAGCAGAGCGCCTTTCAAACTCCCAGCTCCCTCTCTGGCTGATGTGTTATAACTGTCAGAACTCCTGAGGCTGTGTGTGAGCAAGGAAGTTGTGTGGAGCAGGGAGAGGAGGAGGAGGTGGAGGATTGTAAATCTACTCACATGTGGAGTTCAACCACTAGGCCTCATCAGCAGGGCCTTCTCTATCAGTCTGAGTGAGCTGGCATGGTTCTGCCAGTCCATTTTGACACCTGATTTGGAAGGATATAGATTTTGGAAGAAGAAAGTGCACTACTGAGCATTTTTTTTTGCACCCATAGCAAAAACTTCCAGAAAAATTAAAATATGATTTACATTCACTAGATTTGGTGTGAGGTAATACACCAACCCCAAAAGAAATGTTTTTGATTAACTGCCCTCACACTGGCTTTCCTGTTCCCGATTTGAACTTCCTGGCTCATTCAGTGTTTTCCCCAGATAACATGAATTTATAATGGCATTATGTGCTACAATGAGTCATTCAAGTCAAAAATAAATAAATAAAATAAGTGTGCTTAAAGTCCTTGACCGATGTAAATCTACCTACATTGTTTCAGATAAATCAATAGAGAACGTGAGAAAGATCACCATAAGGTAGCATCCATTTATGGAAGAGGAATGTGGATTTAGAGATGGTATAAGTTATACTTTGTACATAGGTATGTATAGCAATTAACCACAATTTATCTTAATTGTAACGTGACAATACAATTGTGTCTGTTGGTCTCTACACATATTTGGCAATGTACAGTGCTAACCATTTGTAATTTCTTCCAATTTAAATGTGGTTATACATTCATTTCTGAGTTATGTATAAATTAAACTTACATTGCGCTTCCAGCACATATCCCTTATGCAACTCATGGACTTGCTACCGTCTATATTTTTGCACATCCTAATTCATAATATTGCAACAATTTTAACCTTAGTAAGCTTTAAATGTAGTTGGTAAATGGTAAATAATTGCTGTCTCATACATTAGATATGCTAGAGATATTCACGCCTACCTGTGGAAGCCTGTTTTGGCAGAGTTGACATGAAAACACGAGAAGCTCATCTCATTAAGACTGGGATGCGCTGGACACGGAGAAAGTGTGTAATTGCGCAGCACCCTGCCATCTCAAACGGCACTTTTGCATCCGAGCGCCAATGTCACAAGCGAGACTGAAATGACGTAAATTAAGTAAACACGGGGGAGTATTGAGCATCTTGATTAGTCTGGGCTGACATCCCTCACCTAGGGAGAATTTCTCTGAGGGGCCATAGTGGAAATGGTGTGAAATGACTTTTGCGTGTTTATTTAAATGTACTGTACTGTAAGATATATATGTAAGGCATCCCGTTCACTTTTTGGATGTCCTTCCCTCGGATACACTAAGGAAATCCCTTATGCCATTTCCTTTCCTCATTTTACTTTGGAAGTGACGCTCAGCATTTAAATCTGATTTGAACTTTCTGCTTTGTTTTTTAGGAGTTTATTTTCTTGTGTCTCTTTTCTTGTATGGACTCCATGGTCAGTTCGATCTCCAGCAAGATTAATAGAAACTGGAATAAACACTGTTTGATCTCTCTGCTCCTGTCATGATCACCCAAAGGGTCATTATTTATGACCTGGCCGATGGAACAGAATAGCATTTCCTTGTAATTGAGGACTGGCAGTAGAATACTCACATTCTCAAATCAGTTGTCCTCCAACCTTTTTTCCCATATAGGATTAAGACATTTTATTGATTAGTCCTCCCTCAATTTACTAAATTGATGCAATCATTCGAAAAAGAATGTACTTTCCAAAACTTTCTGTTTCTGTTTTTCTGATTTATTTTCAGTTTGGGGTTCTGTGTCGCGACATACTTGAAGACTGTAATTGCAAACAAGCAACCACAAAAGGATACCTCATCTCAAAATCTCTCAAACTAGCAACAATCCTTTACTTCAAAGTAAAGGTACCCTTTATATGAGGCAGAAGCATGACATTATCATCCAGATGTCTGTGTTGTTATTCTATATACAGGAATATCAGGATGGGAGCCCTGATGCCAAGTACTTACCACCACTGAAAAGGTCAGAGCAGCTGGAAGGGGCTAGGGAGCTGACATTTCAGACGTGTTGTAATGACCCAGTTACCAGTCGCACACACAACACTTCCTGTCTCAATAAGATGCCCCATGCTGTGGTTCCTTTTGATTGTGCAAAACACCGATTCCCATTTTTTACTAAACATATGATAGTAAATGTGGGTCCTGCAATGTGTCTTTACTTCAGTGCCATCAATGTTTAATGTACAGTGCCGATGCAATATTTATTTTAAAAAAATCTATAAAGCATTTATATTATATCAGTATTAATAATTTAGTACCGACAGTGTTTTATGCTCAGTTGTTGTGGGGATTTGTAGTTGGAAAATAAGTTGACTATCATTCTTTCATTTTATTTCCCTTTTGCGATTAATAATTTATCATCATATACTCTGAAATGAATGCATCTGTATTTGAGTTTCAAAGACAGATATAATTACCAGTCTGCTCATATATTTTTGTTATTATACTGTTACAATTAGCCGCAATTAGCTAACTAATCACAAATATCCCAGTACCCATTGACTGTTTAAGGTTTGATAACAGCACATTATATAGCTAGGAATCGTACATTCATCTAGCACCCACCACACACACGCTGCTTTGATATCACACAGCACTCTGTCTCCTTACGGCTGTGTGAAACCAGTGAGCAGGCTGGAGTCTTTGGAGTCTTTGTGAAAGCAGGTGTATGCTTTCCTTGTCCACCTGCGCCCTATTTGTTCAGTACGGTACTACTCAATAAGAGAAGCATTTCACTTAGACTTATCAGTATTGTACTTTCATTATGTCCTCACAAAACGCACTTCGCGGAAATTGACGGTATTTCTCAAATGTGAAGATGAAAAAGCAGCCTATAAAATCACAGATTGAATCTGCTGTTTAGCAGTGATGGAAGCGCTTTCCAGTATCTGACACTGTTTCTATGGAAACGGGCCATGCATTGAAAGTCCCTGTCTCTTACATAACATGGCATTTCAGAATCAGTCTTTCATTTTCAAAGACGCCAGGAGTTGAGGTTTCTGCACAAAGATTTTTCAGCACGTTGGGCGGCCAATTTCCCTCCACGCACTGTCAGAATTTCACAGGCTTGCACTGTTGCTGTGATATCGTAGTAGTGTCACATACCGAGAAGGTTCGACCAACAGCCTCGAAATGTATCGCTTGTGGACATTAATTCAAGTGGAATTTTATTCTGCAAGTGTCTTTGCTATCACATACAGATTTGAAGAAATGAAACCAAAAACATTGCATTCCCCCTGGCAAGAACAGTACAACAAAATACAGAACAGTCTAAAATGAAATTGCTACTAAAGTGTATTTTGTTTCTATGGTACAATTAGACTTTGAAACATGTCTTTATCAGTGTATAAACAGAGGGGCCATTCAGGACCAGAGAGGGCTTAACCCCTGCACTTTGACATCTGTCAGTTGTTCTTGGTACCTCACACATCTAGTGAAGCTTTTCTGGACCTGGGACAGCATTGGACCGTACACAACCGCAGGAGATTGCTAACAAAGTGAGGCATTAATTAAACGTTAATAAACAAATTATTGCTGTAGAGGTTGCAAAATATGTGAGAGTGAATACATTTTGGAGAAATTCTTGAGTAAGGTTTTGCAAGACTCTTCATACTGCATTCACAGCATAGGGTTCTAACAGCATAACTGATGCAGGGCATGTTTTCCATCACCCTGTTGCTAAGATTAAGTTAAAAAAAGATGAAGTCATGGTTATAAAATTCACATAACCAGTTTATACTTGCCTTATCAGTCTCAATAAACTGCTGACCAGGCTTGCATCAGTTTACATAATTAACATAATTATAATGACACTTTTAATGAGACATGTCTGTGCAGGCAAATTTATTCTCCTTACGAAGGAAACTGATGGTAGTTGTGCATGGTGTCACAATAATTTTTTCCTGTTCTCTTAATTGATTTTTAAAATTTTAATTCTATTCAGAAAATGCACAAAGATTGTTCATTGTATGCTTTGCTTTTCTATTCTACATGACTCTCACATGAGTACTGTATAAAGTCACTCATTAGGAACTTTGAAATGTTACCCATCTCTGGAAGCCTCTGCTTTCAGCAAGAGAATGAGAGAGAGAGAAAAAATTCAATGAGAAATCAATTATCATAAATTATATAAGTTTGTGAGAGGAATGGGAAAACGCAGTAACCCTTTTGCATTTTTGTAAAATGGAATGGAAACAGAATTTCAGGATTATTTCCAGTCCCTTATTGTAAAAATGCAATTCCGTTCCTTGTGTGCTGGTGTCAATGCGTGCTTTTGTTTTCACCAATTGCTCTGGCTCAGTGAAATAATTACCTCTATACAGTAATATCGCTCAGGTTAGACACAATAGGAGCAAAATAATTAAGAGCAGTGGTTGGCATAAAATCCAGAAACAGACATGAGCCTCCTTGCCCATCCATGATGGAGAGCAGTGGCTCTCAAATTCAGTCCTGGGGGAACCCTCTGTATCCTGGTTTTTGTTCCAACCACAATTGCAATCCCAGAAATTTGATACGCTGTTAGTTTAACAAGCTGTTAATTTAACAAGCTGTTAATTACATTCTCGGATTTTCTGGGATTATTTACCCTCTTAAAGGTCTAGAAAACTGATACCTGTGAAATCATTGCGGATGTGTTGTCTTAATACGGGTAAGACAAGCTACTGTAAGATGAAAATGCCTAAGCATTGCCCCCTCTCTGGATGTGAAGAAAGCAATATCCTTTTTTTCCCCAAAAATGAGGAGACAAGAAATTGGTTTTATTTCTGGAGCCCACGTAGCAGTATTACAATAACCTGTACAGTTAGCATTTGCAGTGCCAATTTTCACCCTGAACTTTTCACAGAATGCAGTGGATCTCTAAGCAGGCCTACCATTAGCTAGCGACAGTTAAATAGGCAAAGCAAATGATAGCAAGCCAAACCTGCATTATATCAACACGTTTAAGGAAACAATTATGAAAGAACGTAACCACATGTGTTCACAACCTTTACTGAGCAAGAGACTGGCTGGAAGAAAAAGTAGCGTACACAAGGGTCCAGCAGCACCAAGTCTGGAACCTCTAATGTAGCCGACATAAAAAATATTTCCACTGATGCAGCTTTTTTTGCTTGAAATCTCAGGCAATCTGAAGCTTTTGATAACTCAGGCTTTTTACACATTCAGGGTAAAAACATCGCTATGGCTTGATTTCTGGTAAACACTGCCGTGTCTCTTGATCTTTCCAGCACGCATTCTCCTCAGAAATGCATTAGGCCTAGTTAATAAGAGCGCTGCTTCAAAACAGTTTATGGTTGTTTATGAGGAAGAAAGGTTAAGCTGTCACGATGACACTAGCAAGCCCCTGTTCCATTACTCCATGCCTCCACCCAACATCCAGTCTTTTCCATCCCAAGTACAGGGGTCACTGCCACCACTTAACAAACAGCACAACCATCGGCTCATGGTCTTACTTTACATGAGGCTAATTGCTATTTATTAATCGGCGCCTTACTGATTGTGCATCGGTACCTAACTATTTCTATGCAGTTTACTTTTTTGCTGTTACAGTACACCAACAGCAGGCAACTCTGATTCTGAATGCCTGTAGACTTTCCTTCATAGAAACCTTCACCTACGTGATTGAATCGATCATGGGGCTTAGTGAATGCAGATGTACATGTGCTGGAAATAGTATAAAACTGTAAACAGTAGCAGAAGTAACATCAGTGATGGTATTTTAGTATTTACAGTATCTAATTCGGGACATTGGTAAAATGGACAGGATTGTGGTGCTCTAGAGAACCCACCCTAGAGAACCTGTTTGGTTTGTAAGGCATGTATGCAGTTTGGTGTGATTGATTTATTAATGACCACAGCACAACGGAAGAGAGGCTGTCTCTCCAAAAAAACATCACGCAATGTCGATACCAGATAGTTTCAGAAATGCACGCTTTAAACTGACATGGGATACAACTTCTTTCTCAACTGCAATTGCAAATGCCACCTATTTTCTCAGCAGAAGAGTCTGTTAGTCTTACTAATTGGGTGATGATTGTGTATTGAAGTGTTAGGAGGAATATGTCTCGCAGTAACTATTTTTATTTAATTATTGTAGATATCTTTCCTCTCTGCAAGACAGTATAATACTGCTATTCACAGCGTAGGATATGTTCCTGCTGAGTTGGTCCTGGAATTAAGCCTATTTATATTTCAGTGATCATTTAATTCATTATATCATAGGCCAAATTCATTCAAACATGTCTGATGAAAACATAGAAAGCTCATTGTTGTTGTTTGCTGTTGTTGTTGTTGACAGCAGATATAGAGATACAGATATATAAACAGTCATGATCTGATTCAAAATCATTCAGCGGATGCAAACTAATTTTAATGTTAATGCAAGTCACCACTTAATGTCATCTTTGATATCAGTGGTGGATAAAATAATAAATATGTATGATCCCATTGCCTTTAATGTACCATAAACCACTCCACTGTAAAGCAAACATAACCAAATATTTCAATCAAATATGACATCCTTGTTTTGTTCAGTATATTCAATTTTACATTGGATTATCGTAACGACAACTCCCTTTGCATCAGACATAAACCTCACCTTATTTGGCGTCTGCGCTGATGTGTGTGTGTTCGTGTTTGGCCCGCCTGCTGCAATAGCACTGACAGGCTTATGGCTCGGCTCACTTGTCAGCAGGCTGAGTGATGAGAAAGGTCTATCACCTTCTCCGTGTTTAATTTGGCACCTGTAATTTTGGCATGACACGTCGCCTCCGTGCGCCCTGCGGGACTATTTAATTACCACTCCCTTTCATAAGGCTCGGCGGCCGACTCCGGCAACGGCTCCGTCTGAAAGACATGGCCAAAATAGGAAAGCTTTTGGCCAAGACTTTCTCTTGGAGAAGTATGTCCCAAGGCCGTGTAATGCGTGATGTAAAAAAATATCAGTGGGCTAATAACAATGACAAAAATTCTGGGCTTGAGATTGTCACTGAAAATGGAATATTGTGCGTTCGCTCTGTTACGTAGCTTTAAAGTTTACTGTGTCTCTATTACCACCAAGCAAAGTCAGAAATATTTATTTTGCTTGTACTGTATACTGTTCTAGTCCAGGTATAGGTTCTATCATCATATGATCAGGTACGTCCACATAAAGCTTAAAAGGCTGAAAGACAAAAGTAATTCATTTCATTTGAATAACGCTGTTAATTTAAGGGATCTTAAGGATAATTATGGGGGCCGTGTTAATTAAATTTTATTCAAATGAATCAAATAAGCTCAAGTAGCACACTTGATCTCCCATTGGCTTTTTGGTTGAGCCATTCATCGACAGCTACTTGGGACTGTGGAGAGCCGTTAACATTCACAGGAGTGTGACGGTCTGATCCATTACATTCTGACATATAGCCTCATTAGATGCTCAACGTTGTCTGAGTTTATTTACCTTGGAATGGTTTATCTGTCAGTGTGCTTAGAGACACACACATCTGAATGAGAGATTAGGGTGAAGGGGGTGGGGGGGGGGGGGGGGGGGATGAAAGCCTTAATAGAACTCTTTGACCATGTGACTAACGCAGAAGGAAGATTAAATTTACACCTACCACTTCAGCTGTTCTGTGCACCATTACACGGTGTCAAGGTTGTGCATCCATTCAATTACGCACCTCTGTGTTTTAATCCCCCAAATTCCAATCTCTTATTCAATTTGTTTCCAAGAGCATTAGGCTCAATAAGTGAAGTATTTATCTTTAACGGTTTTACAGGGATTTTTTTTTAGGCAGGAAAGTGCTGCGGCAGTACTTTCGATCTGGGAATGCTGGGTAAACACTTGCCTGAAACCTATTAAAGCCGACTCAGTTTTTTTTTTTTTTTTTTTTAAGAAGAGGAATAACTGAAAGCACCTGCACACATTTTCTCATGAGAGTGTAAAATTCAGGCAGGAATATGTCATGGATTGATCTTGGGTTTAATAGTGTTGAGATTTTACTGTGATTCTGACACAGAATCACAGAATGGGAGTATGAGAGAGTGAAAGAGAGAGAGGGAGAGCGAGAGAAGAGTGAAAGAAAAGAGACAGAGTGAGAGAGAGAGAGAGAGAGAGAGAGGGGGGCTGATACATGTTTGATATATGGCTTATAAATATGTATATTTTATTGTACATCCAGGTTTGCTTTCAGAAACAGGACAAGCTTGGTGTGAAACTGAACTGTGAGAGAGCTGTGAGCTGTGAGTTGCGCTGATCATGCTGTGGGCATCAAAGGCAGATGCCTGGAACTTGAGGAGCACTCTCCCAGAAAGCTCTATTTTTGGATGCCTGCCCCTGTTTGTTCAGTGCTACCCTTTGAACATGAACACTGTTTACACTGTTTGGGGGTGTCATACTTTATCGGAACGCCATCATGCGCCTTGGAAGACCAAATCATTTTCCTTTCTGATCAACATCCAAAATATGCAGCTCTGGCCATGTGTTCTCTCCCTTGGCATGCTTTTTACCCACTGCCAGATTGAACATTCCAGTTTATTTTTGAGTACTTTTTGTACCCCCGTTTTCTCCCTAGTTTGGAATTCCCAGTCGTACGCTGCCATGCTTCTGCTGCATTCGCTGCGGGCAACGCGAGAGAGTGTCGGAGAGCAGGCACTGTTCTCCGAAACACGTGACGTTCCCAGCAGCTTCATTTCATACCGCAGCCCGCAAGCCAAGCATGGGTCGACGGAAGACATGTCACGCGTAGCATCAGGAAGTGAATGATCGAACCAGCAGGGAATGTGAATCTTGGCTGAGTGAACCTTTCTTAACCCTGGGTGATGCTACCGCCAATTGTACTGTACATCACCCTGCAAGCCTGCTGGTCGCGGTCGGCACTGACATGGTCAGGATTCAATCACAGACCATGGAGCCCATCCATGCCCTAGAACGGTACCACCCAGTAGCCAGTTATTTTATTCTTCAGTTTCTCTGGGTTTATCACATTTATTGCATCTATGAAATGTGGTTGGTAGTGTAGTAGTGTAGTATAATGGGTAAAGAACTGGTCTTGTAAGCTAAAGGTCACCGGTTTGATTCCTGGTTTGGACATTGCTGTTGTACCTTTGAGCAAGGCGCTTAACCTGCATTGCTTCAGGGTATACCCAGAAGTATAATTGGATGCAATGTAAATGCTATGTTAAAAAGTTGTCTTAGTCGCTCTGGATAAGAGTGTCTGCTAAATGCCTTGGATGTACTGTAATGTTACAGAAATGGATATTGGAGTTGAAATAGCGCTCTTTTATGACACTTTTAATTATTCAGGCATGTGTCCCTGTCACCAGGGTGTACTTTAAAGCCATGTATAAGCATCGTTCAAGAATTTAGTTTATATCCCCTTTCTATTGCATATGGCAGAGGAATAAAAACATGAATTAAGATTTGGTAATACATTCCACTTGAACTGCTTTTCTATTCTGTGAAAAATACACAACTAAAAACTTGTGGATTTTGAAGGGAGGTACAGTATGTTTTCTGTTCTTTTGTTGTTCCATGGGGAATTTCTCAGTCGTGTTGCTCGTAGTTAAAGCGGTCTGTTTTGCTAGTGCATTGCTAGCTTCTAAAAACACAGTGGTGACTGTTTAATCCAGCCTTTGAAGTGAGGGCCGGGGGCGGGGGGCAGTGTTTGGGAGAACCGCATGAATATGTGTAACTGTAAGGTCTGTTTAGCATTAATGGGGGTGCAGGCGCTTTGTTGTATGCCAAACATTATACATTATAATTCAGCTGTTGCGAGCTTTTCCTTTTGAAAAATTAAGCTTTGGTTCTTCTTGCTGTCGTTGAATGATTTATTCATCGAGACTTAAAACGCATTATTTCAAATATTGACAACATTACGACAAGGCAACATAATGAATAAGCCAGATAAAAGGCTTTGTGTATATCATCCTTTTATGGCCTCCGAGTCAGTTAAGATCTCTCGCTGTTATCCTGTACTATGCTATGAAGCTTGTGTCTATTTCTCCCATTCAGCTACTTGCCGGAGTGGACTCTTTGCATCTACTTTATACATACCAGTTGTACATATCAGTAATGTACAGTATATTTTGTAGGAGCAGGCTGGGTGATGCTTCTGCAAAGGCATTTTGAAATGAGAGGCTTAACAGTGTTCAAGGCTACTGCTTGAAGTTGACCTTCCACGCCTTTGCAATTTTGTGAATTGACTTTGGAAGTATTGAAGCTGCACTCAGCCAGATTGCTCCCTGATTTGTCCTTGAAGATGAAAGGAGGCAGTCCCATATTATTCTCAAATTACACCAATTATGGCAATCGGCAACTGGAAAGGACTGAATCAAATGTAATTTTCTGTCTGTGCATTTAATGAAATCATTATTATGGAAACGCTCCAGATGTACATTTTCTGTACTCAGTTTTGCTATACATAATTTGGAATATTTGGAAGACATGAATAACATCTACAGTAACCTGCATGCACTTGTAAATGTGGTTTGATTCCCTCTCACACCGAATGGGAATTTTAAGGATATTTGTATTCTGTTATTCTTCGAACCAATGTGCCATTTAGTAGATATTTCAAGAAATTTACCATGCATGTGACTATATTTCAAACTAAAGAAAAAACAAAGATATTCAATATTGCACTGCATTTATCAGTATTGGAACTGTGAGTTCTTCTAAAAAAGTGCACCCCAGATTAAACATATAATAAATCACTGTGATGATTAGTGAAGGTGATCACTAATCACTGCATTCATTCAATAGCCTCAGTCGTTTTCAAGTTGCATTTTCTAGGTGAAGTATGTTAGAAATGAAGATTCCAGTAAGCGTTAACCCTCCTGAGAAAGAGCTGGACTGCACTTGTATCACACCAGATGCAATTGGGTCAACATGGAAGGAACTGGCGTTAAAACATTCGAAGACAAGCAACTTTAATGAAGGAGAGGAACTGATAGGCATTGAGTAAAAGACAGGCAAGACAGAGGAGTGCTGTCAGAGAGATGTGCCCTCTTTACCCTTTAGTTGTTCCCCCCCCCCAAAAAAAAAAAAAAAACAAGGAAGGAATTATTTAATTGGGTTATTAAGAAGGATTTCTGGTGTCAGGGCATGGTTCCCATGAGGTGGCCTGTGTGGGTGGATGATGGCAGATGTTGGAGGAAATTGACAGAGGGGGTTTTGGTTCAAGCGTAGGGGGATTGCAGAATGAATGTTGGATCCTGCAGTCCACGTCCTTTTCGAGTGGTAAGAGTCGTGCTTAACACTGCAGCCATTTTGAATCCCATGATAATTGATTGTTTATTTTAAAAAGTGCACGCACACACACACACATTAATTATCTAAATGTTCAAACTATATTATTTGTACATATACACTGTCATCTCCAACACACTTGGATATCCTGCAATGAAATCAGAAAATGAAGGGTGTTTTTTAACCAGAGGATTTTGGATGAATCTCATATTTCTTTCTGACCCTGCAGCAACTGGTATTGTGTACCACATTAATAAAAGATCAAAGAATACGTGGAGAAGGGTGCTGTTTCTACAACCGTTGTACATGTTATCCCCGGAATAAGCTGCAATGAGTTTTTGGTCCACATAAAAAACATACATGCATTCTTACTATTTATCGACATGTCTGCTCTTTCCCCTCATTATTTAAAAAAAAATCAAACAAACAGAAGCCCATCTGAGCTCGTTACTGATGCAGAGGCAGAGGCCAGGTTTTCCTGAAAGTACGAGCGGCCCGATTGAGATTCCACCGGTTGGTGTCTGAATCAGCTTCATTAATGCTCCAGAAGCTCTCCTCCGCAGCTCCTTCTTACCAGTAATCAGGATCATTTAATTTCCCGCGAGACATTAAGGAAGTATCCGAGTCTTATACCTGAGCAAGCCGGTGAGGAAATGGACACTGTTTTCACGGTACGCCACTGGAGGTGAGAACCGCAGATGGTTTCAGTGGTTCTTGTTGCTCTATTTATCCTAATTTACATTTAGGTTAGATATTTGTGCTGCTTTCAGTGAATTTAGAATGGTTATGATACGCTGCTACACACAGCAGAATCAGATTAAGTGATACATTGTGATCAGAATATTAAAGAAGCTTTTACAACTGGGGATGTATTAGCAATTCAAATTCAAATGAAAAGCTTTTTCAGCTTTTAGGTCTTGCAAAAAAAATCTTGGTTAATGGTTAATGGATGAATATCCTGTTACAAATACTATTTATGTATCACATTTATGTTAATCTATTGTCAATGCATACACTTTGTGGTTTTATTCAGCCACAACATAGATTTGCAGGCAAATTTTCACGGTGCTAACAATCATGATTTTCCTAGTAAACAACATTTGTTTGCGGAATCTATCAAGCTGTTTGTTTGTTTTGAGTTTTCTCATTATTGTTGATAGAAAGGTTTCTTCATTTCTACACCTTCAGGCAGTGGTTCTCAAATCTGGTCCTGGAGGCTCTCTGTTTATGCTGCCTTTCTGTTCCAACCAAAACTGCAATCCCAGAATTTTAAGAAGCTGTACATTTTTTATGTTTAGAGGGATTATTTACCCTCTCAAGCCACATTATGTCATAGCTATGCATGCCATGAAGAATAATAATCCCATGTTAATTTTATGCTTATTGTGATATGTTGCAAACGATTGCAGAAAAAGAGGTCAGTTGTTTTTAACTGATCAAATTAAAGACTGACGTGAATCAATAGGCTCCTAATTGGTGAAAATGTGGACACCTGACCCCTAAAACTAACCATTTGAAAGATAATGAAGAATTCAAAGACAAAGCAAATGATAACACCAGTCTTAACCTCAGTCTTTCGTGTTTTTATGTAATAATCCCTCTAAAAAGCACCTCTCTTTTTGAATTCTGAAAAATTAACAGTTTTTAACAGTTAAAAAAAAAAAAATTCAGGCGTTGCAATTGTGGTCGGAGCGAAAACCAGCATACACTGCGGGTCCCCAGGACTGAGTCTGAGGCCCACTGCCAAAGATTTTCTGAGAGATAGGGAAAATGAACACAACCACAGAAATCACCAGTAAAATAAATAATGATTCCGAGGCACTGATCCAGCTATTGCTGATACCAGATTTCTCAGTCTCAGTTTTTTAGCCAATCTGAAGTTTGTAAATGCACAATAAGCACATCTTTTCAGAAAAGCTGCGCTGCAGCCTTCTGATTCCTCTTGATATGATTTACTAGAGGAGGTCAGCCAGCTGGCTGTGATTTCAATGTCTGACACATGATTCACGCCACTCTCGCCGAATGATGACTGCCAGCGCGTCTCATATTTATCATTGTGCGCTGCCTTGCAGAGAACAGTGTTTGCTTTTGAAGTGATCCGCGAGTGATTTAGGAGACAGAGGAGAGCTGCGTTCCACAGTAGCCGTGGACATTAAACCTCAGAAATATTGGAATACGCTTATCTCCCTCTCTTCCTGAGGAAAGCAGAGAGGTGACATAACCTACGGCAGTGAGACTTAGAATATGAATGAGATGCCACCCTTCTTCTTAAGAATTTAAGCATTCATGCCCATTGTTAATTTATTATTTTTCACTAGGCGAATTCTAATCACTGAAGTACATTCTGTGACCATTTCATATCAAATTCTAAAAGACAGACTATATTCTCAGCAGTAAATTGTGAAATATTTAGCCATATAATCAACTGCATGCTATAGATCCTTAATAGTCCAGGTCATTTTTGACCCACCTATGCATTAAAAGGGTACTGAGGAGCCTAAGGGTTAATGTTTTTAGATCACAGAGCTGACCTGTGTTTGTATTTGTTGAATGGCTTAAGGAATTTGTAAGTCTGAACAAAATGCCCATGTGCATGTGTAGTACGCCATATATTTATAGTTGCGCAACATGGGCTTTGTTTGGGGCTGCTTGTGCAATGCACTGGATGAAAAGGGTAAAAAGGGTAAAAAGGCCACACCTCCCCACACAGAAAAGAGTGCCACGCCCATAAATGCCTCAAACACATTGTAGAACCACATATACAGGTAAAGGTGAAGTGCATCGTTGATATGCCACAGTATGGTTTATTTTATAATATTTTCAAGGTAAAAATCCTGCATAGTATGCCTTTAAGGACCATCTGCTAGACTGTGTAGGTGCCCTAGAGAGCAGAGATTAGGCTGGGAGATAAGGTCAAATTTACCGAGATATAATTTATTGATTGGGAACGTTCCAACATATATGGAGTTATACGAAGCATACATAAAACTGTATAATAAAGCAGTCACTAAAATAACTGCCAGGACAGAATCACATTACAAGATGACTAAATGCATACAATCATATGCAAATAAATGATCCATCCATATTCACATGACTCTGAATGAAAATAATTTCCATTTGTGGACCCAACCAGTTATTCTAATCCAACTCATCAAATGTACTCAAATTATACCTGAATTCTCCATTGTGGACATATTTTATTGTTTTCCACATCCACTTTCATCATTGCACACATTAAATTTTTTATAAAAACAAAAAAAACTGCAATACCATCACCCATTCAACTCATACAGGCGAATCCAGCTCTATTACCTATTAAGCTTTAGGGATAATAGTCCACCTGCTCCCCTTGTGTCTCCCAGGCAACGGAGTCCCTGGAGAGGTTGGCTCTGACATCACACGGGTGAGAAACACGTAGTGCTTCTGCTGCCCTGGCATGAAAGAGGTGTTCAGACTTTTGCTTGAACTTGTGTTACAAAAACTAGCCATTAATGAGCTTTGATCTGTCTCCCAGAAGACTGTTTCTTTTCCTCTGGAGAACAAAACCCAGAGTGCCTTGTACCCGAGGAACCCGTCAGCACAAAACAATTAACCCAGCCTACAGATATAAAAAAATTAATCAATTAGCTCAAACCCCAATTGGCCAATCCATACACGGTTGGTCTATGTGGCAACTGTGAAGCACCAAGCTCCATTGTTTACTATTGTATAAATGTCTTGAAGTATGTTTCATATTTTACAAATCTCTTGCATTAGCAATGCAAATGGGCTTGCTTTCGTTGGAAGGTTTGAAAAGATTCACGTTTAGTACTTGCATTCGTACCTTACTGCAGTTTGTCATTCCAACTGACACTTTCATTGTGATAAGATGAAAGAAGTCACCTGCCAACACTTTCCAACATAATTCTACAGTTATCCCAAGAGAATATATACAGTGAATTGTTACAGAAATTAAGGGGACATCAAAGGGGAAATGTAATTTATTTTGGATCACTGTCAGTAAGAGGAATATCCTACATTACGGAATGCGTATGTTTATCGTTTGACATGGCCTTTTCGTACGCTGAAGTAAAAGAGGATGAAACAGCAAAGCAAAAGCATCAGCATTATTAAATATAATTGCGGTCCGCCTGGACAGGCTGTCATTTCAAATACCAGACCAGGAATTAAACATTCATGACAGTTGACTATCTTGGAAAGGGGGTTTTCTTGTGACACCCGTCAGATCATTTGCAAGGTGTCATCATCACTCGTCTGCTCACTTCAGTAGTAATCACACTAGCACTCCTCCTACACAACACTCAGAGCCTGGCCCTTCTCATCAGTACCGCGACAAGGCCGATCCTCTCAGCCATCAAGCACATTCACTAGTCATGTAAAAATTATATTACTGAAATGACGCAGACAATAAAAACTCATCCTTTCAGGGAATTCGAGAACTTTTGCACATTCCCAGAATGAACCTTATCTTTAATGAGCCTTCAGTTGAAATATCTGTATGGTAACGCAAACATATTTTCCGCAGGGCATTTCACTGGATTATGGATAGTCCTGGGATACCTGAGAATGCAATCCAGATTCAAAATATACAGGATATCTTGAAATCAGCGACCAGAAAATCTTTGTATCCCTCCACATGAGTCCACCCTCAAAAGAAGAGACCAGGATCAGGCAGCACTTAGCTTTATAATCCCAAAGTGTCCACTCGTATATAGCCTAAAGGATGTGTTCTGCTTCTTTTCCAGAGAGGATTATTTATTCTGCCATAGTTTTGTTGCTGAAGTGTATACAGAATAATGAGAAAATAACTGCATTGGATTTTGCCCAAATTGAAAGGTAATTTGATATGCATACTATGCAAAGGCTCAGCTGGCAGCTGCAGAGGCTTGTGCCATGCAAGAAAGCAAACATCTGGAAAACATCCAAATGCAGAAATGGGAAAAAAATTAAAGCACTTTAATTACTGAGCCAAAGGGGAAGATTTAAATTACCAATAAACCAACAGCAATTGCGACTGCATTATTTCATTCTCATGGCTGAGTTACATTTCTGTTGTGATTCCCATTTTTGTTTTGCTTGAAAAATAAAAGGTTTAAAAGACAGCATGCAAGACAGCATAACCATTTGAAAAGATGTTGCTTTATTTCATCATGTGAAACATGGAAATTATACAGTAATGCTGCCCCTGCCCCCTTTTCCAAAAATAGCAGTGTGTGTAAAGAACAAAAAATTTAAAAGCTCCATAATAAAATAGCTAGCCAACTCTGGTACAATACAGACTGATTATTAAGGGGAAACGAAACTTCATGTCTCAACACTGCACAAATGATTGAAACATACAGTAACAAATCAAATCACAAGGTTTTTATGTTGTTTTTTGGTGACATTTTCAAGTTCAACTTCACTTAGACAAGAATATTCTAGGTTTCAGCCTTCATTTAAATAGGATTACATAATGCAAATGTCAAGTACATATTTAACCTCATTTACTCTTAGGAACACCTTAAACTGTTACTGCTATTTTTCAAACTAACAGTGATTTTAGAGTGCCAATGAAGACTGTCATTGGTACTAAAGATTTTGTCACATTTTCTTCGGTGCGGACAGCAATGTTATTTTCCATACAGATAGCGAATCTGCGGTAGCATTTGGCTTAGAACCTGGTTTCTGAGGTACCTCTTTTCAAACTGTTGCTCATGAACTCGTCGTGTTCAAAGCTCAGGTTGTTATGAGACCTGGAGATCATGAGCAGTTTTTCTTTCTTGGTGTAATCCCGTTTGCTGGAGGCCTGCGGCACCAGCAGCCTGTCCATGGGGTCCTCCTTGTTCTCCAGCCTCATGTACCCCTTGCTGTTGCTGCGGTCCAGCCTCGGCCAGCTTGGGTGCTTCCTCTGCTCTGGCTGGACCGTCAGCGTCGAGGAACCCCTCTCCAGGTCCAGAGACTTGGAGTGGACGGAGAGCATGTGGAGGGAGCTGTTGGAGCCGAAATCCTTTCGGGCGGCGCCGGGAGAGAGGTACCTCTCGCTGGCAGAGCCAGGAGACAGGGATGTTCTCGAGGACATGGAGGGGGACTCCGTGTCAGAATTGCTTCTGAGGAAAATCATGTTCGGGGATTTGGACACTTTGGATATGTCTGGTGACGGGACAGCCAGGGACTCCACGGACGGAGGCCCGGACCGGTCCCTCCGAAGCTCGGAGTCCTCCGTGATGTTGTCGATGTCTGGCTCGTCGATCACGCAGTTGTTGAGCTTTATCACAGGCAGGGTGAATGCGCTAATGGAGGACGACACGATGGACCTGGTCTGGCACCTCTTGGAGGGGTTGCTCCTGTCTTCCCTGTGCTTTCTACCGTCAGGCTGCAGGCCAAAGATGGAGTCTGACCTCTCCCTGTAGTTGGGGAGCAGAAGGCCGGACCCTCCTTTGGCCTCACTCAGCAGGCCCTCCTCATCGTCGGTGGAGCTGGCCCTCCGGGATGGCCGCAGGTCATTCCTCATCCCAGAGAAGGTCAGCAGGGTGTTGGCTGCCAGCTTGGAGGCGCACTGGTTCTCATAAGTTCTCACCTCCTGCTCGCCGTAAAGGCCGGAGCAGGCCCCGTTCATGAACCTGTTCTCCTTCATCCTCAGGCTGTGGATGTCGATGACGGTGGAGTACATGTCCCTCATGTGGATGACCTTGGTTTCCCTGTCCCTGTTCTCGTGGAGGATGGCGTTGGCGCAGATGAAGATGAAGATCCCGATGCCCATGGTGAAGGGGCCCAACATCTTCATCTTCTCCGAGTGCAGGTGCTGCTCGAAGAACTGCGCCACCGTACCGCCGAGGTCACGGGCCACCTGGGTGTCGTTGGTGGACAGCTTAGCGCCGGCCACCAGGAGGTGCTCCTTGTGCGGCCAGTAGCCCAAGACGGCCATGGCTATGCCCACCATCAGTATCAGCAGACCCAGGATGAGGAAGAACCCGGAGGGGGAGTAGAAGCGGATCTTGCCCCTGACCACCACCACGTCGGAGCGGGGCTTGCGCTTGGTCTGCTTCTTCTCCTGCTGGGAGCCTGGCGTCTGCAAGGGCAGGTGATGCTGGGACCTCGCTGAGTCCTGCCTCTTCAGAGCCGCGAGGCCCGTGATTACACCGCCGGTCGCAATCATCTCTGATGCTGTGAACCGCGCTGTGGGAAAGACAACAGATAATAACGTAAAAATGCATCTGCTTCCTTGACAGGCTATTTCCTTGTCACTCGCATGCACTCCTTGTTGACTGAACTGAAGGACACATAACTGATTTAACCTCGGAAGGGCTCAATCAGGCTTTAAAATTCAGTTAGCTGTTGTCAAGCCGACAGATTCCGCGCCAAATAACGCATTGACCTTAAATTAAATTAATTTAATTTCCGCTGCCAAGTTTTCAGAGACATTTTTAATCAAGCATTACAACCTCAGGGAAACAATTGTTCTGATATATCAGGGTATCACTTTTTCATTTAAAAAGGTTTAAATGGTTTTAAAAACGAAACCAGATAGAAATTGGCTTGTACATTCGTCACCAAATGAATCCAGGACATTGGTTTAAAAAAATCCTCCCAGCTCTCTCCCACGCTTTCTATCATTTCACTTCCTGGAAAAATTGCATTAAAAAGCCAACTAGTCTGAGCCAAATACACAGTCATAAGAGATGTGCTATAAATCAAACAGGGGGGTGCTGGCTCAGGAATCTACTTGCAGGATGTACCACATGACACACAGTCTAAATCTGAGGGAAAATTCGGCAGGAAACAGCCCATTATGCCGACGGTCAACAAGAGAGCTGCGGGAGATCCATCCCCTGAGATTTAGAGACATCCTACTTCAGGGGTTAGTGATTAAACTAATGATTATAACCAATATTTCAGCATGTGTGAATACACAATGATCTGCCAAAGTAGAAGAATCACACTGATAATGCAATAAAATCAGAACATGCCTGCTATGAGCTCTTCTGGAAACAGGTAAGCGAATCATGAATTTCTTGAGGTACTCCTGAAGACAGTGTGTAAAATTTGTTCTGTGTGTGTGTGTGTGTGTGTGTATGTAGGTGTATTTTGTATGTGCGCTGGATTGAAGACACTATTTGATGATGTCGAGCACAGCAGGAACAAAACTCTCCAAAGGAGATGACGTCATGGCATGAGGGCTGTAAGCAGAAGGATGTTTGTTTCAGGAATCCCTATGGGGACCTGGGTCAATTTCATCTTCACAGAACCTCACTGATTTTCTATAATGCACATACTACACATATTCTCACCATCCCACACGTGAACAGTGACCTTCAAAATGGATACAGTCGGGGAGTAAAATAGTCTTATTAATAGTGATGGATTCTCTGGCACCCCTGAGTTTTTCTGCCTCTGCTTTTGTTGGCACTGATGTGGGCGTTGTACCCTTTTGATGTTGACTTTACCTAAAGTTCATTAAATACCAAAATTGATTGTGCCAATGAACGGAGAACAGTCTCCCAACCACTTACAGTGGCGTTGATCGTCCTGGCATTTTTGGGACATATAAAAGTTCATAGCAATGTTTTGGCACCTTATTTTGTACGCTCTAAATTATTTGTTGCAATACTATGTCATGTCAATGGTTTAAAATTAAGAATGTCAAAGACATACAAACATACAAATGGACAAATGTCAGTGCAGCAGGGGTTGCAAGATATATATATATATAAAATTTAGGAGTAATAGTAATAAATTTTTGTAATAGTAACATAATGTTCTGTTTCCAAGACAACAGACAAAAGCAAGCGATTTCCCAATTTTAATCTAAAGATCCTTACTCTACTCAACCAGAAACCATATGAAAATAGGTCCTAAAACAAGACAGCACGTTAAAATAAACTAACATGAATACTATAGGGATAACCATTTTCAAAAAGCTTAAATCATTTGATTGCAATACTGGCTACTATCTCATGCTCTGTGATGTGAACACACACCCTCAGTTTGACAGTTACTTTCCATTTGAAGTCTTAGATTTGTATGCTGAGAAACAACTCCTCCTTAATTGTATGCATGAGATCAATTGCTCCATATTTAGACGCCTTTAGGTATCACACTGCTGTAGATACTCCAGTCATTATTTGAAATCACTGTATGTTTTTATTATTTGAAATCCCATTATGCAGAAATATGAGAGCGTAATTGCTGTCATTCCACACAAATAATTATACATTTTCTGCCAGGGCTAGAAAGCTTATCCAGCGGTGTGTCAATGTGTTTAATCTCGCATAGCAATCATGTACTGTTTAAGACAGGGGCTTCATGCACCACGTTAGCCAAATCTGATACTGGTTCGGTTTTCTACTCGTCTGTAGCAAGGGTGTTCTAATGGGGGAATAATGGAGTAGAATGACTGTGGTGTTAACTTTCGAATCTGAAGGCAGTCAATGGATTTTCACATGCCATATTGACCTGAAAGTGCATATACACATTGATGAAACATGCTGTACAAGCTGGGCTCGCAGGTCACTTCGACTTAAGATTCCTAATGAAACTCCAAGGATACAAATGATGAGAATCTATCTGCTCCTATAGTAACCTAGATAGGCAGTTAGATAAATCTGCCAGTATGATATCTTATAGTACAAATTGTTTTAGTATGAGTGCTGCTGTCCATTTTCTTGACTGACATGATAAAAGAGATAAAATATAGATGGAACTATCATGTTGTGTGTATCAGTGTCTGGCTTTTGACTGGAGTAAACTGTATTTTCACTTCACCTTTAGCTCCAATTTTTAGTAATAGTTGTTGCCAGAGTCCTGCGCTTACTGTGTCACATTAGTTGAATGAATGCATTATCTCCAACAAACTGGGGTCCCCGGCCTCACCAAACGGCAAAGTTTCAAGTCGGGTTAACATAACACAAGAAACTACGCATTATTTGATATGCATACTTAAAATACTACACATTTTTTATGTTAGATGGTGAATATACATTGTTTTCATTATCGTATTTAAAATTTTGCTATAATATATCAGGTTGAAAGTCCTAAGTCCTAATGCATACTGAAGCCATTTGTAACTCTTTAGAATGAAAAGACAAACAATGTAAGAAATATTACATTGAAGGAAGATGGAGATTACCTACTACTGTAGCTTGTTCACTCATTAAAAAGAAATATCTGATACACTATGATTGGATTTTCTGGTTAGACTTGAGGAAAACAACACACAGAGGTTATGTACATAATTGGTGGCTTGAAGTAAACGTGTATTTTGCACTGGAGGAAGATCAGAGGTTATGAAGATGATGACACACATAGACACAGGCAAGGTACATGAACTAATGTTCCCTTCCTGGCTCCTTAATGTCTCCAGTCTCTACTTCTGTGTCTGTGTTCCAGCTGAAAATCTGTCAATCTCACTGGACCCAATGATTGCATTCTAAAAAAATGGTTTCAGATACAAGACTAAAATAATTAGCGGGGCAAAAACACACTCGGATCCGGATGTTGTGTAGGGCTGCCTGCTGTAAGTGCTATGACTCCGCGAGGTCCCTGATGTTCTGTTTTCCAAGTACAAAGGCCCAGCAGCATCATACGCTTTTTTGTTCAGGGATGAGGCTACATTAAAAATCCACTGATTTCCAAGAATAAAGCAGAGACCACAGAGAACAGAGGATCACCCTGCCCAGGAAGGAAGAGACCACAGACTTCTCTGGGTGACAGAAGACTGGGCTGGGGGAGGTCTGACCATTGCTCTGGAAGGTGAGGGAGTGAGGTACACTGCACACAAACTGAACATCTCATCAGCATTCTTTTGTTTTGATAAATCATTTTATGACAAATTAATTGCAATCATAAATTAATGGACAACTAATGAATCGGCATCTTATGATTTTTCAGTGATCCATCACCAAGTGCCTATTTGTTGAACCACGTAAGCACAATAAAAACAGCAGCAGTATAAAATATGCCATCGTGAATTGGACTACTTTTGTGCTGTGTAAAGGCAGTGGCATAATTCAGTTAAGAGTTCAATTGCAGACTAGTCTTGTTATAAATGGCTGCAGTTGGTCTATCGAGAGCTACTACCAAAACATTAAATTAACCAAAATCTGGTTGATCAAGCGTTATTTAAAAAAAAAAAAAAAGTTTCTGCTCATCTGATAAATCATGACATTTTTTAAAGTTCATATGAAAGAATATAACACGAATAGTACTTCAGCCTCGAAATTAATTTCCAGATGGTGGAAAAACAGTATCACTATACCATATAGGACACGTGTGCGCTGAGTGAGTGACTGGGCGATGTAATGAGAAGGTTGAACTCACAAAAGCGATCCATCCAACGCTCTATAGACATGCCATTCTTCGCCCAAATATGTTGAGAAATGCGTCAGCTACATCGTAATGGCTGGTGATAGTTTTCGTGCATCCGAACTTGTCGGAGGGTATAAGAATTTTAGGACCACGTGAAGTGGCCATACATGACAGGAATAAGGAGAAACGACCTATTTTCTGAGGACATTCGTGAAACGTCGAAAAGGATATCGTATTTAATTAATGATCAACCATTTTATCTTTGTCTTCAAGTGCGCGCAAGAGAGATGTTCGCCACTGATAGCTTGCATGCTCTTAATGCTCATAAAATAGGAAATATGTGTATGTAAGAATGGACAACTAAAAAATGTCAATAAACAAACCGAATTAAGAAAAAACACAATGCAACTTCGAACGTGAAACAGTTCTAAACAGTTCGGATATGTCGATAAAATGCGTTTATTCCGTTATGCCACTGTCCATAGCTTAACTTATCAAGCATTCTGAATTGCATTAAAATACTTGTTAAATAATTGTTAGCAGAATATGGTTGTAACAAGGGTGAAAATAACCCAGGTGGGTTCATTTTTAAACGTATAGCCTATACTCACCTGTTTAGAAAACGGTTTCTTAGTGTGCCATTGTTATTTGACCATTACGCGGGGAAATGTTTGGCGCAAACCGGGTTTTCTCAGTTCTCCAGATCGCAATGCCATGCGCATTTGTATTCCCCATTTAGTATAACTTGCTCTTTCTCACTCTGAGAAGAATCGGAATGCCATAGGAAAAAAGATCCAACTTCCGTGGATGTGGACTCTCTCTTCATTATTTCCCTCCATTTCGGACACAGTAAGTGCTGAAACTAGCCATCCAGGCGCACAAAAGATATAATACATTGTTTATTATTTCAGTTACTTCATCAAACGTCTCCACGTTCTTTCGCCTCGGTCCCCAATAGGTACAACTCTAAGGAAACAAATGCATAAAGATAGCCGTTTCATTTCTCCTCCAAACCAACAAGTTTCAAATACTGGTCAGTTGTTATTATTTTAATTGAGATAATGGCATTATCAAATCTTTCATGTTTACTCAATAAAATCCGTCCGTGGACACTCTGTATGATACCACAATAGGAAGAGTCCACTTTTGTCCACTTTTAAATGAGCATTTGTTGTAATGTTCTTTTTAAACATAGAACCAAACCATGGGCAAGCGCACTGTAAAGTTTCCTTCCCATTTGGAACGGTATGTATAATCCACGGAGACTGAAACCCGACGTGGTCTTTCCTTTTAAATATATGATGATTATCCTTTCCTTTACCACGGAGCGACAGAGATGTCTGCAAGCAGATTGCTGGTGAAAATACGCTCCCTCTACTCAAAGCATTGTCAGAAAGGGAAGCCTGGCGACTGGCGAGATTTGTACGCTCACGTGACGCTTCACTTTAAATGACGCACAATGAACCGAGGAGGAAAAAAATGGCAATTTAAATGTATGCATCGCTGAGGTCAAGGCATCCAATTCCAATTGTCAGATTGGTTATATTAAACAGTTTCACCACAAGACAAGAAATGAAAATTCCGAACGTCAGATGTTATATATTTTCATTCGCTTTATATTAATAGATATAATTCGATTTTTCAATATTCACAGCGTCAGATAACAATCTAAATTGTTGTGCATCTAGAGTCCGTATATGAAAAAAGCCATTGTCATATAACGCAGATTTATAATAAATGAATGTATGGCAACACACATTAACCCCAAGAGCTATGCCTGTTTATAAAGGGCAGTATCAATGGGTGTGCATCATGTACATAAGTCACAGTTTATGTTTGCTTAGCACATGCTCCACTTTTATAATCACTTTAATCATGCAGAAGTGATTTAAAAAAAATAAACATTTAGCCAGCTTGACGGAAGAAAAAAGCTTCCACATCATTCATTGACTTTCCTGACAGACAGTACATGCTGACCAACCCTTGGCAGAATGACATAAAAACAGACACTTATGGAGACAGCATGCTTGGTTGCTGTTACCCCCTACTAAAGAGTTAACCAACAGAACGAGATCCATATCTAAATCCTTGCAGATGTTTGGAGTCTCTGCAATTTCCTGTGTTTATACAACTCATATCTGCCTCAACTCTGTAAAAAAGTTAAATCTTTACAGTGTGGATTCTGGGCAGGGAAAGATTCCGTTTATGACTTCTCCAAAGACTTAGTTTTCAAGTTAGAGATGTGCTTTTATCTGATCCAAAATGGATAAAAAAAAAAAAAAAATTTACCTTTAGTATCATGCTGCTGATGTAAGATTCAAGGCATGGGAGATTTTTGATCTGAAAATGTTTATCTTTCCTATTAACCTCTATTTTACCTTTTTGCTCCTTGTGGGACAGTTTTGGAATTCCAGTGTGGTTTCTTTGTTGGGTTGTTTTGCGTATCTGTTTGGACAATGGCACGAGAGGGGGAGTGTGCAGCATGAAATATATTTTTATTGTTTTAGACATGCTACTAGCCAAGATTGGTCGGTCTGCCCATTCTCATCTCTGAAAGTTCAGTTTTTATCATTGTTCCCTTGTTCCATAAAGACAAGACTTAATTGTAAAACCTGTTGTTGGATTTGTAATTGGTTACTGATTGTAAATTTTATGCCTCTCCACTGCAGACACATATCTCTGAATGGCAAATTAAATGGGTCTGTTGCTGTGGCTGAAGTGGATTTTTTTTCATCACAGTCTAGATCATTCATCATAGTATTACACAAACTACATTCGGTGATAATTCCTTGAATGGATAATTATGACTCCTTATATACTGTATAACTGCATGTTCCTTTGTAAGATTTTTCCGTTCAAATTCTTAATGTATAATGAAAGCATGCTTGTACATAATTTATAAAAGAGCAGCAGGCAGAAATGAACAGGTAATTAATTTTACTGTTCGGCAAAGAAAAGGTAGTGGCACTTGAGATATGTTTACAACTATGACTTAACACCTTAACATCCAGAAATACTACAGTAGGTGTCAGTTAAAGACAAGCAAAGATAAAGAAAGAATGGTTAAAGACTCTTCACCACCCCAGAGGCTGCTTTCATAGGCTTTAAATCTCATCTAATGCATTGGTATCCTTTCCCCTTTTAGATCTATCAGAAATGTCCCTCCCCCCCTCCCCATTTTGATCCCTTCTGTTGTTTAATAAACACAGAGAATGCATACATCTGGAAGATATAAGGCCAGCGGCAGTAGAGTACCTCCACTGAATGGAATGCTCTAAAAAAAGCCTTTCGAATTGTCGAATCAAGTCCAGTTGATTTATAAAGCACATTTAAAAATGACTAGCATCAACCAAAGTGCTGTACAATTAGTAAATACAGAGGATAAACAACACAAAAACAAGGGAATAATACACAGAATACACAAAAACAAGAACAAGCAAAAAAAAAAAAAAATGAAGCAGATGTAAATAAATGAAAATAGACTCGTTCTTTAGATAAGGATTCCACTGGAACAATTCTAAACTATTCTATGTTTTTGATGCTCAATATCTCTTTAGAACTTTTTTTAAAGAACATTTTTCTCCTCAATTGCCGCTTGCGTACATCAAGTCCCTGCTTTGCTTCCTGCTGCACACACACGCACATGCTCTCTCCTGGTTCACTCTCTTATCTCTAAGCCAGTGATTACTTTCCCCACTGCAGGCCACACAGTGGCACAGAAGTGCTGGTGACCAGAGGAGGGTATCTGTGCCTCTCACTCTCCATTGGAAGCCCGTGGGCCTGGTGCAGCTTTGGGAGAAAGTATTGCAGCAGAAACCCGGCGAAACGTGTTCACCTTGAACTCACCCTACCAGGAGGAAGCCATTTTTCCCCACTGCGACAGGCGCATGATATAGCCCAGCCTGAAACCTGTGACAATATTACCCAGCCTCCACTTGTGGTAATAAGTGCTTTACCAGCTGAGCCTATTATATGAAATACTAATACATGATAATAAATAAGTAAATATATAACTATATATAAATAAATAAGTAAAAATACTTTTAAAATATGTTTTAAAACATATTATAATTCCAGACCCAACACAATAAAATAATTGTATAAATATTACTCTGTGCAGTCCCCAATAATGTTTTTGTTATTTTTTAGTTTATGTTCTAAACAGGGTAATTGCAAACTTAATTCAAAATCGATCTGAGGGTCTGGCTCCATTTGTAAACTGTGTGTGGAGAAAGCCCTTGCAGGAACATTAGGCATGAACATTCTTTTCCAGGCCATTTTGGGGACTTGCCTATAAATTTGGGCTTAAAAGGTATTTGTCAAAATCACGTGCACATCACAAGGCCTTGAAAGTGCCAATACCTGGACATAAATCGAAAGGCCTGCCATTATCGTTAATTCTGATACAAGGACCGTGCAAGGTTGAAACCATTCACACTCCGGTGATTTCCCTTTGTTCCACACGAGTAAGCTGTGGCCCTCTCCTGAAAATATTACAGTGCCTAAAATGGTATTCTTTGACTGAATATAATAATAACCATATTTCTGCAGTGTCCGTTTTTAAACGAGACATGAGAGGCGAAATCGCAAAGGCGCTCCCTCGGTGGAAGGCGATACGCCTACACTGACCTTCCCTGACTCGTTGGGTGTTTATTCCTTTTAAATATACATTAATCATTCGCCCTTATCACCCCTGACTTTTAAATATGAAAACAGGGCTCACTACCCAACCAAGCCACAGTAGTGTACACTGGATAGCCTAAATAGGATTTGTTGATTTTATTATGGATTGGCTTATGTCTTTTTATTGCTGCCATATACCAAAGAATAACACCACTGCACAGAGTGAAGAGCACATAAATAAAATGAGAGGAGGCCTTTCTAGGAGGCATAAAAACTGTTAAATGGAGGGAAAGTATCTGTAAATATCAACCTTTGTGGTGAATTAAGGTAACAAAACAATAGATTAGTCAGGAAAATAAGGACAATCTGTAAATCCTCCTTTTTAATATTTTTGATCATTGACTGAAAATGTTTATAAAAGAGAATTCTCCAAAGAATGTTCAAACACTGATAACATGAATCTGTAGACTGAGGTATTTCAAAAGGTCATCCCTGTCAATCATCACAACACTGATTTTCTCGGAATTTCCTTAACATATATCGAGATCCTGTGTGCGTGAGTGGTTTTCGTTTTTTGTTCCGTGGGTTAGTGAGGGGGCTGGTTGTACAAACCGGAGAGAATCGTAGCTAAAATCCCCGCGGTTTGGGATTACGGTCGCTGTCAATCAATTGTCGAGTGCGGCGGTGGAGGACGCTTAGCCGCCTTATCCACAGGTACACATTTGCGACCTTTAGCTGAAGCCCCGCCACACGCCGTCCTCGGCGAAAGCCAGTGCGGCGGGTCTCAGTCGTGGAGGAACAGACCTTCTTATAGGGGACGTTGCCATTAGGACAGGTCTGCCAAGTAAGCTTGCTGGCACGCTTCAGCCAGCTTCTGCTGCATGAGGGGGTTTCAAAGGCAGCAGGCTCAGAATCTGCTGGCGTGAGTCACAGGGTAATGCTGTTGTATAAGACAATTGCATGCTTATCAGGTGATAGTGTGATGTGATGGTAAGGAACTGGCTGTTCCTGTTCCCTAACCAGGCGCGGCAGTTGTATTCTCGGGAAAAGCACGTAACCTGAATTATTTCGGGAAAGCGAATCCGTCTTTTTCGTGTATGTTGTGTAAAATTATTGGAAGTCACCTTGGACATGGACGCCTGCCAAGCAAAGGAATAATAATCATTTCCAAAGCCGCTGTGGTGCCCAGATGAGTAGGGATTGATTATGCTTAATGGACTTATGCTTAAATGGATGTCACACTTACAGTTCCCCCTAAATCAATTCCAAACACTTATTTTGAAAATGTTTCCACTTTGTGATCCTTGGGGTAGAATATGTTGATCTATATGTATAAAACTGTCTAGTATGTAGCATCATGAATGTCCACTTATGAGAGATTTATAAAATACATCTCTGTGATTTATCTCAATGATCTCAATAAAAGAACAGCAATGCTACACTCTGTGACATGTCATTTTTTTCCCATGCCATCTCGCCCCAGTTTGGGATGCCGAGTCACGTACATCTGCGAGCGCTCGTTCCTCGTTCAAGCTCTTCTCCGAAGCCCCCGAAGTTTGGTTTGACCTGAAGACGAAACCTCTAATGAAGAGCCGGCCCTGGATTTCTGAAGATGTCTAATGTCATTACTCGAGCGGCTCTCCTCGGTTCGCCCTCATCACTGCAGCCAACCTGGCAGAGACTCAACCCCCCGGTCACCTCGACCCTAAAGGAGTGGCGGCTGTTTTGTGATGTCCCCTGAAGGTAATTACGTGATCCCGTGTGTGAGATAGAAAGAGAGGCAGTTCAGTACGAGTTCCTGAACTTAGTAATGGTGCGCCTTTCATGGGTGGAGAAGGAACATCTGAGGATTTCTGAGAGGATTCAAAAGAAGCTTATCTTTGGCCTTGTACGGAGCCTTTGAATTAAGAAGCTTTTCGGGTTTCTATTTAGTTTCCTGGGCAAGGAGAAATATCTGAAAAAGGGTATCTCTGTACAGATGGGAACACACAGAGAGGCAAAGCTCTACCAATGTAGGCCTCAAAAGAAGCCTTAGATTAATCTTTGAAGTCACGCTCTGTGCACTGTGTAGGTGGCAAAGAGCAGCACTATAGATAGAATACTAATACTAACTTTCTTAATTAGCAGTCCTTTTGAGCTAGGGAATGATGGGGAGGTCTGCAAAAGAATTAACCTGTTGCCCACCCCACCTCCTCCCCTCGAGTAAATTGCCTTTCCATACCTTGCCAAGAACATGAGTTTGCATTTATGTGTGTTAACAAGCAGTCCTCTTGTACTCAACATGAAATCACAAGCAAATCAGTTGTGCAACTGCTTTTCCTTCAGTAACGCTTATTATTGAGAGCAAACACAGGTTTAAAAATGGCTATAAGGAACTGGAGGGTAAATATACACTGAAAATGTATAAAAATAGAACTCTTGTTGCCATGGAAATTCCAATTGTGTTTGTGACGTTAATTGGCTTTCCTCGCTGCTGGATTCAGCTTAAGATGGGCAAGCATCCAGGCAATAACCAGGATTTGTGACCTGCCATTACCTATTAATGGATAATTTTTCTGCGTATGTGCCTGAGTGTAATTATTTTGCAGAAATTATCATCCTTAAATAGGCTATTATTCCAAATGGAGCGCCGATATTAAAAACATTCTACATTCAAACTGAAAACTAGACAACATTTGCTGTTACTAATCTCTAAATATAAAGATTGCGTAACGTACATACAGTTGTTCTCCTGAAATAGTGTGATGATGCAATCATCATAGATGCTTTATCTTCTTATTCAATGATTTCATCATAATAATATATTTTGAGTCAATGTACACGCATGATGCAACATGGACACGTTGGACTATTTTATTTGTGACATAGCTGAGCAATGGCAATTTAATTAAATATTCATGGGCTTAATGACTTCCATTTTTTCCATATGTCCCAGTGATTAAAGCCAGAGGATTTACCGTATACAAAGAACACAAAGAGGCAAGTGAACAGTTGATCCAATCTGTGAATTCATATTGTTATATTTCTAAACTAATGGGAATTCTGCCAAAACAACAAACCTTCAAAATATAAATCCAGGTCGTTTGAAAATAATTTGGCAAAAACTGTAATATTGCTCATTTATGGCAGTACGCAATTTAATTAATCAAACAAGTGAGTGTTATTTATGTTTATGCCAATGGACGTGTGTTTATACAGCACCTCTCATAGCTGGAATGAATGGAGTCTTCTTCAAAACTTTTACATTACCAAATTACTTTTACTTAACTTAATTAACTCTATGATTGCATACTGTGCTCAATGTAAAACTAATATAATTTGCATAATACACAAAAGAGAAATCTCACTCACGTATATAAAACAAGATGTTCACCCTTCACAATATAGATTGTAGTTGGGTAACATCCAATAATGCCTGTTAATGAGAAGAAGAAAAAAAGAAAAAAATCAAAGATGGACCCAGATTCTAAAACTATGGAACTGAAACTATTTATGAATAGTTGCTGTAATAAATTTGACAATCCAAGGCATTACTGAGCTCATTCATTCATGGGTTTGAATCAATTATTTGTTCAACGAAACTAGCTTTACGGTAGAATTTCAGTTTGTTTACAGATTTAAATGTTGTGTGGGAGTAAATCGTTCCTTTTCCCTCAGGAGCCAAGACTATATTTATCATTTTCTACAATACTTTTACTGCACAGAACTACATATATCCAGGAATGTGTGGAGTAAATAGGTTTTTGATATCAAATAAAAGAATGCATTCCCTAGACAGAGCTCTGGGAGGAAACCATGAAGATACTACTCCTGGCCACTGAATTGACAAACTACACGTCATGCAGAAATACTAACAAAAAGCTGTGTACCAGTGAATATTCACCCGTGGTGTTTCTAATGTCCATGGTCAGTCTCATAGTATGGAATGCAGAAAACATGTGATAAATTCCTTCGGAATATACAGTGGAGGGGGGTGGAGCCAGTAAAATATCAACAGTCTGAGTATTTCCAGTGAGATTTTAGTGCAAGCCCCTTCAGAGATGTCCACGTATGGAGGATTTAAAACAAAATTCTTTCTTTGGAAATTGTTCATTTATTTACAATATACTGTATTAAAAAACCATTGGTTTTTAATCAGTGATATCCTCACAAGTCACTGAATTTAAAAAAAAAAAAAATCACCTGACCTCGTATTGAACTAATGAAGCAATGGAAACTTCTGGTATTTGGCTAGTTTAAATCAGTACGAATGACATTTAATACCAAGGAGACCCTCAAACGGTGTTGCCAACAACCAGGCCATCTGCATCCCAGATGATACTAGACAAGTGACGGCTTTCAATGCCCCTCTTCGCAAATGAGACGTGGTATTCAAAAAGGTCCACAGGTCCTCATTTTAGTTCCTGAATACTGTCACCTTCAGAGCCACTATGAATACATCCATGCAGGCTATCGTATAAAGAGAAAGCATCACACAGGAACAGTCATTATGAAATGTGAACATTTTTCTGTGCTTCCCAACCCTCCTCTCAAAGGGATGTTTATGTTTATTCGTTCTAACTCAGGAATGTACACAAGCAAATGATACAATGAGACTTTTCCATTTTGGGTACTCTTCCTATCATAATACAATATATTTAAATGCAATTCAATTTCATTTTTATACAGTATATTATGTATATAAAAGGACTATATCTTATATACCATATTGTTACCTTTTGTGATTTCCATTGAACTGAGAGGAAGCATAATGCATTTATGACAGGGTTTATACTTTTTTTTTAAATGGCAAAATGGATGTGTCACCAGTGTGCATTGCTGTATTATGTTATTGTTCTATTCCATATTTTCTATTTACCGTATTTTTCTTTGTCTTACTGACAAACACAGACCATTCCATCCCTCTTTCCCCATGCCACACACGCACACACACACACATGCGCATGTACACACACACACACACACACACTCAAGATGGCATTAACACTCATCTAAAACATGAAGACCTAGATATGGTGTCTCCATGGTGACAATGATGCTTGTTGCTGTGGTAGCATAGCAGAGTTACATTGGTTTAAAACACACCCGCGCACACACACACACACACACACATCATTAAACAGATGCTGAATCTAGGCGAGTACATATCCTTACTAATTAATGAATTTCCATGGACACAACCAAAGCAGGCCTCTGAAATCGGCCGTACTGCACAGAATGTTCCAAATAGATTCCAAGAATCTGAATCTGTATTGTTCAAGCTGTGCTTCTGTATGTGATTTGTGACAGGGACATGAAATGTACAATATTTAACATGTACCTTGCAGGTACAATGACAATGAGTGAACAGAAGTGTCAACCAAATGTGTTGATAACTTGCTTTTCCAACAAAATTCACTAGTTGACAGTTGCCATTGGAGCGTGTCATTCTAGCAGCAGTGTTTGACAAAATCTGTTTGGCCCGTTGTTCTTCCAGTTCTGTCATGAGATTCTTCAGATGTAGCTTCAGTTAATAAAATGCCAGCGGGGAAACTCAGAATTGGATGTCTTCTTTGTCTGAGAAAAATGGAAAACACCAAAGCCTCCATTGAAATAAATTACTAAGTATGACTGTGCAGTGGTTGCCTTGGGGTTGGAATAAAATTTTCATGACCCGAATCATGAGAATCAGGGGTTACAGAGGCATATATACAGTATATTCAAGTACATGCAATAATTAGTGAAATAAAAAAAATACATATAGTTATCACATATGAAATGACCAGAGGCAAGTTTGATATCGCTTACCCAGTACAGAATTACCAAAGAAATGTATTCTACAAAAAACACAAAGGAAACCACAGAGAATCATAGATGCATGTATGCTTTTGTCATGTTTTATTTTTTTCCAAGCCCACAACAGTCTGTCTAGTATACGACTTTAAAGATAACTAAATAATTAAAACAGTGCGGCACTCCATATTCTGTGCTGTTGGCGTTTTACCAAAAGGTCTGATCATGAAGATAACCAATCCTGTTTGCTGTAAATTATTTGCCTCTGTCCTGGTTATGCATGAACTTAACCCCTCGGCTAAGACGTGAATCCCACTAGAATCCCCTTTCAAAGGACGGAGGGGGATCTTTGTGGGGAATGTCTGTCTTGCTGTCTGTCAGGGTTCATAAACCTCGTTAGCGAAGTGATTCACAAACCCTCTCTGCATCTGCTCAGTAACAGCTGTATTTAACGAGACACCATCTCAAAAACGTGGGAGGACTGTGCACTGGTGTAACAGCTCAGATTTTTGCAACACAGGGCTAGGCAAATACAGTTGGTTTTGATTCAGCTGCAGTGGCCCTGCTTAGTTTATTTTCTATTCTCATTCCTTCCCTGCTGAGAATTCCAGCTAAAACCAGCTGGGATTCTAAGCTGGTATAAGCTGTGTTTTCAACACTTCTAGCTGGTCATAACTGTTCTGTTCCTGGTTAATGCTAGTTTCTAGCTGGACAAATCTGGTCAAAGCTGGTTAAGCTGGCAGAGTAAACTGGTGTCCTGGTGGACTAGCTGCCTATGTAGGCTGGTCAGCTGGTGAACTGCCAGTTGACCGGCTGAAAGTGTCAAAAACACAGCTTCTTCCCCGGCATTCAAAACCAGCTTGCCCAGCATAGGCTGGTTTGAGCTGGAATCTTCAGCAGGTTTGAGCTTCGGATTTGATGCAAACCATACTTTGATCGTTTCATCACGTTGTTCTCCTTGAGCAGATTCTTCCCCACACCCGGGTGAGCCCATCGGGAGGTGCAGCGTCACGGGACGGGGAGCCAGAGCATTCACTTCAAACGGTTTTACGTGGGTCTGTTATCACAGTCGGAAAGCCATCCCCGCGGGATGGGGGGTACATAATTAGGCCATGAGCGCGCAAAACCTGGCGCTTTGCTCGAAAAAAACGTTTCGAGATTATCCCGCTGCTTTTATAAATCAACATGTACATTCAGTTTGTGACGGCCCAACAAAAACTATTGTCATGTAAACATGGCATACCTCACGCTGTGACAAATACAGTGATATATGAGGTTCTTTTCCGAGCAGGATCGGAGTATTGAGCGGCGAACACGTAATCCAGCAAGATATGGAAAACACATTATCATGCGAGCCTTACTGGCTAAACCCCTGGTTCCAAATAATTATTGTCCATTTTTATAATTGTGCAATAGCAGCAGACTTTTTCCTAATTTTTCCTCAGTCTTTTTTTCTCATTTTGTGTCTGCGTTTGTGCTGGAGACATAGAAATAAAATGTCAACGTAAAAATTGTCAAATGTCAAACTCTCTGATGTTAATGTCAAGCTGAATCCAACTATAATTATTACCATTTGTAAATTTCGATTGCAGTTTCAAAAAATACTTCAAAGAGAGACAATTTACTGAATAGCCTGAAAGCATCGGAGGGGATATTCATTGTATGTAACAGAACAACATGACTAAAACATGACATTCAGTTCAGTGATAACTCAATAGGCCCACTGTAATAGGCAAAATAAATTGCCTGTTTTTTTGGTTTTTTTTTACTTCAAAGAATATTTTTACTTTATCCCCGGTTAAAAAATGTGTGTGTGTGTGTGTGTGAAATATGTATAAACTATAAACATTTAGAAGAATTCTTCCTGAGTCCTTGCAAAGACACATTTCGCATTATTTAGGCCTTGTGAATGCAATGTGAAAAACAGCTTCCATTATCCATGCCGCATCTTATTGTTCTGTTGGCTGCAATTTCAGTCCCTCTTTATATTTACATTAAATTATAATTTCCTCTATATTTATACTTACGCAAAATAAATAATGTGTTCAATTTTTAGTGAAAAATATTCTCCCCTGAAATTGGAGGAAAGGATGCATTACCACACATAATAAATGTTCAAAAATTGTCTATTATAATATGTGTGTGCCAGTGTTAGCTTGAAGTCAGTTTAGTCGCTAGCTTTATAGCCAATTTATCTTCATGAAACAATGCTCACTATCTCTCGACTGGATCTAGCGAAGTTGAGGCAAGCGGAAGCTTTCATTACTTCGACTGCCAGCTTCATAGAAATGGAAAGTGAAATATCCATTGAGATTCATGTCTAAACAGCTGTGTCCTTGTTGGCACCATCAACAAAAGCCCTTTGCTAATTTTTTTACACAGGAGTTTACAAATGATTATTCAAACCAAGGCCACCTGCGTACACCACAGTGATTCGAGGATGTCATTGACAGTCACAGACGAAAAGCCACTCACGTACAATTAACTGCTATCAAAATGCATTCGATTTATTCCCTTTTACTCAGCCCATCACATGAGAATAACAGCCATTATACAGGGTTTGAGATGGACATACTGTTCTGGTAAGGCAAACTTCAAATGGAAACTTAATTTGGATGTATGAATATTCATGCCTGCGTTAACTGTGGTGTTCCATGACAAAATATGTATTTCCTTATATTTTACACTTAAAAGCTTTCAGTCTACGAGGCTTATAAATTAGGAACCAAACTGCATTTATAGACCTGTGAAATCCGTACTGACACGTACACCAGCTAATTTTCTCAGTTCAGGTGATATTGCACCATGAAGTGAAAGCAATATGATCAAAAGGCTTGTCAGAAATCTGCTGTACATGAGAGACATTTAACAGTTAAGGGGATTAAAACAAATTAGTTATTAGTTAAAAGTTATTCATGAGAAGAAAATGGTTGGCTTAATTACTGTATGACAAAATACAAAATAAAAAAATCAGTTCAGAATTCAAGAATTAGGTCAACAATGTGAATATGTGATTTAGAATTGAAATGTTAGCACATTTTGCTATTGTTCTTTATGTTTCAGAGCCATTTTAGAAATAGTATGGTGATCTTTCCTTCTCCCCCTCTCTCTGCCTCAGATTCACACCCACACACACAAACACACACACACACATACACACACACAATGAAATCAATATGACCTTTGACTCCTTTCTGCATCTGAAGAAAAAACCTGACGAGCAGTCCACTACAAAACAAAAAAAAAAAAAAAAAAAAATTCAACTGCACACATCAGTAGTGGAGATAGCAATAGGTAAGAAACCGAGTGAAGGAAATATATTACTGGTACACATGACTACAAGAGTTGTGAATAATGAGAAAACGTGGGAGAAATCATCCAATTATCAGCATTTTTATTAGCATATCAGTACAGCGGTGGAACAAAGGCTTCAATGCTCCCATATGTAGCAACACTACCAGGTCCCTCCAATTTTTATATCAAACGCATATGCATAGCTTTCTCTCTCATTTTCATGAGATACAGCATCATTAAATAAATAAATAATGGCAGAACAGTTCATTTGCGTTTTTCCTCTTTAAGCATCTGTTACTCATATTTCAGGAAGAGGGAAAAGGGAATATGACTGTACCTGTGTTCACCTTCGAGAGGACTATTATAACACAAAACAAAAAAAGTTCTGTACACAGGAAAAATATCAGTGATGAGAATGTAGTGTCAATGAAAATCCACCCTCTGAAAGGCCTTTACTTGCTCGTGGGGACGGTACCGTGAAAGCTTCATAAAGCATTTATTGCCTGAATTCCTTTATTCTTGACCCAAATTCCGAGAAGTAGTAGTGCTATTGCTGCGAAATTCAGACTGACCCACGCGGCTCTTAAGCGAAAATCCTCCCCCGTCTTCCCGGAACTAAAAAGGTTCCCTCAGCAGGCACTGCACCAAGAGAGGTTACAACGATCAAAACACATTACCGCTCTTCCATGAATTTATTCCTCTGCCTCCGCTACCCGGCCGGGGAATTACTGCACCTCGATTCCCGGCTATAATTTGTTTTTCCAGCACGCTCCGGATTCCCAGAATAGGGTTTGAAAAAAGCCATTATGTGGGTATGACGGTCCGGTTTTACACTCTGAACTTAAGCACATCCAGTCATGTGTCTGGATTTCTGTCACCCAGTTATTACAATGGGGGGTTAATAAACAGAAACCAGCATTACATTTCACAGGGAACAAAAAAAAAAAGGGTGGGATTTTAATATTTAAAATTACAATGATGAGGAACGTACTCTACTATCCCTTAGAATATTTACAACCACCTTCGGTAGACAAGACACACTTTGCCCCCGATTGATCGAATTTCTATTACACAGAATGTACAACAAAAAGATGAAAAATGATAGTTCTTCAATGGAAGATCCTCAAGCATGTTAATATGAGTCTTTTGGACCTGAGGATCCAATTTTAAAAAGCATTTGTGCAATTCATTTGAATTAATATGCATTCCAAGTTGCATGAGATTGGAGTTCTTTGTGCTTCAGCCTTAATCAGGAACCTCCTGGATACGGATCCGTGCCTGGCGTTTGGTTAGAGCTCATTATAGGAGTCCTCCGCAGTCTTAAACATCAGGATGGAATTGTAAATCTTTAGGGCGGGTCCCAGTTTGATGCTCATGATTTTAACCAGGTCGACCTGGGTCAGCAGCAGAAAGGCTTCGCCGTCAATTTGCTGGAATGGAGAAAAGCGGAGTAATTAGAAATGCACAATTACAAAAAAATACTAATTTACCATTCGTTAACATGAATAAACACTGGTTTAATAGATTATGTCCGTCTTTCTCTAATTGACAACCTGCTAAAGAGCCTGAACCTGCAGTGTTCTCCAGTTTTTGAAGCCCAAGTATTCTATATTCAATTCATAAGGTGTAAACCTACAAGAAAGGCTTTCAAATATGAACCACAGCTATGACGGGAGTAATATGAGATTTATTCTACGACAACTTACTTCAAAGCAAGATTTCTTTACATGAAGGACTAATAGCATGAAAACTGAATCTGACCAAACTACAGCCGAATCTGAAGTAATGATAATTATGCATATTGTGTGACGCAATCTGATAATTATCACTGCACTCAGCAGAATCTTAAGTAATGACAATTATGCACATCATGTGAAGCAATCTGATAATATGAATCACATATCAGTCATGTTGATATAAAAGTGACCTTGCACAGGCCTGGGACTCAGGTACCAATATTCAGCCCACGTAGACAGACAGCCCATTAGACACAATCTCCATACAATCCTAAAACATCAGAGAGCTTCAAATTTAATTCCGGACCTGAAATGGACAGTAAATCTTGCGTGCGTGCATGTTTACGTGTTTCTCCGGCGAAGCGCGCGTGCGGTTCCCGGAATATATCCAGCAGCTTTCTATTCCCCAACAAGCAACGCGACAGTAAATAATTAGCAAGTAATAATTTTGTGATCAGAGCTTAATTGCTTCGAAAAAAAGAATATTATACCCCGAGCAACACAGGCCATTAATTCAGGGGGAGACCCTGCAGTGGAGAATGACGTTGAGAGACGGGGGCAGAGACCTCTGTTCTTCAGGCACAGCAAGGCATACGCAATTCACACTGTTACACCAGGGAACCAACAGCTCAGAGAAAAGAAAACGCCTGTGCAGTATAATTATTAAAGCTACTGCTTCACTTGGCCCATTAATAGATGCTACGGACTCAATGGGTTCCTGTTAATTTCATTCAATTACGTTTTTGTTGTAGTTCTTTTTTTCAAATGCAAGGCAACGCGCGGAAATCACACACGGTTTCCCTGCCCACCTGCCTACGCACCACTGCAATCTGATTATTTGTTTGGTCAGTAAACATGTGAGATTGGTCTGCTGTAAATACAGTTTCAGTACCAGCGTGACATGGATGTCTGCCATTTAAGAGGATCCAACTGTGGGAAGGAGAGAGCTGGTCTTTATAACCAAAATGATACCATAAGGGAAGGTGCAAATGCCATGTGTTTGAGGCCCAAATTCACCCACTTCTAGAAAAGGAAAAGTACTAGATGCGCTTTGAGGGTGTCAAAGCTTACAGCCACTGGAGCTAATTGGAAGCAGAGGTTCTGAAAATGAGTAAAAAGAAAAAAGTTCCAAGGCAATCATGTCAATGTTAAAAAGGCTTTACTGCAAAGGCTGTTTAGCCGCAATGCATTGGTCGCCAGCTTCTTAACATGTTCTAGCCCATACAATAAAGGCCTTTTGACATCCACATGACTGCCTTGGAACTTTTTTCTTTTAACTCATTCATGTGTACGGTCACGTATCCGAAGGCTTACCTCTTCTCTGAACATCCGCACCTGATCCTTGCAGCCCGGGAGACCCTGGATGAACGCGGTCACCTGATGAAGACACGAACGACGTGATAGGTCAGAGCCCAGACGTGGGAATCGTGGGTGAATTTTTTTTACCAGGCGAGCTCTCGCTTCGGAGGCCGCTGGATAAACGCGCGAGGCTACGTACCTCCTCCACGCTCCACCCGGCCACTTTGCTGGCGGTGATGCCGGCCACGGAGGGCAGCAGCTTGCTGTGCTGGTCCCAGCAGAAGGGCGCGCTCGGGGAGGGCGAGGTGCAGGGCATGAACACCGACTGGTGCAGAGCCTGCTGCAAGGACAGCTCTGAGCACGCGCACGGCCACAGCATCGGTCAAGACGAAAATACAAAAAACAGAAAAATAATTTTTTATTTATAGAACATATATCATACATGTATACATACATTGGGGGCTATGTATAAAAAGTGCCAGTACATGGTAAAACCGAAATATATCTGGGCTCTGACCTGCAATACCCTTTAATAAAAAAAAAACTTCTATTACAAATCTAAAATTGTTACAGTACAGAGCCAAATCGAGAAAAAAAATAGTCTTTGTCCCAAATATTATGCAGTGCAGGCCACCGTAAATGCCCAATCCTGGATGAATTGTTGATGGATGATTCCCTTTCTCTGTGACCTGAAGTGGCTTGAACAACAAGCGTCCCCAAACCTCATCTCAGAGACCTGCAGGGTGGCCTGTTCCTTCCACCATAAAAATCGGTCAATTTAGGCTCATGGAATCAGGCGAGGAGAGTTAACTGTGCAATAAAAACAGTGAAAACCAGCAGACTCCGCTGCTCTCCCAGACCAGGCCAATGGACCCCTGACCCACAACCATCAACAGGCCACCAGTCTGTCACTTCCAGTGCTCCGATCCATTGCTGTAATCACCGACTCCATATCAGAGAAGCAGCTGCTTCCATTTGCAAAATTGGCGGCCTGACTCATCAGGGCACTGAAACCTCAAGTTTCCTCGGTCATGGGGCAAAAGCAAGAGGCCATGCATAGAGCACCAGAGAATACAGAGGGCCGTATCACACACCAGTGTGTGGAAAATACCACGGAACCAGGACTGCTCAACAGATCAGGAATGAGCGTTCAGCTGCCTGATCCCCGCCGAGTACCGCAATCAGTTAATGGAGAGCGGTTCTTCGCTTCTGGCAGAAACACGGCTGCGAGTACCTCACTGTGTTAATCTTTCAATTCTGATAAGTGCTAGTGACAAGGGAAGTTGTTTAACAGCACCGCAAAGGATTTTGAAGAACAAAACATGGGGAAATAATACGGGAGAGAAGTGTTGAACAAGTCAGAGGACAGGAAGCTAACTGAAATTTGTTTAAACTGCAATAAGAAAAATGTGTTCTTCAGGAAAAAGCAGCACAAAATGGAAATAATTCAAAGAATCATTCAAAACACTTCTGATGGGGGGTGCTGGGTGGCTCATTTGGTTAAGGCAACATGCTGTGGTGCATGAATGAGTGCCAGTGCCAACTGCAGTCAGTAGTTCCTAAGGCGATGCACAACTGCCAATTGCATCGCACAGGATACAAGAGGGTTAGGTTGGTTAGGAGTCCACGTTTCATCGCTCTCTAGCAACCCCTGCTGGTCGACTGGGCACCAGTGGACTGCAACCCAAAGCCAAAAATGAATGGTCCTCCTCCTACTCCACCCTACACAATCTTTGCTATGGCAACACCATGTGCTTCAGAGGATAACCACAGTTGTCCACATGAACTGTGATTGCAGACAGCTAATTGGACATTCCAAATTAGGGTGGGAATTGGACATGTTCAACCCAACACTGGGTGCCGATATCAAAATAAAAAGATACTGATGGTAAATCTTAGGAGACCTGATACACAAACCATTTTCCCACACAAGCCTCAGTTATCTCTGCTATTGGTGTTGGCAAAAAGATGATTTCTGTAACAGTATCCAAAAAATGTTTTGTATTTAAGCTTGTGTCAAGATAACATGAACTATTATTGATTATTTTTTCCATGCCAGAAAATGATTCTTTAATTGCATTTATATTGGCTCTGGTGTCTATTTTCTCTCAACAATGAATACCCTCAAGACCACAGTATTTTTATAACCAAGTAAGGAGGCTGCTGCCTTTTTCCAGAATATTCTCAATCTCCTCAGCAAACATCCTCAGGGCTTTGAGGAAACACTCGCTTCATTAAATCGTCCGCAATAAATCGTTTTGAAATGAAAGCAATTAGATACACAATTAGTGTAGTTCTTTAACATTTTCTTTGTTTCAAAGCTGTATCGGACTGATATACATTTACTCATTATAAACATACATCTATCTGCTGTGTTAGTATATCTGTTCATTGGAACACTGCATTATTCATTCAGCGTGCAACAATATAGTGCTATTGATTTCTGCTTCATTGTTTCATAGTATTTCAAAACATATTTAACGGCCCTTCTCATTCGATTACCTTCTTAGGAAGGCACAAATGCATACATCACAATACTATTAACATGAACTATACTGTGCAAATAAGGAAAAAACAGGCTTCTTTACACATTTTATATTATAAATTTTATATATTCAGTAAAAACGGTATATATTTTTTAAATTAAGCTCTGTGGACACAAAATCTGAAGTTATTTAGCAAGAGAGTCACTGATCCTGCCCTAAGCCTAAACCCACATAAGTGAGATTTACATTACATTTGCATTAATTTTCCCCCGCATACAAGGAAGTGCTCAAATCCTGAGCATTTTACCGCTCGTCGCCGCTGTATCTCTGGATGTTTTAGCGAGGGGGGGAGGGGGGGGGGACACAGAGCACTCTGGAAATCAGGCACAGAATAACGAGCGCATTATCGCCCACCCCCCCCCCATCCGCCGCCGTATGGATTCTATGAGACGCTGCACATGGCGGAGCCCTGTCAGATGAAACGACTCCACAAACAGGGACTCGGATAAACAGGGCGCTCGAAGCTCTGCCGGCGAAGTGATCAAAGCGCGGACGCCGTTAGCATCTGCAGCCAGCCGACCGACGCGCCGCGGTCTCCCTGTGGTCACTAATGAACCGCGCTCGGAGCAGGGCCGGATTTCACGACACCTAGCAACGGAGAGGATTTTTTTTTTTTTTCTTCTTCTTCTTCCCCCTCTTCTTGTAATTAAGCGTTGTCTGAGCGGGCAGCGGGTCGTACAGAATGTACGCACTGCCAAGCGAAGGAAGAAAAGAAGAGGGTCACCGGCTGGCTGCCGCATCACCAGAGGAAGTGAAAATGAGCCTCGTCCGCGGTTTATGACATTCTTCCAATTAATCAGTGAAATCCTTTCAGATGCCCCCTTCAAATTAACGTCTTCCCACCCGGCCCTTTAAAGAATAGAAATGCCTGCATACAAAAAGCTCTCTTTATTGGAAATTCTTGGATTACTTCATTTAAAAAAGAGTCAAAATACTGTATAAATGAGGAGATGAAAATACAGCGCATAAATAAATGACCCATTCTTGAAAAAAAGAAAAAAACTATCCAGAGTCGTAAAAAACAAAACAAAACAAAACAAAAAAAACCCCATAAAGATAAGAAACAGTTTTACTTGCCCATTGTAAATCAGTCTTCACTGAAACTCTGGAAACCCTGCACTGTTAGAGTCGTGTGTCCAGAGCAAACAAGTGGCACAGCATAGAACAAAAAGGCTACAAGTAGTGACCTCTCCAGTGGCTCAAATCGCATTATAACAGAAAACCGAACAGAGGCTCTGACTCCTTAATGAGATAATAAAAAAGTGATTTATGCTGTACAGTTTATCTGAGGAACAGGGTAATCACACGCTTGGATGTATAATGGGTCCAAGCCTTGGAAACAACAGCCTGCCACAGACATAATACATTCGCAACATGCTATTATACTGCGATGAACGAAGAGCGAAAGATGGCGGCTCGGTGTGTACCTTTACTCTCCATTATGGAGGACACTTCGCTCTCGATCTCCTCCTCCTCCAGCACCTCCACCTTCCGCTGCTTGCACGGCCGGCCGACCCTGAGAATCAGCAAGAGAGCGAGTGACCCCTTTATCGAAAGGCAGACCACTGTACCCCCTCTTTCCCTCGCTGGCCCAGGTGAGGAGTTCCAGGATGCTGCATATATTCTTTGTTCCAGCACAGCCCCAGCAACGGAACTTTCCGGTCACCGAATCCTGTGAGCTCAATGCTCAGTACAGAGTGAACCATCTTACATTCTACTGCAATTATATTTTGTTTATTTGAGTGTGGGTGTGGGACACAGAGGGAGCAGCATGCACTAATTCTCTGGCTAACCAGACGAAACGTAGCAATGTTGCTGCAGGTCATTAAAAGAGCTATAGTGCAGATTGGGGAAGTCAATGTCACAGAATTTTGTAAAATGTTGGCCAAGACACAAACAGGCAAGCCTCACCGCCCTTATCCTCATTAATAATCTATTAGTCCATTATTAAAGTGAGGATAAATGATATGACCCTTGAAACGAGAGAAGGGGAAGTCTGTTTTGTGGGCTCGCAATCTTGATGATCATCAATCAGAACAGAAATTCGAAAGCGTTATGTTTTTATTCAACACATTAATGCAGGGGTCCTCAATCTTATCCAGAAAGGGCCTGTGTGGGTGCAAGCTCTCCTTCCTGCCAAGCAGTTACACACCTGATTCTACTAATCAACCACTAGAGTGTTGGCTAAGGACCTTAATTAGTAGAATCAGGTGTGTTACTGCCTGGTTGGAACAAAAGCCTGCACCCACGCCAACCCTTTCTGGATAAGTTTGAGGACCCCTGAATCAGGATGTTTTTCCAATTTTATTTCAGCACATGAATCAGGCAACAGCCTTCAAACAGAAAACAAATAACCTCCCGACCAGCCCCATGGGACCAGCAACTTCGTTATGCAAATAGGGGTTCATGAATTTGGGGTACATTGCCTTGTGAATAAACCGCTCTTCTAATTAATCTTGCTCTGTTCTGTTAGCTTCTGAAACACAAGCACGTCACTGCTGCCAAGGACAGTCAGTCTGAGACAGACACTGACACAAGGTTAAGTCAAAATTGACTGAAAAGAATTAAAAGGCAACTTATTTCACGTCGTACAAAAATCTACTTTGACGTGTTCCCCATGTAACGTAATTACGTCGCTATCATTTCCACAAAAATCAACTGAGCGACATCAGAGAGTGCCCAGTAACGACAGGAAATGCTCTGCCTCGCCACGAGGAAAACATCACGATGTAATTCACTGACATAACGAAAAACACGCAGCTCCAGTATTCAATTAGTGCAGCAACAATTTGTTATCGGGCGCATTGTATTTTAGTGCGGCCTAAAAGGAACAACAGTTACACAACCCGAATAACGCCTGCCCCTCACGTACCATTGACGTGGAGCTGCTTGCTGGGATGTATTTTCACAGTGCGGCGCCATTTAGCTAAAACAATTATCTAATGGAGCAGCAATCCTTTTGACAGAATTTGATTAAACAGTGTGCGGCTAATTCCCAGCTGGGGCAGCTGACAGTTTGACAGAAGGGGCGCTAGAAAAAGCTCTTAATTAGCCCTGTGCCTCGGCAAAGGATGAGAACCACAATAATCTCCAGTCTGCGCTCTCATCTGTGAGTGACATATCATGAGGCCCGGTTTAGATTAACTACCTTGAGCGTGTGTGTGTGGGGGGGAGCTGGGGACAAAGAGGAACACAGATCTCTGCATACAGAAGGCAGCCCAACACTTGGTAGACATTGCAAAAGGAGCACAGATTCACCCACGACCGACAGACCAGCACTTGCAGCACTTTGAACAGAAGGCATTACTAATAGATCACAGATTCACCAACAAGCTACAGTATAACACTGGGAATGGAAGACATTAATAAGAGAACACAGACTAACACACCAGCTATAGTGCATATCTGAAAGGTTTATCCTTAAGCCCGCACTAAAGTCTATCATTTGGCAACATGGCGTGATAACGCCAGGCATTCAATCCAGAGCCAGAGGGAATGAAGGGGGAACTGAGTCATAGAAAATGTCACATCGTACCTTACAATTACTTTCAATCAGACACCCCTGCCCCAACACTTCTGAGTGAACAGTATGACTACCCCATGTGTCACGCAGAATAATTGCTCATTTTGGAGATACTAGACCTGCATAAATTGGCAGACAAGCAGTGTTCACATTGACATCATCAGGAGTCAGGAACCAAATGAAAACAAAGCACATAAACAGTAAGGCACAAACATTGAATGCCTTTAAAGTAACAATTTATGGTGTGGTTGTGTTGGCTATTACTACTCTGAATACCACTGTTAACGAATGCAAATATTTACAGCAAGATTTCAATAGAAACAACCAATGTTACCCAGCTTTAAATCTGTTCATTTTTTCTTCTTCTATCCAAGCAGTGAGGAGATGATTTGGCGATGCCTCATCTTGCTTTGGTTTTTTTTGGAGGCTTTTTGCACATAACGTCAAAAAGGAACAAGATTACCGCCTCCTGTTTGGCAGGCATGACTGGTGCAGTCGTTCGCGATGGTTTGTAGGTCATTTCGCTATGCAAATAGGGGTTTATGAATTTGGGGCTACATTGCCTCGTGGATTAGCTGTTATTCTAATTAAACCTTGCATGTTCTGTTAGCTTTCTGAAACACAAGCACGTCAGCGCTGCAAAAACAGTCAGTCTGAGACAAACACTGCTACAAGGTTTAGTCATATGACTGAAATGAACATTTGCAATGACTTCTGGGACCTCAATCCCTCACTCAATGTGGGAAATCACTTATTTCTCTTTTGACGGAGGTTTATATCACGACCAATTTTGAGACACTGCCTCAATGATAACGGATTGGAACCTTTGTGAAATGGGGGTGTTTTTTCCCCAACCGCAAAATGAAGGCTTTAATATTAGCAGTCATTTTTGAACACAAAAGCTGTACAGAAGGTATTATTTACAGAACACATATTTATGCATCAGTCGCAGTCTGGTACTGGCAATTGCTGGCATGACCAGCGGAAGACGGATCTGCAAACAGACTAGCACACCGACTAGCACCAGGAACGCTAGGCTAACGCACAGGTTCTCAAACAGGTTAGTTTGGGATCCTCAGGAGATACAAACGGACATATGAGCACACTGACCTCCTTTTGGTCTCAGTGACGGGAGGTTTCTTGAGGAGAGGCTCACCGCTACCCTCTCCCGTGATGGATTTGTCCGCCCCAGATGGCTTTTCCACGTGATTGTGGTTTGAGGTTAAAGGTTTTCTGAGAAATGGGGAGAAGAAATAAAGTTGCTATTCACCTCAATGGCAAATTTAGAACACTGAACCACAGGGAATTCAGGTAGTGCAATGAATGCATCATATCTGTCCCAATTTCAAAAAGCCAACTTGTTGGTAAGTTGTTCAAGTATGCAAAACCACATATTGACACACCATATTTTGAAAAAATAACACTAAATATCTTTCTAAATAAAGATAAATATGGAAAAGAAACTAATAAACAAATTAGAATGGGCCATGTAAATACTGCAAAAATGAATATATTAATGAATATATATCATTTTTTCTGGATTTAATATTTTATTGAAAACTACCACAAAGTATATTCCTTTAAATCGTGTCTTTCTGGATATATATACAGCTATATATAACCCTTACATTTCTCCGTTGAATATTTTATCATGAACTAGCACCTAGCATATCCTGGGATACTGCCTTATATGTGGGCTTACTGGACTGAGAAAGCAGCCATTTCAGGGTTTGGTTCCCCTCTCCTGGTTCTGGATGGACCTGATCCCGGCATCTCCCCGCTGAGCCGGTCCGGCAGAACCGAGTCCTTGTTGATGTTGATGTCAGAGTACGGGCATCCTACAGCACTGAAATCAAAGGAACCATAGATGTCAGGTAAAAGAGAAAAAAAGAGCAAAATCTCGTATAGCCGCCTGCAAAACTTGTTTGTGGGACCAAATGCCATGCTGAGCTGTCTCCATAACAACACAGGAAATACCCACTTATCCTTGCCTGGTCGAGAGAACACAGGAAGCAGCAGCACCAAGTGCGTATTACACCGAGGATAAATCACTGAAAACAAATAAAAGTATTTCAGGAAGCCGATAATATTAGCGTGCGTCTACCTCTGGACGTAAATTAGGTTACTGCGAATTACAAGTGTATTGTTATTGTGAATTACAAGTGTATTGTGTTTTACTAGGGGGGAAATGCTGGTACAAACAAATTCCATATAAACCACTCTGCATTCACAGATGAATGAAAGCAAACATAACCGCCAGACAGTCATATCTCTTGCTTACGAGACCGAGAATGGAACGTGGGGACCGTTCCGTCCCTCGCTCTGTCCTTTCAACCGTACCTCGCTCAGCGCTGGCCACTGTCACACACTATTAGCATAACGAGGGATCTTTGCCAGTGTTTGCGACTGCAGTCCCCACACAGCCCGTTAACGTGTGCGCGAACAAGCAATGAAATAATGAAAAAGGCTCATTGTTGACAATTCATCAGACCGCCCGACTTGACAGGTGCATGACAGGCTGCAGCCCTGCTATTTGGAAGCCGCTGCCAGTGTCTGACACCCATGCCAACACAACAAGCACAGTATGCAACAACAGGACAGTGTTAATAATCTTACACTGGCATTTTGTCTGACATTTCCAGGTATTTTGATCGCGGATTACTATTATTATTGTCCAAATATTTTCCTTTTCAACAACTTCCGAAGCATTTCCTCACAGAAAATGTCTTTGAGGATGCAACTCGCTAACTTTCAAATCCGCTCAGCTGAGCCAACCGTGTATGAAAGAATCACGAATCCGAACTTCCAACCCAATATCCGACATCGCCAGTTAGCAAATCAGCAGCACAGGTGTTCATATTTTGTAAAGGAAAAAACGTTTGAGTCTCGGCAATAGTCGAACGTTCCTGGTCACGGCTCGAATACCTGAATAATGCATTTCCTGCGCATTCGTACATGCCAGTTCATCTAGTTTTGAGCCGCCAAGTTTTCATGCATATCGCACATTTGCTTTCCTGAAAATTGTGAACTCGTTGCGCACGCCCCGAAGACTTCCCGCTCGTGTCAGCGAGAAACTGCTCTTGAGGGAAAAACGCTGAATAATTGGGAGCGCGGAGTCGAGTCTGGAGGGGAGGAGCCGGAGACCGTGTGAGGAATACTGATCTCAGGCTGCCTCCCTCGACGCTGTCGGTACGTCCCCTCGAAAGACGCCCAGCCAACTGCGGCCTTGCCGTGCTCTCCCCGGGCCAACTCCGCTGCATTCATGTGTGGATCATCTCGTTCAATCTGCTATAATGCATTCAGGCCGCAATAAAGAGCGTGCTTCCTTTTCAAACGCGATTATTATAAACTCCAATGCCTCAGGGGCGAATACATAGCAGCTTGATGCGAAGGCAGCGAACTTAACATTGTCCGCACGACAAACGATCTTTTCAGCGATATCAGCTTAATTAGCATATTAGGGCAAATCATTCTCAAAGTGATGTCATTGTGTGTAACCTCTCCATTAAAAGACACATACGGTGGTGGTGGTGGTGGTGGTGGTGGGGGGGTGGATACCTGTGGTGACCGGAGTAGCGGGCCCCTTTGATGTGTCCTACACCTTTACAGCCTGGCGTGGGGCAGCCCCCTTGCTCTGAGGACTCAAACATATCCTGGGGACCTGGGTCGGAAAACAGGGAACAAAGCGCTCACAGAAACAGCAATGCAACGGCGTGTGCACTTTGTAGTGCATACTATCACAATGAGCATGAGTACGTAGTATGCAGAAAGCACAAAAATGTACTCCATTTCAGTAGAGTGCCTTTAAATGTGTGCATTCGCTAACGCAAATGTAGTGATATTTTTCACAAAAGAGGTCATCAATATTTAAAGGAACAGTTATATGCATGTCCTATTAATTTAATATTTTCATAAATAATATATAATATGCTGCAAAGGCAAAATACAAAAAAATCCATCCCTTGCCACTCTCTTCTTTGTCATAATTTGAACTGGTAGCATCAAATAGAAATTCCTTCTGGGAAGAGTATTGATAAAGTTCGCTTTGATGTGTGCTACTATTTTCAGCGCCGCAAAGCATGCGAGACCGGCCCTCTATTTTTTATTTTCTCTATCCATTATTTATCTCGGCGAGTCCCACTGAGATAAAAATATCTTTTTTAATCAGTTAATAATACATCAGTCGCATAGCTGTGTACTTCAATACATTCTGGATAGCGTTCAGGTACATGACTCAGAACTCAGAAGGCCTGGTTTAAACTGCACGCTTGTTGGACGTGCTTATTTGCGACTGAGATGTTGCTCGCGGTTACGGCTGCTTACAATGCACTGCAGCACTTGAGTGGTGTTTAGCATGTGCTAGCAGATACCTTGTTAGCAGTTACAAGTGGCACAACGAGGGGCGGAACAGAAGAGACGAGCCCGTCAAACGGCTGACGTAAGAAGGCGGAGACTCATGCTGAAAGGCTGCTGTACACAGTGATTGCTCACTGGAGTATGACTGAGTGCTAAATTTGGCAGAAGCTGCAAGTCCTCAGGCGATGATCCTCTTGCACAGCTTTATTAAGTAACCACAAGTGTCAATGCTGATTATCGAAAATTTGCAAGAGGGATTGTACGTATGCAAATACATGCAAATATGCATGGACATAACTTGTGTATATGCATCGACACAGCACTGTGTACACCTACATTTCTTGTATAGATATAGTTCACCTTTTGTCTTTTAAGGAATAACTGAAAATGCCATATTCAAAAATAGATTTAGATAAACAAATAAATAAATGTCATGCAGAGCAGAAGCAGAGTTATTTTTTCTTCTTTGAGGGCGGTGATGGACACCAGTTCGAGTTCTCCCTCACCCCGACGACACCACTCCAGCCCAGTGGCAGACCGCTTAAATCCAGTCCCCTGCGTTACCATGGACACCATGATGCAGGGAGAATTCAGCGAGACGAGCAGCACGGGGAAAGTTCATTGTTCACTTTCCAGGGTATTGACCAGTAAAAAAAAAAACAGAGCTTTGGAAATCAACATCTCTTTTTGAGCGATTTGCCCTTTAGCAGTACAGGGCTTCTTCTTCTTCTACAATGGCTCAGGAGCCTGACGAAATCAATGAGGAGACGGAGCTGTCTGTTTCTGAACCCCTCCCATTCGAAGGGGACGGGTAAATAACAGCAGTCGGGTCGATAAAACGAGAGCGGAGAACGGAACCGCTCTGGCTGAGCTCGGAGACGGGGTGGGGGGGGGGTCGTCACGTGACCGAGGGCCTTGGCGCACGACCGCTCGCGGTGGCTCGTACTCACTGATGGGGGGCTGGAGGGGGTGTCCCGTCTTGGCGCACCAGCCGGCGGGGTGGATGTCCGGGCTGTCCGTGTCCACCCAGTAGTCGTACTCGTCGGTCCAGCCGTCAAAGTGGATCTGCGAAAATCGGGGAACGAGAGCGTGACCGCGGGCGCTAACTCTGCCGTGGCAACGGCGAGCGGCACGACATCGCCATCGCTGCCCTCGTCCGTCTCAGCGCACACAGTATTAAAGGGAACATGCCCGGGGGTGGGGGGGGGATGGGGGGGGGGGAGAACGCGAAGCAAAGATACAGTTAAATTTGCTTCAAAATTTGCTTAATTGACGCCAGCATCACCCAGGAATGGGGTGGGGGGCTGGGGGTTCAGTCTGCCGGGGATGACTGTGTCTAGTCATCTCCAAACTGAGGATAAAAGGGGGGAAAAGCTTTAAAAAATGCTTACATTTCATTAATTGCTATTTAAATAAAGATGTTCATAAACGGAATGGAGCGATGCTCTATAGGATTGCTGACTCTCTGGCTCCAAGGCCACATTTACTGATTTAATGTGAAGCCAAGAAATTCAGTAGAATGCAAAGGCACTAATACCACTGAATACCAATAAGAGTCAAGATATAAGTAATGGAAAAAAAGATCCTGTGGAAAAAATTGACGGCAGCCGTAGGGAATGTCCTATCCAGTGCCCGCCAAAACACACATCTCACTGCATGTCAATGGATTTTATATCATCAACATTCGCACAATGTGTAGAAAATGTACTGTAAACATAAAGGCTGGTGAACATCCATTGCCAATAATAATTTCTTTTTGGCTGGATTTTCGCTACAAGGTAGGCGGTGCTTGCCATGCCTCCCATGATAGCACATCCCAGTGCACTCCACACACATCACTACACATAACTGACAGTGGCTGGTTACACTGCTACTATGCAACAAGATCAAAAGCAATCCAATCCACTCTGAAGCAGTTAAAACAAAGAGAAAAGACCCGTGGTGATGTTGGTATTTAATAGGGATTTCATCTGTGGTGTGTGGCAGTGAGCACAGTAAGAGTGACACACAGAACCAATGGTAAGAGAACCCTGAGTTCATAGACAAGTTAGGGTACAATGTTTAAACCGTTTTTTCTGCTCTGTGCAAGCACGGGCTAACGCAGTCCTGCTCACAGGCAGTAAAGACTGTGCTAATCAAACTCAGCCTCCCGGCGACAGGATATTGGAAGCCCTGGTAGCGTGATGTTTATGGAAAAGGAATCGCTCAGCTGTTTGTTTCGAGTCAACAACGGTTCCTCTGACCACTCTCCTCGCTGACCGCGAACAGGACGCGTGCCGTTCCCCCTCTAAAGCAAAACCCATCCTTTCGGTGAACACGAGGCTAGCCACTCAGAGAGACGGAGAGGAAATGGGTATGCCCCCAGGGAACTCTGGGATGGCGGAACGCTCTCGAAAGCAAAGGCCTCTCATTTGCAGCTGCCTCCATAGTCAGCTGGGAGGAAGTGAAGACAGAGCCAGTGAAACATGAAGACATCTTTTTTTTTTTTTAGACGGGGGATGCCTTCAGTGATGAGGGAAGCTAGAGTGGAATGATGTTAATACTCCGGGCGAAGCGCTGAGACAGTTTAAATGCTCGAGTGGCTTTTGTGATGTGTGCGCGTCCGTGTGTGTATGCATCAGTGCATGCCTGTGTGTGTGTGCGTGTGTGCGTGCCTGTGTTAATAACAGGAGCGGGTATGCCTTCAGAAAATAAAGCTAAAGGAGAATAAATAAGAAAAAGCTAGAGGGTCTGTGCATGTGTGTGTGGATGTGTGTGTGTGTGCACACGCGTGTGTGTGCCTGTGTAAGTAACAGGAGCGACTGTGCCTTCAGAAAATAAAGCTGAAGGAGGGAAAAAAAAAGCTGGAGGGTCTGAGCGTGCATGCTTGCGTGTGTGTGTGTGGGTGTGTGCATGTGTGGCTGTGCGCGTGTGTGCATCTGTGCGTGTGGGCCTGTGTGTCGGAGGATGGAGGGGAAAACCGAGCTGCAGGACAGTGAGCACTTAATGGCTGGAGGTGTGTTCTGCTAGAGAGAGGCAGCTGGAAGCATCGTGTTGAATAATAGAGGCACAAAAGAGGAGAGGAGGCATCGGAACACGACTTTGCCATCAAATCAGACACTGAGGGCACTGTGGGAACAGACAGTGTTCATGTTGGACAGGCTGAAGAAGCCAAGAGCAGACTATGCGCCTAGCTGCCTTGTGCAAATGTGATGTGACACCGCTGCCCTCTGGAGGCTGTCACAAGCATTTTCACCCATAAATTAATAAGTACTGAAAATCCAGTTTAAAGCAATATAGTTCACTTACTGGGTTTTTTTGATATTTCAGTTTTGGTGTATGTTTTTGATCGGACCATTAACCTGCCATTGCAAAGCTGACAATTCATCAGAAACTATTTTGCCTAAACTATCCCTTGAAGAAACTGATGACACTGAAAAACCACCTGATATTAACAACAAAAACATAATTGACAAGAAAACACAATCATTTCTTCCATCAATGGAATAAATTCAATGCTGCTAATGATGAATATTCAAAAAAAATTCTCAAGTAGCATTTATTATCAATGCCCAAACCTGAATGCGTATTTCCAATGAATGAATAGCAAACTGTTATTTTCCAGTACTGCACAAGGCCAGCCCTTCCATTTCCACGAAACACATGCAGTCAGAATTCTCAAAACGGAAGCTGTCAAACCACAATATTACAGCACAGAAAAAAAACATTATAATCATAACTATTTTCCCCCTAGTGATTATGTTAAGAGCACTTGTAGGACTGGTCAGGTTGACACGAAAGTCGGGATACATTTTCAGGTTCTTTGACCTGACACTTTCAGTTTTAAAGACAGATGCAAGTGTAAATGTTGTAAATAAACACCTCCTTTAATGCCATTGATTTTAGTCCCTCGGTTATACAAGTGTTGAGTACATGTGCTTTTTTATTAGCGGCTGAGCATATCTATTCACATTTTTTTAATCAAAGGGGACAGGCCCACTGCCAGACCAACCATTAGAGAACATATTGCAACTGCAAGCAAAAAAAAAAAAAAAAAACAGTTATTGCATCAGCCAAGACTAGATCGAGCAACAGCCAGTCAAATTAATCAATAGCATCGCTGCCACACATAGCGACGCAGACGGCCGCTTTGCGTGCCGATGCGATGCAGTTTTCGATTGCTGACAGGGCCTCACCTTGATTCTGTGGTCCTCGGTGTCCACCGCGGTGACGACCCGGACCAGCATCGGGTTCCTCCTGTCCACCGCCTCCAGCTTCATGTGCCTCTGGAAGCTGTGGGGGGGTTTCTGTAGGGGAATGGAGGGGGGGGGGGGAGGGAACAGTTATCACACACTGCTGATCCTGCTGGCTGATCCACTGGGATCAGTCAGAAGCCATGACGTGCTCACCGATTTGAAGGCCCTCGCGGGGGCTGGCAAAGAGCTGGTTTCCTCCAGGTATCTTTCCCAGGAAAAATTCTTTGAATCCGGGTAACCTGTAGAGCAACGACGCCAGTGAGCAAAAGCTGAAAGCTAGATGTCTAGAGGGGTGGAAATCTAGGTTGAGAGATTTTTGACATAAAAGAAGCAGGTTAACTCCGATATAGCTCAGGGTTACCCGAATATAGCCGGGCTATGGCCTAGTTGGCAAGAAAACTTTCACTTTTCAACCAAATGCAGCCAAGTTTTCATCACAAAGATGTTCACTGTGATAGAAGGACTTCATCACTGAAACACACATACACACACACACACACACACATAAATGCTGCCGTTGCCTAAGGGTGTAGGAAAGAGTTCATTTTTGTCTTCTGGGAGAGTAACTTACTATCATAAAGAAATACTTTCTCAGTTATTAAATGTTAGGATGGTTGTTGTTGTTGTTGTCTCAGGGAAACTAGCTCGTGAGCTAGCCCACACCGTTGCATTTGCCCTTCCTTCACATTGTTACACCGCATTCGAAGCTTATGAAATGCATTAGAACAGCATCTAATTCACACACGGGCTCCGAGCCCTCAGTCGAAACGCCATTTCCATTCCACCCCGTTTGTAGTCAGACAAACAATGCAATCCGCGAGAGAGTAATGTAATAATTGAGGCGATACCCACACTGGATTCCGTTTAAAAGTCAGCGTTATTGGAGCGCCGGATCCTATCCCAGCTGCCTCTCCGCGATGCGATTCGTCAAGCCGGCGGGATGACAGCGGCTTTACGTGGAAACCATAATAAACACTAAATCCCCCCGGCGACCGCGCCCGGCCGTTCTCTATGCAAATTTACAGCAGGGCGACCGGCGTGAATAAACAAGGGCAGAATGCAGAATGCAGACCGCCCTGGTCCTCAAGCAGTGAAACCCTCAGCGAAGCTAAGAGCGAAAGGAACCGTTAATTCGGTCACAGAACCACCGGCTGGGTACGGCTGATGGCGAGCAGACCGTACTCGTGACTAATTAATTCCGATTTTGAATCGAAAATGGAACATCGTTCTTTGTCAAAAACACACAAATATCTTAACACGCAAATATCAACATCGAATATCAGCAAAACAGAAGGTGTTAATGCAAGCTAAGGTGACCATGGATAGGGGGTTAGCCAAGCGGATAACGGATGCTAATTACAGCGGCAGCAGAGTTAGTAGGAGGGCGACCTTTCATTGAGCTGACATTTGGGAGATTTTCGGTTCTTAGACTCATCTGGAAGGCTCATAAGCAGGTGTTTGCATGTGTGTATGTGGGCGGGCATTTTAGACTGATCTTAGAGTCATCTTGTGCGCAGTTGTTCTAGACTGGTCGGGGGTGTGTATGGGTGTTTTAGACTGACCTGGGGGGGTTGTGAGGGTCTTGCCATTCTCCTGACACCAGCCAACCGGATGAATGTAGGGACCTGTGGCGTCACACCTACAGAGGAACACAGAGAGACTACAATAAGACCCTAGAATGGGCAGGGCTGTGGTCATATCGACAGAGCGCACCTCACCACTCACACATCAGCTTCAGATCACTCAACACACTGGTCAACAACAAATATACATCAAACGTAAAAAGCAGCTAATTTCATACAAACGTCAATGCAATCCCTTGAAAAACAGCCTTCTGCACACACCAATGTGCACAAGGACCATATCATAATTGAAGCACAATACACTAGTCAATAATAACAATTTTCACATTATATTTTTTTGTGAGGGCGCAGCTAACGCTAACCTACTACAGGAAGACTCCTGGCATTAAGCTTACGGGCCCAATTAGGAAAAGATTTGTTTTGCTAGAATCGACGGCCCCCACTACTGCGTCAGAGGCTTAGGGGGATTCCGCTGTAGTGCCTGCGCACGCGAAGAAGCCCCCCCTCACCGTCGCCCCCCCCCCCCCGCCCGCCCACCCCCCCCCCCTCGTCAAGTTATAAAACAAAGAGTGAAATTAAACATGACACTGATGGGATGAGAGTGTCTGTCGTTCACATGCGAGCGCTCGCTGGTCTGGCAGTTTCAATGTGACCGTTAATCCGATAACAATGTTCAGGGCTCGTCATTCTGTTATTTCTGGGTTTCTGTTGAGTCACTGAGCTCTGTGATGTGGTTCAGGAGTCACTGAGCCAGCCACTAGAACTGCAACATTTTCATGTTTGTTATTAAGTCTAATTAGCAATGTTTCTGAGTTGCAATTGAGAAACAAGGTTTGTAATCCTGTTAGGACTGACATTGAGGCATTCCCCATAGTTCCTCACTCCGCACACTGCTGTTAAGAGGTTTGGGTGGAGTTGCTATGATCAGTAATTCCATTCATTGGTTATTACTCATTCATTCATAATATCAGAAACAATTGGGTGTTTGTAACATTAGTCACTAGTTATTATATTAGCCAGCCAGGATTTTAGCAGTCACTGAGCCTGTGGTTAGTATCAGGACTAGGGGCTCGATTAGAGTCAGTAACATAATTTGTGTTGTCTAAATCTTCCATGTTATTTAGAGGCTATTAATAAGCTAGACAAAATGGTAAGAAATTATGATAGGAGCAACTACTGATTCAGTATCAGGTCAGTGATCTTGCAATTTACTGGCTATTACAAAGTCACTGTTCAGTACCATTGTTAAGTTGGTACTACTGAGTTTACATCTGGATGGTAACATAGGTCAGTGATTATTATAGGGTCAGATTCTAGTAGCTGAAATTGTTTAGTAGGTATTACTGCATTAGTCTCTTTTACCGGTACATTTGTCTATGGGTTATTATCATTGCAGCCTGAAAAAAAAAATTGGAACCTTTTTCACCCAGAACTGCAGAAGTCCATTTGCTCGAATAAGCATGAAAATCAACTTGTTTAGTGGATGTAATCCACCAGGAGAACAATACGCCTTCATCAGCAGCAGTTTAAGATCAGCCTTATCCAGTGGTTAAACGGTGCTCCTCCCACAGCAAGGTCGGGAACCGCTCTACTGACCTCTGCCCTAAAAAGCGTTCAACTAGCGGAGTCTGTAATGCTGTTTAAAGGTTGTTACCGAGTCCGTTTCCTCTGACAGGCACCGAAGGAGTCGCTACGGTCGGCACTGCTGTCCGAGGGCTGCTATCAAGCTAGCCTCTGCGGCTCGCAGTGACCGCTGAACCCAGCATGGGGGGCTGTGTAATTTAAATGCGTTCTAGCCCGAGGCCCAGTCGCCCGTCGGTGTTGTAAACCCCGTGGCCCGGTGACGTTGAACCGTACTGACACCGAGGCTGGAGCGGGGGCCTCCCTGGGTGATGCCGTTCACAGAGTCGCCCCAGGTCCCCCCCCCCCCCCGGCTCATTTATTCATGAAACATGCATAATTCAGCTGAGAGGAGCACTCCCGCCCCATTTAAACTTCATGCACCATCCTTCATACCTCAGACAGGTCCGCTAAGAACTGAAGTTCTACCAATTCCCTGTGAACAGCCCTTGAAAAATGCAGCAGAACAAAGGGGATTCACCAGCCATTTATCTCAGCTGTAGGGAAATGACTGGTAACTGGAACTCTGATACTTATTGGGGAGGACATTCCCCCCTTTTTTCTATTTTAGTTTGACAAATGTAAGATTTTCTGGTGCTGCTGCTACACCATCCAAACCTGCACAGTTCATCTCGTCAATTTTATTTCGCAAATAACTGTGCCATTTGAATTTAGCCTAATCAATCAGTGCCATCTTGTGTTCCACATCCATTATTACATGCAAACAAGCTCACAACGCCATCAGTGATAGCAAACTAAAAACTACAGTCTGCTAACAAGCCAAATGACTGAACCACACCCGGAGATAGTTTGAGATATTGTTTAACCAAGTGAATGCTTTAAGAATGTAGATAGCACAGAAATAGCAGTACAATTCACTATTTGCATGTGGTGTGGCTTGGCTTGGCCATGGATCTGGTGGAATGACCCAAAGCTTCTGCTTATCTACAGGCCACACCAGCTTAATGAGAGGTGAAAAACTAACTGCTGCCAAAAGCTTTTCACAAGTGTGGAAACCATATCTGGCAGTTCCAGTGGGCGTGGCTTTTGACATGGGTAGAAAATGACTGACGCTATGAGCAGTAAATATAGTGACCTGAGTTTCTTAAAGTGAGATGGTACAAAGACATACCAAGTTCATGTTTTCTGTCTCCATTGAGCATGACTGGGCATGGCCCCAGCTACGATGTCAATAAGAGACCGTTGGCACACGTGCAGATCGTGCTGGATAAATGAATCTAAGTAACTTGAATACACGACTGAACGCTGTCTGAGAAACAGGTCTGGCAGCTGAACTGGGCGTGGTCTTGGACCGCTGCCAACATCAAGTACTTTTCCACACATCTACAGGCCTTGTTTTTTTGTACAATCAGCAGGCCAGATTTGCAAGAATGAGATGAGGAAGAACAGTCAGTGAGAAATAAGACAGAAAAGAAAGAGAAATACCATTTCAGCCTTTTGGTTTCAATCCTAAGAATACGTCACACATCAGTTTATAATATCCCTGACTGACCAAAGTATCAACAAAGTAAAAAATATTAAAGGCGACATAAATTATGAACTGCAAACTGGCACGTTAATAAATAAATGTATATTAATACTGCGTATGTATTTGTGATTTCTCATTATGAGTTTTTCCTTACATTAGCTAGTCTGTCATTCTATATAATTGCGATTTTCAGAGTTGAGGCTGAATAATAAAAGATATTCATTAATTGGCCTTTTCTCTAAACAGATTCTGCTGAGAAAAACACAGCTGAAATAAGCCAAAGGACAACTTTACCAGTAGTCATAGCTCTCATCCCAGTTATCAAAGTGCACCAGGAATCGGCTATCCACCATGTCTGTTACTGTGGCAACGCAGATAAAAGTGGGGTTTTTCTTGTCAATGGCTTCCAGCTTCATTCCGATTCGGAATCCTGAAGGGGTGAAAGTCTGGAACAGAAAAGCGGGCTAATTATTATTTCAGTGACAGAACTCAGTGGCAGAAAAGAACCGCTGTGATTCTCGTGTGGATGTGCCTTTTTCAACACAACAAACAATATCCATACACACCCAAATGGCCCAATTCAAATCAGTACAGTATCGTTATTTTCAAATGGTAATCTAAAAGAAAAGTGACACCATATTAGCTAATTGTACTATTGTGCATAAGCCGATTCAGATATTCAGATATTTGAAGTGATTCTGAGAAATTAATCCCTAAACAGTGATATATTTTGGCAGGGCAATACAACCAATGAATCAGAATGAACGTCCCAGGAAAGGAATTTGGGGACAGAGCTCAATTAATTTAAGAACAAACTGTGTTTCTCAGGGTACTCAACAATTTTACAGTGTTAATACGTGTTGTGTGCTGCTTGTGTCCGATGAGTTATTTGTCCCAGTTATTATCATAATTATCAATATTAACTGACGCCCTTATCAAGGGTGATTATTTACTACAACTATTATGATTATCCATTAATCTGCGTGGATATTTAAGGGATATTAGGGATAGTGCCCGGAACTTTCCCAAATACGATACAATCCCATAACCGACTACTTATAAGCCCAGTTCCCCACAGAACGTGTAACATTTGAAAGCAGATACACTGTCCAGCTATGCATCCCTGAGTAAATTACACAGTAGGTAGGGTTTTACAAAAGCTATCATAAGGGACAGATTGTACACATAGAGGAACAAAACTGAATGTCACCAACCGCTGACAATTTTAGGGCTTCCTCACAGCAAAGTAGGCTGCACCAAACTATAGGTGTTGCATGGAAGTAATTTGACCTAGCTGGAGATGATGATGATGACAATGATGATGTTCATAACCGTATGACCATTAGAACTTAGACCCTGCCCTGAAGCCAGTAAATTTCCACATGGTGTTTATACTCCTGTTATCTGAATACAAAATTCTGTTGATTCCAAGTCAATTGATAGCCTTGCACTGAACCTCAATGTATTGTCAGTAGCCTCATTGTTTGAGGACAGTGGGAGTGTTTAAACCACAAATCCTTGATGAGTAAAAGTCACATGTGCAGACAGTGGTGCATTCTGATTGGCCGCAGGTCTTCCATACTCACCGTGTTCTGGCTCTCAAACAAGGCTTTGGGGGCAGCCTGGGCCTTGCACAGCTTAATGTAGGACGGCCAATTAAATTCCTCCTCCTTTATACCTGTGTATTTTCAAAAACCAAAAACTGCGTAAGGCTTCTTGTTCCTGTACAGTCTAGAAAACTGAGAAGCTCAATTTAACGTAATTACGCCAGCAGATTAGAGAAGGAAATCAGTGTGCTCTAATAACATTTTAATAAATCAGACACAATTTACTGACAGTGAGAATGTCTGTTCCCTGTCTGTAACAGGAAAACTGCTCCTATTTTTTTTTAATTCAATACACTGGTAGCAGAAAGTGTGACAGCTGCCGTTGCCGTGGGAGACCAGCCCACACAATGCTTGTCAATAGAGCATGTTTCTGCAATTTTAAAAGCTCATATTTTCAAGGTGCCATTTTGGGCCACACTGCAATATTCGCCATTTCTTTACATTTATTTTCACTTATTTTTGCACTGACTTTCTGCAAATAATATTTCCGTTCCTGCTCCGAAATTTTACAACAACCTTTCAATCACTGTTTGGTGCATGTCCACTTAAAGCCCTCTAATTTCATGAACGTATAAAAACACCTGCACTTTCGACTTCTCCACTTCCCCTGATCCTCTGCCCGTTCACAGCTCTATGAATCTCTGAAGACATAATTCTGCGAACGCTGGAATGTTTTATGTCTCCCGCAGAGTGCCTCGACATCTTTCGCCAATTTTTCAAACGTACTTCGCTGACTGTGCAGCGCCTACCTTTCGGAGCGTGAAGCTTGTGTCCCGTTTTCTCGCACCAGCCCACCGGGTGGATGTCCGGAGAATTGGAATTTACCCAGAAGTCATAGCAGTCGCTGTACTTGTCAAAGTGCAGCCTGATTCTGTGGCCTGAAACCTACAGGCAGACATTTGTAATAATGGTCATCCTCATATATTGTTTTGCATTGTTCTACTATTGCAGGATTGAAGGACTGATATATAAAAAAGATATAGGTGCAGATTTCTAAAACAATATTTGGTGAGTACATATCATTGTCACATATAAGAGCTCACCTAATGTAAGTAGAGAAAACCTGCACCTAATTGTTTTCCGTTATGGTTTCATTCATTCACTTGTTATTTGCTGTTCCAATCTTTGTTCACAGGCCCGTGTACAGTGAAAAATATTTTCTATGAACTTCCAGGGAAGTTCAGTGTTGAATCTTTTAAGAGATGGGCTTTGGCTGTCTATACTGTATAGCATATGTGGTTACCTCGGCAACTGTCAGCACACAATACATAGAGGGATGCTCTGGGTCCACTCCTTCAAGCTTCATTCCAACCCGAAACCCGTTCTTATTCTGCGGGAAGGACTGGTGCTGGAATTGAAATAGAAACTCACCTATTAATCAACCCACCTCCCAACCTCTCTAACACCACCTTTTCAGATTAAGCGCATCAATTCACTGAAAGCATTTTCTATTATATGAAGCGCACACGGTTATGTTAGCCAGAATAATAAAAATCAACAGTACAATTAATTGAGTTGCAGTGGACTCACATTATGCTGCAGAGGGTGGTAAATGAGTTTATGTCAGATTCAGCCTCAGCATCTCAGCATCAGCAAGGGAGGAAGCTGACAGTCTATGACAACTTTTCCTGCCTGCTTAATACTGTATGCATGCATTTTCACATGTATTTACTGAATGGTTTTTAATGACAAATAAATTCAGTTGAGGTTACATGGATTACATTTTTTTTTAATCACACTGTATTAAATATATACAGTGCAGCCTGTAAGTATTTGGACTGTGACAAAATTTTTTTAGTTTTGGCTCTGTGCTTTGGCTGTATTTGGACTCATTGTCCTGCAGTAAGGTGAAGTGCTGTCCAATGACTTTGAGGCTTTTAGTTGGATCTCAGCGGATAAGATGCTTCACCTCAGTATTCATCCTGCCGCTAACTCAGCAGTCACATCATCAATAAAAACAAGGGAGCCAGTTCCAGTAGCAGCCATACATACCCAAGCACACAGACGAGAGGATGCAACATTCACTGTCATTTCAAATGCGCAGGAGTCAAAACAACAAAAACTGTCCAGATAAAAGCTAATCTAATTAGGCTCACCCAAAACATCCACATTTTAGTTCTTCACAGAGATGACGTATTAAAAAAAAAATCTAAACACAATTAGGCCATATATTAACAGAAATAAAGAGCACCAACGACTGTGGATAGGCCCGGCTCTGACCTCTTTAAACAGCTTGGTGGGAGCAGCGATGGCTTTCTCTTGCTCCAGGTAAGAGGCCCAGCACCACGACTTCTTCTTTCCTCCATATGGAACAGCTGCAAAAAAAACATCAGTCGGTCAGTTTGTCAATATGCGCCAGAGAACATGGCAGGCTTCAACATAACTGTAATCACTACATGCGCCCTCAAAATGAAGTGTAGATTCATTTTTTAAAAGATCAGCTAATGGGTCGGTCAGGTGGCTCATCCTTCTGAAGTACTGGTTCCTAGTGCAGGAATACACCCTGGGGTCAGGTATTGAATCAGCACCAGTGCAGACTGTCTATCCATCTTCCCGGGTGGGGTATGGTCAGCAGGCCTGTTCCCTCCCTGCAGAACAGAGCCTCCTCAGGTTGACCAGGGACCTGCAGCCGGAGTGCACCGGCAGTCTCTGTCTACCCCAGCTGCGGGTGAAGTGCACCCATCAAGCGCAATGACCGCGCAGATCCACCAGAGGGCCACAAAAAAGAAAAAAAGCAGCTCCAGCCAGGACAAGCTTTGGAGGAGGTGTCCCTGTCTGAACCCTCCTAAACCTACAGAGAGCTCAGTGGCAATAGGAGAGACAGGCCTGCCAACACAACAGAGAACTGAGGGAAAATAAAACAAAAAATGGTCGAAAGATGGTTTAAAAAGGGGGGTAAAAATCGAACCTGTGGAGAGGAAATCCATCTGTGGGAAAGAGAAAGTATATCGAGCGGCGGCGTTAGCGCCAGGGAACGGGCATCGCTGGCGCAGCCTCCCCCTCCGCGCGCCGCGCCGGCGCCGTCTGCACTCACTGTGCTTCAGCAGCGCCGCGTCTCCTCTCCGCTTCCTCCGACCTCGCTGCGGCCCCCGCGTCGTCTTCCTGTCTGCCTTCTCTTCCTGTTCGAGGCAGAGGCGCACAGTGCTCACCCACGGCAGAGCGCTCCCATGTCACATGACCAAATGAAGGAAAACCCCCCCCCCCCACACACACACATAACAAAAAAAACATAACAAAACTAACTACAGGAATACTTAGACTGTAAATGACTCTCATACAATTATCAATTCATTTTCAGAATTGGTGAAATCTATATGATCTATAATCTATATCTAATTAAATAGTTTTAGTCCTTTAAGGTGTAACATCACAAATGTGTGATTAGTGTGTTCTTAACTGAACATTCTAACGCTGACGTAACAATCACTGCTGGTGATTGAAAGCAATGGAGTTTTGGAACGCTGACTTAGAATTTGGAAAAAACATTCCAAACAAAACCTTCTCTTCAAAGGGTTAAAGCTGATCATTATAAATTCATGTTTATGACACTGTCTTACGCCCAAAACCACCAATCAGAATGTCTGTTAAAAGCAATGTACTCCCACAGGAAACAAAAGCAGAAGTGTATCACAGACTTGCAATAACAGTCCTTGCAAGAGACCAGTCTAACATCGTATGCCACTTCCGCATAAAATCACCGCATAATTCCAGCGACAGTTGTCTGCATGCGTTGTGTAATTATCAGGCTGCGTAAACGCGGCAGAGAGACAAAGCCGGCGTGTTTTGTCTAAATCAGCGTGACCTTGGTGAATAATTCCACAGCGTTAACGAACGCGCAGCCTTGCCTAATCAAGCGATCGGATGATTCACATTGAGCGGCTTTGGGAAAAAAAATGGCAGGCGTCTGTGACAAAGCGACCCGGTGACGGGTCCCCGGGGAAAGAAGGCCTTACGTAGTCTTCGTCGTCGTCCGGCGCGTCCGGCGGGTTGTCCGTCTCCTCTGCGGCGCTCTCCTGTCTCTGGAGGGGTCTCTTACGGCTCGAACCCAGCACCTCCCCGTTGCTTTTGGGCGCGTCTCTCTTGGTCTTCTGCTCTCTGCGGTCAAAAGACATCAATCGCTTTTATTTCTGATTGCATTTCTACTGTCAGATATGTAGCGGCCGCTAATGGAATGTCATTTCCCTAATGATTCCAGAACACTTGTACTGGCCAATTGTCCTTTACACCGTCCGATACTGAAGGCCTTAAAAACTAGTTAACGACAGTATGCCACACAATAGCACATGGGAGACTGTTGTGAACAGCCTAGCTTAGATTAAGCAGGTCGTTTCATCAACCGATGCGGTGACAACACAATTGCAATTATGATTATATTAATACTAACAGGCTGAAAAAGCATTAGACACATCTACAATGCATTTAACACGTCTGCGGTGTATTAATGGCTGTCCTGACCTTGAAAATTGCAGCCAAATGCATTATGACCTCAGAGCAACCGCAGCCAAACGCAGGACAGGAAAGGTCTGGCTGGTCAGAGGAAATCACGTGTTTATAAAACTGCCAGGAAAAATTCACATGTAGAAACTCATGTGAGGAATGTGGCAAATACAATAGACTGCAAAACAATGCTTTTGTTCCCAGTAGCCCATTAAGAGGCATTATTAAGGCTACTTCATCTGACTGTTACAATTACCTAAAATGCACTTAGTCCTCCAAAGACAAATGAGAGATACCCTTGAACTCCCATTACCTGTAATTTTGTGGCTGCTTGACAAAAGTAAAAATGTGGGAAGGTCAACAGCTTTTAGGGTCAGTGTGAACGGCCTTCCCTCTCATGTTACTGCCACCCCAATGGACTACGCAATTCTCACCAAACTGGCAAAAAACACAAATTAATATGAAAATAACTGTGCTAAAAAAAAATGCCACGAGCACCATACATGTTTCATTATGGCATTTAATTAAACTAGGTGCTGTTATTTCTCTCTTTGAGAAAATGCACAAATTGACAACCGGGAACTATGCTTTCTTTCCCCCCATTTGCTGTTGCCATGGCAGTGCGAAAACCCTTGGAGGGACTACCACTTTAAGATGAACGTTCCCTTGGCAGCGCCGCCTTCTTAAGACAATGGATGCACGCGCTGGACCGCGGCCCACGGCAACGCAGCGCCGGCCTGCTCCGGCTCGCTGCTCGCGTTAGCATTGCGTAGCGCGCCCTTACGTTAACAACCCGCGAAATTATCACCGCGTCCCACCGCGCCCCGGGAACGGCCCTCGGCGACCGCGCGCGCAAAGAGGGGGAGGCTTTGGTTTCGGTCCGCCAAAGCCGCTCGACCTGAAGGCGGCGGCGGCCCTAGTTTCGGGGGTTTTGAAATCGACCGGTTGAAAAGAAAAAACTGTGTTGTGTGAGCGCAGGCCGACTTGGAGTGACATGGGAACAATGGGATCTCTGTAAGAGGCACACCAGACACACCACAACTTCGTACGGCAACAAACATTACTTAAATATGGTGTCATTGATTATTTGGTGTGTAGAGTCTGGGTTCTGTTAGGTACCCTTTCTTGGGTAGGGTCACACCGAATAGATAAACCACACAGCATCATGAAAATATGGGACAAGCTAAAAATTAGAGGGTCAGAGTGCAAGCATAAAATAAGATCAATCTCTCGATGGACTAGAAACACAAATCAATGCCTGCTCTTAATACTTATTCTCAGTTAAGATCACCACTGAACAGCATTCTACCCAGTTTCATTTTTAAATGTCACCGATACGATATGATACTGGTCAATCTATGTCACTTCAGAACTCTAAAAGGAGATTTGCTGAGTTTCCCTGAACCTCAGAAAGACACTGAACACTTTTCAGTGTGACCTGCCCCAACCAACCATTTAACTGCAACAATAAAGACAGTTACACAAGCATACATTTCCCTTTCACCTTACACACAGAGCTCAACCCCAGCTTATAGTGCTTTCCATGCCCTAGACTTTGTTTCCTTGGTCCCATTCTCCATACAGAGTTATCAGTTATTTTTTGATAACTTCTCCTTCAGGTTCTAACTCAGTACAGGGCAAGGTTCACTGCATTCATTTGAATTGAGTTCAAAGCCATTAGTCTACTCTGTTGCTAGCTTTGACAGGAGTCAAAAGTTTTGGCTTTGATCTGATTTAAGTCCAAGAAATCTCTATGTTTACAACATCACAGTGACTGCAAAAATCTCTGGATGAATAATGCACTGTTTTATATATTACTTCTGTTTTCCATGCTCTAGATAAATGGTTTTGTGCTGAAAAATAGACAAAGAAAAATGACTAGACAAAGATCCTATGCTAAAATGCTATTCTCCTCTGTTTCATTTCATTATAACAGAACATTTTAGGCATGTTTGAAGGTTGACCACATTAAAACAGCGTGAATTCCAGTTGAAGGGTGACATCACCATAAAGTCACAGTTTTTAATGGTAAATTGATATTCCCACTGATAATATGGTCAACAAACACACCAACTACGACACAACAATCTCAGTCTCCCGTCTTCCAAAAATATGTGTTCTGCATCACCAGGGTAGCCACACCCGCTGATGGTATACGTACAGCTGAGTGAAAAAGGCGCATCTGAGACACAGAATGTAGAAATATATCTGAACGAGCCACCACTGCTTGAAATAAAACAAAACTTTAAAGAAAACCTTTCAACTATGGAGAGATCAATACTGCAAAATACAATAACAGAGTTTCCTTATTAATAATACAAGGCTTCACATTCAGCGCGATGCTAGCGTGACATTAGCGCCGTCCGGCCTACTCACTCCTGCTGGGCCTGCCGCAGGCACCTCTCGCTGCAGTGGCGTCCGTCGGGCAGGAAGTCCACGAGGGACCCCTTCCTCTGGCAGTGCACGCACACCAGTCCTCTCCTCTGCCATTGCCTCTCCTTCCTCTCCTCGCCGGCGTCCGCCCGGTCCCGGCCCTCCGAAAACACTGCGGGAGGGGGGGGGAGAGAGGCCCGCGTCAGCGCTCCCCTCCTCCGGATCTCCCCCGTCCTTTTCCCCGACGGTCGCTAAGAACGGTTAGCAGCGCGCGGGCTGTCCGACCGCGAGAGAGACCGCGGCGCGATTTCAAAGCCGTTCGGACGACCCGGCTGCTCGGATGTGGGTCGCCCCAGTTTGTGGCCGACTTTCAGTCTTATAACCTGTTAACCTGTTTCTAATAAGAGCACCCAGAAATCAGGCCTCGCATAACAAAACCATTCAATCTCTCTGATTTTGTCCGCTTATGGAAAAACACTGAGTGGGAAGAGGGCTTGTTTCTAGATGCCTTGCCAGGCTGTAGATTAGAATCTATTCCTATTCCCACAAAGAGCTTTGACACTAATTCATTCAGTAGTTCAGTGTATATGCAGCACAAAAGTGGAAACAGAGGGTTTTTATAATGCATTCATTAATGCAGTGGATGTAGTGTTTTGGAAAGTGGTGCGTGGGTATGCTTTCTTGTTCTAAACTGCTAGACCTTGGCAGACACCAGTAAACTCCCATGGTATAGCATTTCCAAAAAGAGAATTATGAGCAAACAATGATTATCATATTAAAATGCTTGCCACAAGCATGAAATACTGGAGTTTCTATTATTGAGAATGAAATATCAAGGAAAAATACTTAAAAGTATCTATTGAGGGCTTCATCAGTAAACAGCATAGTTTGACAAAGCTCAACTGAACACTACAAGATGCCCACCGTTGCAATAAATGTAATTGTTCACACGGTGTCAACTGCATAATCTATAACCATTTCTGAAGACTAATATTCATACTTTGTCTGACAAGTAAATGAAATGAGACAGATATAACATGGCATACTGTCAACCACAACAGATGACTTTGACCATGTGCTAGCCATTTAAATCAAGGTCATACAATGCCCGCATGATCAGATACACTGACTGCCATAGCATGTGTGTATATTTTCCTTGTTTGTACGCAAGTGCAAGTTACAGTATGTGTGTGTGTGTGTGTCTGTGTGCGTGTGGGTGCATACTGGATGTATGTGTGTGTGTGCATGTTTGTGTATGTATGTGCGCATGTGCATGTGCGCATATGAACATGTATGTGTGTGTGTGTGTGTGTGCGTGTGCGTGTGCGTGCGTTTGAGTGTGTCCGTGCAGGTCTGTGTGTGTGAGCGTGTGAGCGTGTGTGTGTGCGTGCAGGTCTGGGTGCGTGTGTGAATGAGTGTGTGTGCATGAGCACAAAGGAGCCTTGCCTTCCTGAGCAGTCGGGACGGCCCACGTCGTCCTGGCGTGAGCCTTTTTCACGCTCTCTGCCTCTGCATCATCAGTGATGACCTCCAGAACCCCGAATTCGTTCACTCGAAACTGACAAGCACAACACAGAGATATGACATCACATTTCCTGACACGCCAACATGAAGGCGGCCAGTGTGACTGAAGGTCAGAGACAAACAGCTCAAGCTTCTACATCACCGAGTGTTGACCTCAGGTGTAAAGCCACAATCAAAACAGAGACACACGCACCCTCACACACACACACACACACACACACACACTCACACTCACACACATAGATGTAAGCACACATTGATACACAAATGCCCGTGCATGTATCGAGTCCACTGTTTCCCATTAGCTCAAAGCTGCTGTACTGACACTGCACTGTCAAAACACAGCAGCTTTGTGTTTTAGTTTGCTACTCAACACTTTCAAAAGAGAAGCTATCAATACAGGTATTCGTTTTAATTATTTAGGGTATTCAAATAATGGCAAACACATCGCACGTGCAAAATCTCAACACAAATGACATTGAAAACGAAGCAGTGCTGAAAATGTCTATCAGAGAGATTACGCCACGGGTCAGCTTGCTCCACATACTTTCAGTTCACTCCCCGGAAGAGTCCCCACTCCATCTTTCCAGTCCATCGCCTCATAGACATCGAAATCAGGAGCACCTGCACGCGTAGCCGAATCTTCCATGTTACGAAAGGTACAACCTGTAACAGATCCATTCAGAACCATGGGAAAACAACCTATGATTTCACTCGCCTATTCAATTACAATGAAATCCCAACAGTCTTATCATAATAAAGTGTTTTTGTTTAAATGCTGCACTCAAAGGTCTTCTTGATGTGCTTTAAATGAAAAGTAAATGTTTTATTGTTGAGTTTTATAAAGCTACCATGTTGTGATACCATATTCCACTGCTGATGAAGAAGTATCTTAAATGTTAGTGAAGCTATTAAGAGTACAATAGGACATGATTGGCAAAAGCATCTGGATAATTTACATATATGATCATTGCTGAATGACTAAACATTCAGTATGTTTGTTCTTTTTTTATTTACTAGACAGAAGATAAAGCTAATTAAACTACTATTGCAGTTAATCTGACCAAAAACAAGCAATGCCGTAATAAACGTAATATGGGTATTAAAAAACGTTTTGCTCCATTGTTACATACGCATATGTACATAAACTATCATTTATTTTTAATGGGTACAGTAACGTAAAGCATATGAAATACCACTAGAGGTCACTGTTGCCCACGTTAAAACAATCCTGCGTTTGAAACTTTCAAGACCTTAGCTTATTCAACAATGAAATCACTGAGCAAAAATGGAGAAAAATCACACGGCTTTATGTAATTACTAATTAACGCATCAATGGTAACATTAATCAATGGGATTGTCTTCCTGAATTGCTTAAAATTTTCATCACTTGTTGCAGTTAATTGTATGTTTTATCATACGCGCATCTTGGCTGTGTAAAATTAAGTGGAGGCATTCGGCTACATTTAAATTCAAATCGATGTGGAGATTTTATGAAAATAAGAAAGTTAAGGTTTTCAAACTGACATTTTCATCGTATTCAAAACTGCTATTAACCATTATTCTCCTAACCATAAGCCTTAAATGTAAATAATAGTCATACATTTCGCGGAAATACTTTTTAAATTATTGGTAGCAAAATAAATAGGCGATATAATACAAACCAAAGATGGTGTTCATTTTGGAACACTGCCTTTTAATATATTTAGCTAGCTACTTCTATTGTCATATTTCCATTGTTTGTTTTAAGAATTATTAATATTTATGTCAAGCTCTCCTCAAATACTTTTTATTACGAGTGTGCATAAAATATTCAGTTCTGCGCAAACAAAACATTTTTCTTTTTTAATAACAGAACTAGGTATGTTTCATATACTAAGGACCATCCCCGCGCAAGACGCGGATCATGCATTGTATCTGATATAAACACTTTTCTTTGCTCTGATACTATTTAATGTGTTTTTAAAGGCAGTTTCCCAAAATGGCGGAGCTGGAATATACTCTATATAATTCTCACCCGCAGGCCCGCAGACACGTTGCAATAAAACAAAAATGATATTTTAACTGTCTAGATACCTTATTGGAAGGAAATGGTGATTGAAATATTTTTGTCTCGCTCGTTTGACTAGCGCCCAGTTCCTGCTGTTTCTCAGCCATAAGAAAGGAATTGCACTAAAGCTTGCATTATTCTTGAAAGAGTAGGATAAATCATTAAATAACCGCCTCCAAGAAACGACAGAGGTGCAGCAACATATATCCCATCGATTCCCGTAATTTTCGTAGCTACTTTTATTGTAAATATATAGTGTAATTCATTTCATGCTCTATCACACTGAACCTCTTCCTGGCTGAAATTATTGATGACACGTCCAGTCGTTTTGTACTTTATTGCTAAGTTTTAGTCTAATTCAGTCGTAGAAAACCTAAAACGAAAGTATAATACGGCGCGTTACATGTTTCTATAGGGAACTATTTGTTGCGTAAACAGTTTTATTCCAAAGTATAATTGTTTAAATTTGTATGTTTCTTACCCAAATTCTCCCACGAGTACTGACAAATTGCCCAGGCAGTAGTCAATGCGCATGAGCGGAGAACCAAGCGAGTGCTTGCAGTGGTGCTCTCGCTACATAGTCAAACACATGATGCCGAAGATCGAAAGTTTCTGCTGGTAGACTCCCAAAAACATTTAATATGATTAGCTATTGGTAACCGCATTGCTATCCCCTTAAAACGACAATGACGGCAAGTAGACGTACGTCGTGAGAGAATCAGGACCGGGATATCGTTGTTTATTATATAAAGAGCGCGGTTACCATTTTGTTACTAAAAATAAAATCTTAAGCTAGCTACAGAAGTAGTAAAACGCCGATGTTTTTGCCGTACAAAGAAGTAGGAAACAGTATTCCACGTATTTAGCGAAATGGTTATTAGTTACATACACTGGTGCGTCACTGAACAACCTGTTTTTGAACCGTTGTTAATATTCATTTGTTTCTCGCATTTACATTGCGCGGTAATATTTTCAGCTGCTTATTGCAGTATATGCCTTCGGTACGGTGTATGCTTTGAGCTATGTACGATGAAATCATGGAATTATGAGAACTACAGGCCTACCAATGCACATTCTGAACTCAAGTATCAGTGAGAGAAGAACGCTTCCATGTCTAACGTCACATTTAAACGTGAGAGTTATTCACACCCTTCGATAATTTGACTTTGGATATAATAATGATGCACAGTTTGTGTTTTATTCTTTTTTTATTACAGAGTAGGTATCACATGAATGGACATTTAGAGTATTGTCTGTTGTATCCAGTGGTGCACGGTGAGACATGAGTACAAGGGCATTTCAAACACAGGAAATGGAATGTGCAGAATTACTTTCTCTCCTAAGGAATGTGTTTCTGGGAAATATCCACGAGGTCACTTGAAGTAGACATAAAGAGATCATTGCCAAGGTTTGCCTATTAAAACTAAATAATTTCTGAGACATCAAATGTACCTATAGTTCAATATATTTAGTTAGTATGCTCTTCAAATATGCAAGGCACAGTATCCTCTGAGTTATGAGAGAATCTATGTTTATATTTGCACATTTTGGGGCACTGAATTTCCAGTGACCTTTTTTAAACCATATGACTAGTTGTTCCAATCAGTGGATACCCATTAAGGTTTTTATCTTTAAAGGCTGTGTGTTTTGGTGGGGTTTGACTTGTCATTAGCCTGCAATGGTGGTAAATGTAGGCTTTTGTTTTTCCTGGCCTTGTCCTAAACTGTGTGCACAAATGTGTTAGGTGGTTTCTGGCCAGCTTTTATCCATTTTCTTTGTTTAAAAACAGTGACATTATTTTAAATCCACCCCATCCCCCATCACAAATTTTGGGTGAGTCACTCCAGAGCTGGTCTACCCCTGGGTCCCATCCAAGTATACTGAAGTTGGGTCTTCCTTCCATTTGTCAGTTGACTGATAAGTCCCTACTGATGGAGTAGGTGAGGTTTCTACCATAATGCCTTCACTTATCCATACTGTATGGATCTGGTGAAGGAAGGAGAGGGATGTGGCCTTAAGAGTTTTCAGATGCACCTTTGGTCGTGCCTTTTCCCTATGGGGGAAAGCAGCCACAATATTTGTAAGCAGTTGCATGATGGGTAGAGGGGTGCGTGCAGCCATGCTTGTCCCTTGGCCATCTGACAATAGCAGCCATTCCATGGGAATGACCCCCAAGACAAGGAAAGCAGGGTTGGGATAGGTTCTTATCTCTAGATCTACCCTCAGTGAGGTCAAGGTTCACCAAACCCTGTCAGATTCCACGTGACACTGTCAATCTCGCCACAATCAGTCCACCTACGTTGGTTGGCCACATGAGTCTCAAGAGAAGATTATAAAACAGCTTGGCAAATGGTGAACAAACTTGTGCAAGTGTCTTTACAAGCCCAGACAGAAGAAAAGCATTTTGTTCCTCCAAACCCATCCAGCAAACCTGGTCTGCAGGCAAGGTATTATGTATAATCAGGTTGCATAACATACTGGTTCAGTTGACTGGTTAAATAGTCTGCCATGACAATAGTACATTGGTGGTAATACCATGAAATGGTATCAATTTTCTTTGTTCTCATGAAGTTAGTTGCACTGATTGGAGTAATAGTTCAGTGATAGTGTGGCATCCTCTTTTTCGACTGGTGTGTGGACTGCAAAACGTGCACCAATTGGTCAGGGTCCGCACATATTCTAGAAAGGACCTTAGTTGCAACACTAACCCTGAGGTAAAAGCTACATGCTAGATTTCTTAAAAATAGGCCTATCTTAGATCGCCAAAAAGCTGAACGTTATTTGATAAATGTTTGCCCACAAGCTACATTTTAGAGCGCATAAGGTTGTGCATACACTATATGTTTGTGCATACAATTCATGTTAGTTTTCCTACAATACCCGTTAGTTGAAACCAAAGAAACATGTTGGATTCCTTACGTGTTACATGTTCAAATGCTCACAAGCTATATGTTAAGTTTACCCAAAAGGTACAGTGCATGTTTTATTACTTGAAAATTACAAACTAGATTGCACACAAACTGCATGATATATTACTTAAAACGTGTATAGTGCACAAACTATATGCTACACTAGATTGATGAATTACATGTTACCCTGTCCACAAAACGTATGTTAGTTAAATACAAGTTAGTTTGTAATAGCGTACAAACTACCTACTTGATTGTCCTCAAGCTACATGTTGATTTATCAAAAGATATTTGACACTAGATTAGATCACTTAGAAACATATTAAGCATGGAGTGCATGGTGTGTTTTCCACAAGCAACATGTAAGATTAATTACAAGATACAAGAAGAGAGAGAACCCTTTCAGCCTATAAGAATGAGAACAAAGTACAAATAAAGCTCATACATTCTTATGACAGAGCATTTATGTAGGGCCCCTTAGAGTCCTCCTATTTCATTTCTCAAGATGGCAGCCATCTTTGTTCATTGAGACTGTGATGTCAAGGGTCTTCCTAATGGTTTTTGGTTAAAAACAAACATTCTATGGAGCTTCTGCCACAGAGTACGTGTGACCTAATTGCATTTAATTTACTCCACGTCAAGGCAGCACTAGATCTTCACAAGCACTTCCCAGTACTATCAGCTACTTAGTCCCCAACAGAAACAACACTAAGTTAATGTCCTGCACAATGAAACAAAGGTAATTCCCCCATCACGACCTGTGTGCACAGAACCTGCGGGAGGGTATATTTACTGGTCTTATGGGCCGTAAAAATGGGGCGGGCCTCAGGATGGGCTTTATCCCCCCATCCCAGATTGACGGAGGCTTTTTATGTGGGTAATCCCGTTAAGACCAGCCCCCGTAGCTGCAGCAAACTACCTGCTAATGTCTGCTCTGGTAAAAGAATCGGAAGCCCTTCATGTTTTTCGACTATTGTTGCAGGTGTTGCGGGACCACTCTGATAAAGCGTCATGGACAGATGTCAATCAAGACCAAGATTGTCGACACACGGGTAAAGCTGCAAAACGTTCTCGGATGTGTCAGACGAAGGGGCGAGCCCTGATCCGATGTTTACTGCAGTCTGTGTCAGTGGCACTGAGTTCATGTTGTTTATGTATGGTTCGCTGTACATCGTGGAGGCTGGAACAGCTCCTTTTGAAAAACAAGGGATTATTAATGACATGAAGTGTTCAGTTAATTCAGTTAACTCAAGTGTTCAATTAAAAGTAAAAGTAAATTTGCACCTATAAAGGATTTCTGTTCTATGATAAAGTTTCCAAAAAAACATAGGGCCGTCTGTAACCAAAAACAATGAAATTTTGCTCTCAGAACATTTTACATTTAGTAAAGTTTACAAGGCATGTGAATATATTGGTTTATAATGCATCTGACTGTGCGAAATAATGTACATGGTTGGTGAGTTTTATTTTCTAATATTTTTTTCTCCCACAGGGTGTTCTCCAGAACTTGCTGATATGTTTTCTGTCATTTTATTCTGTGTACTACATCATTGTGAGTTTGTGTATAGGAGTACTCAGGTAAGAGAGATAGACAAGTATCCACAATATATGAGAACTTCCTTGCTTTTGTTCTGTGTCGACCACACGTGTTGTGGTTTGTGATTGACTCTCACTTCCTGTGACGACAACTTCCTATATACACAAACAGACCCTGGAAATGATGAGGCTTTTGTCTGAAATATTGACAAACCATTATAACTGTTGTCAAAAATGCACTATACACACCAAACTATTCCCAGTTATTATACTTTTTAAACTGCAGTATGCAGTGGCGCATACAGTGCAATGCATAAGTATTTGGACTGTAACAGTTTTCATTGTTTTGTCTGTATGTCAGCACATTTACTTTGAAATGAAACGATGGCTATGAGGTTAAAGGGCAGACTGTGAGCTTTAATTTGAGGGTATTTACATCCACGTTCATGTAGGAATTAAAGCCCTTGTTACGCATAGTCCCCCCATTTTAGGGGAACATAAGTAATTCAACTGAAATAAAGTCATCATATTTAGTACTTTGTTGCAAATCCTTTGCTTTCGATGACTGACACTGCCTAACTTCCCTGGTGATGCTGTGCCAGGCCTGTACTACAGCCAGTATTTAGTTCCTGTTTGTTTCTGGGTTGTTTTGCTTTCAGTCTTGTCTTCAGCAAGTGGAGCACATGCTCAGTTGGATTCAGGATAGGTCATTGACTTGGCCAGTCAAGAACCTTCTGCTTATTGGCTTTGAAAAACTCCTTGGGTGCTTTCACAGTATGTTTGGGCTCATTGTCCTGCTGCAAGGTGAAGCGTCATCCATTGAGTTTGGGGCATTTGGTTGGATCTGAGCAGATAAGATGTTTCCATAAACTTCTGAATTCAACCTGTTGCTACCATCAACAGTCACATCATCAGTGAGAACCAGTAATCCAGTTGTAGTGGCAGCCATAACACTGCCTCCATACACCATGTTTCACAGATGGGGGGGGGGGGGGGGGGGGGGGGGATCATGAACAGTTCCTTTCTTCCTCTACACTCCACTTTTTTAATCACGTTGTGCAGGTTAATACTTGTCTCATCTGTCCCTCCCTCCACCCTCTGGTGTAGTCTAGTAGTCTAGTCTTCTCTTTATGTTAGTCTTTGATACATCTATGTCTACATTCTGAAGAGTATTCTTGATTCTTGATGGTTGAAAATTGGGTTTTCTTTACAAATGATAATATTCTTTGGTCACCCGGTCTTCCATGGACTACCAGGTCGTTTGTTATTGCTGAGCTCACTAGTGTGTTCTTGCTTCCTAACAATGTGTCAGACAGTTGATTTTGACACAGCCAATGTTTTAGCAGTGTCTCTGATCATTGTATTTGGTTTTAAGCCTCATGATGCTTTACTTGCATTGACACTTATTTTGTTCTCACGTTGAGAGACAACAGCAACAGACTCCAAATGCAAATTCACCTAGATTCAACCCCTAGAATCAACTCTAGACATTTTGTTAGCTTTCTTGTGCACAAACTAATGATGCAAAGACAACACAGCTGGCACTATGTATAAAAATGGCTGTAATTCCTAAATGGATCACCTGTTATGGATGTATATTACCCTCAAATTAAAGCTGACAACCTGTACAGTAACCTCATATTCATTATTTTCAAATTCAATGTGCTTGAGTTGAGAGCCAAAACAACAAAAATTGTGTCTCTGCCCAAATACGTACTCACTGCACTGTACAGTACATTTAGTATATATATTTCATGACATCTACATTTTATAAAAATCATTTACATGACAGTACAAAGCATATTTTACTAATATTCTTTGCATGTATTGTGACTTATTTTGTTTTGTAACCTTTCTTTTTAGAGTAAATGATGTTGATACACTTCTGGCACCCTTCGACTACACAACACAACCATCATGGCAAAATCCGAAATATTTAGGTAAGTTTTACATGCATTATGATACAGGCAATCAGCTACAATAGGCTGAAAACAGCAATCTAATGCAATGGCCTAGACTTCATGTTAATGCAATTCTGACTCATCGTGTTTCTTTATATCACAATGAAACCTGTAATAGTTGCTTTATTGTCATATTCATGCAAAATGCAGCCTACCGTAGAAACAAAAATGATGGTTGGTGCTTTTACCCCTATATTACTGACAAATGGGTAAAAGATTGTTTAAATACCATTAAATTCAAATTCTAGCCTCACTTCTCATTTTGTTTTGCTTGTGCAATTAATTTGACAGATTAACTGAAACATACTCAGTATTTATTTTTAACAATGTGCTTGTAAGTTGAAGTTACTAAACAAATCAGAGAGCTCACAGAGTCCCTAAAGAGTGCATTGGAAGTCACGAACGAGCAATCATTAAGCTCTGATTTTCACAAACTAAACAATCCAGAATCCAACTTGTTTTTTGTTTTGGTTCATTTACCTTTCTGCAAATTTGCAGTTGGTTTCATCAGTGAAGCGAATAAGCAGAACCTTTTACACTGACTGTGGTACACCAACTTGAAGTACAATGCAAAAAAAATTATTTTGGAAATAATTATTTGATGTGAGTTTCTATCTGTCTATCTATCTATCTATCTTAAATTTGACTCTTCTGCTCATAACAGTGGACTGTTGGTGGTGGTTCCCTTTAATGTCTCATCGCCATGTGTGTCTGTTTCACACATTGCTGCACAGTGAGTGTGATTTCCACGGAACTGACGTTCATTGTGGCCGGCCTCATGTTCGCATGGATTGTGGAGGAGTGGGTGTGGGACTACGCCATCACCATCACATTGATACACGTCGGCTTAACAATGTGGGGTGAGTACTGCCGTTGGTGGAGAGCGGAGTGCTGGGAAATGTAGGCTGTGGGGCGGCCGTGCTGGATGGCGATTAGAGATCGATCCTTTGGCATTTGGCTTTGGCACAGAGCAGGGGACATGCAGTTCCCGGGGGACAGTGATTGAGTATCGGGCAGTTTCCAAATCTGGGAGAGGCACTGCAGGGGTACCACAGGTTAATATTTGTAATCTGAATAGCCTTAGGAAATCTTCACCTGTATACTATAAATGGACAAACCTTAAAATGTGAGCTATTTACGTCATCCTATATTAGGCTGGCTTCAATATTTATCATCAAAGTATCTAATTTATCTTTTATTATATAGGTTGTTGCCCTGGATAACTGTGTATGATATTTATACATACATTTTTAAAAATCTAAAAGATTTATTCATATACATTGGTCACAGATCCAGTGCATGTTAGAAGGCCAAATTTAAATGAGGGCTTGAAAGGCAAAGACGTTATTTTTGGTCTTCATAAATACCGAACATACCATCCAAATTCAAATAATGCTTTTATTCATTTTAATGTAATGGTGCTAGTAATGCGGAAGCTAGTGATGTCTTTGTTCAGTTATGGTTTACCACTACCGCTTAACCATAGTTTGATTTGTCTGCTATGTCTTTGTCTGGTATTGCCATCCATATTGCCATAATTGTGTCAAACAGTGTATATTGAGGGTCCTTGTGTCTCTGTGTAGTAGTCATTAATGCTGCTATTGCTGCCCACGCCTCGCCATCTAATTCTGAACTGTAGCACTGGCTTTTGGACAAAAGAAACTTAATGAATGACTCTAGACAAGTAGTCGAGTAGTTATTATATACAGTATATATTATATATATATAGATATATACATACATTATATATATATGTACATAATATATATATATAATTTTTGAAGTTATTATTATTTCTAAGGAGATCTCAGCTTAATTACGCACCTGACAAAAAATTGGATTAAAGTAAATAAACTACGCTTTCACATTTAATCACTGAATCGATGGGAATTTAATTGGGGGTAGTTATGCAATCTTTACTTTAACCAGTTGCCTATGATAAACATTTTCAGACAATTCCATTGTCGAGGAATGGGCTGATTCTTAAATAAGTACAATTCAGAACTAAACATATTTTCTGAATGTCTGAAGCAACCTGCACAAAATATTCTCTCCTCTGTATTTTGTTCCAGTAATGTCAGATTTCCCATCATCAGAACATTGGTGGATCACTTTAGGTAAAGTATTGCATTTTATTTGAGGCAAGTGGGGAATGCAAAAAATCCCCATATGGGAAAAAACAGACATGTATAACTTTGAGGTTAAATTGGTAACAGCCCCAAAGACTTTGCATGCTGGGAAATTGGTTGCACACCGTTGGTAATTGGTAGAGCTAGATGATATCAATTGGCTTTACAGTTGCTACAGCTGTTTTCTGTGAAGAGTAGGCAGGTCCATATAGAGTTCATAGCCTTCTCTGGAAGTTGTCATGATCTCTCTCTCTTCTGGGGCCTCCTATTAAACGCTCTAACAGGATTCCAAAGGCAAAACTCCTCACAAAACTCCTCACTCCTTTGTAAAAATGTCATCCCAAGATTACTTGGCCTAGTCTGGTATGAAGCAGGACACTGGAGCTCAGTTTCAGTCTTACCAGACACTTCAGCATGGACCATGAGATTTTTTTAAAGTTAATTTCAGCGTCCACTGTATTCATAACCTTACGTAAGGAACAAAAACAAAGCTTTTTAGATGTGTTACGCAACTTGTCTACACAGCACATTGCATTTACAATTAATGTGGAATTGGTTCCAGCACTGAGCGTAAACTGTATTATTTTGAGTTGAAGCTGTCTTGTTTGCTAATCAAAGAAACCTTAGCTACATGATTGACAGTACTTTAGTTTAATTTCTCCAGACCATATTTCAGCCTGTTATGCTAATGTGATAAAATTGAGTGAAATTTTGTTCAGGCCTGTTACTTGAAATAATAACGCTTGCGCACATTCTTATAAATACATATTTAATAACCGGATGACATAGAGAATATCTGTGCTTATTCAATTTTCTTTCCTGTTACATTAGGTTGTGGACTGCTGATGATGATCTTCGGGGGACAACTTCTGGCCTATAAGCTGTTCAGGAATAATTTTGTGTATCCAGCTGAACTCCAAAACTTCTAACAATACATTAATACATTTGTGTCAAACAGAGGTTTATTACATAAGTTATGTACATACAATGTTGTTCTTTTCTACACTGTTTTTTACACTACACACAAAAGTATATACCAACTGATTTTGATACGAATTAATTTCCAGAATATTAGTGCATTTTATTTTGAATATATAGATTTGTTTGAAAAAATAATAAATGCTTCAAAATAATTTATTTACTTGTTTTACTTTTTAAAAAGTAAACATATTTGTTTCTTTCAGTTTCACATGTTTCTGAAGAACAGTAAGATTTCTATAGAGGGAAAACAGAAAGTTGTGCTATAACAGGACAATATAAGCAGTGAAAAACATTATGCCTTTTTTTAATATTCTATAACACAAAAGTTTTGTTCTGTGAAAATGATGACACTCTACAGACGGTTTGTACAAGCCCTTTCTTTATGGAAATTATTTCATCTTTTTAAACAATGTCTTAATTATTTGTTGTGATTAATTTGAATAAATATATGCAGTCATTGTTCTTATGGTCAAGTAAAACTCTTGCCTGAACTCAAAAAGATAATTCATTCCTCATAAAAAAATGATTGTCTTCTATCTCTTATAGTAAAGGCTCTGAAAGCTAATGTGAATGACACATGGCATTCTGAACATCTGTTGTTGTTCATCTGTTGTCTGTTAAATCCTCTCAGATTAAGAATGGTTAGAATTTAAAATGGTGGACACAAAAGACTCCTTCGCTGCAAGATTGGTGTCATTACTACTTTGTGTGTCCAACCATTGTAGGAAGTCGAGCATATATGCACAGGTCATAGTTCAAACCACTGACACAGCTTTATAATAGGTTGACAATCTGATTGACCCCAATACGCTAACTTCCCCCGGCCTGATAGGGGGAATCCTTCACAGACATGGACCAGTTCTGTACGTTTGCCGTTGCCTAATATGGAATGTGGACGCTGCCTAATGTTGAATTGGAACCTCTGAAAATGTGAATGATCTCATCTTGACATTCTCCCGGGGTTCTGTCTCTTACTCCTCTCCTTGCCGAAGACTCTGCCGTCAGCGCCGCGAATGCAACGACACAGCAAAAGAGGGCAATAATCATTTAATAAGATTACTCAAAAAAGAGCAGGAAGGATTTGTGGGGGGGAGGCTATCGACAGACCGTGGCCTGCACGTCGGAACCACGCAGCTCATGGAGGGGTCTGCCGCGGCGAAGACCTGCTCGCTCAACTCAATGGAGCCCCGCCGAGGGCGTCACTTCCCCTCCAGGGAATGCTGGGCCACAACACAATGGTTACCATGGTTGCCAAACTGGTCTATTATCTGCATCTCAGGTATAACAAGACTGGATGATCTTTGCATCACTGTGTGGCCAGCCAATGCTCTCCATCTCTTTTGATATAGTGATATTTATCAAAATGACCATCATGATATCAATATAGTTAAAACCAGCAAAAACAATATCTGCGTCTTATAAAATTTTCAAAAGAAGGCAAGCTGCGACACCTCTTACCTGTCTGGGTTCAGTTTCACTATCCTTTATCACAGCCTTGTCACTGCAGTTTTTAGAAAAATGTCACTTGTAGCCTTAATGGATTTTCACTCAGACTAATTACAGTTATGACGTTTTGCATTCATAATACAACAAGAAATGCCAGCGGGGTAAGGACATCAGAATGTAGGGTTCAAAATTAAAACTCATCCTGTCATCATATGAGTAGGTCTATTCAAAATATGTCAAGATGTATTGTGATCCTATCATATTTTGTCATACAGAACTTCATTAACCCAAACTGTATAATTATAAAGCAGTTGGCAGAAATGGCAAATCAAATACAGGGAAAGACAGTACCGATGTACAAAAAGGCTGTGGCATGGGTTGGTTCTAATGTTTTCAACAGAGCAGATCCAAAACATAAACAAATACATCTAGGCTTCTCTCTGTACAAAACCATGAATGTAGCCTAAGATTACCCTACGATTAATTATACCACTTTGTGTGAAGCCAGACCCGATGAAATTCAATTTATCGCCTACTGTTCCATTTTGTATTCATAAAACTGGGATTCAAATGCTTTGGTTACATTAGATGTCAGGGTAGCTTGGACGCTAAGAATAATCAGTGTTTAATATGCTTGTCCTAATTAAATCCATGCCATTGCCATTGTGGTAATGGAATGATAGCCACGTATTGGGATGGCAGATATGCTACGGCTTGGTGGGGCGGCATGCCCCATACCTATACAGCACTGAGATTTTAGCACTTTTCAGGGTTTTCCCACAGAAATAACCACAGTACGACTGACTCTTAGTTCTTAAGAACATTAAGCACCCTCTGACCTTGTGTAAACACACAGAATTGAGGTACAAAATCACATGCCCACGCAATAAAACCCCAAACTTGGGTTATTTTTGCCTTATTTTTCCTGGCAATTATGTCATCACAAATGGTCCAGTCCCACCATCAATAATTCTCCCCATTGGACAAGTAGCTACATCTTCTGCCAATAACAACGTCTGATCAAAGTAGCTTGATCAAAGGAGCCAATGTCTGTGTGTTTACATGTATGTATGTGCATACATGTAAGTCCCAAGATTTGATTATTAAAGGGTTCAAACTTTATATGCTTTATTATTATTATTATTATTATTATTATCAGTCACTCATAACAAACACAATATAAAAAGAAACGATATCGCAACAAAAACACGTTTTAAACATTTAAAAAAGTATAAAAATTTTACCCAAGCATACAAAGCACTATCTATAAGTCATTACATAAAAATGGCAAAATGTGGGCCTGCCGCTAAAATTACTGATATAAAAATTCATCTAAATTACACTGGGTAGCATTGCTTTGGAACCGAGATAATTTAATTTTCGTTAGCTAAAATAGCCAATATTGTTTTTTGTAACTTGACTTTATGTTGATATCACTTGATATAGGCTACTTTTAACGGCATGTCTAGATTTTGCAATTATTTAATTAAATACTTACAGAGAGCACTTTGTACACATATTGAAAACGTTTTTATTTTTTTAGACTCGCCTATATAACACGTTTTAATCACATACTTAATTCAATAATAGAGCTTGGAAACATTAAGTTTAAATGTAGAGGATTGTTTCCTGACCAAGATTACGCGTTGTTGTGCGTTCTTCTTTCACTCCCCGGAATTGGGACGCGGGTAGTATTAGAATCACTCGTGGCCTGACTTGTGTTCCCACTGTCTGCAGCGTCTAACAAACCCATCTGCAGTAACTCGAAAGCTGCGCCCTTTGTGTATAACAGATGGCTGTGTTCAGTGTGTTGTATTATATGGATGGTCTTCTTCACAGTGAAAATGCAACGGGTTTCTTGGTGTTTACGCTGTTTGTCGAAGTGGAAGCCTGAATTCCAGTGTAGCAGCATTGTATTCGTTGGACTATAAATAAAAATGATTGGCAAAGCATCAACACTTCGTCTAAGACATAAATAAATAAATAAATAAATAAATAAATAAATAAATAAAGTCTGGCTGTATAAGGTATATCACTTCATTTTGTTGAAAGAATTACATTCACCTTAAGCACCTGATATCTGTGGAGTATCAGTATTAACATTGTTATAGGCTATTGTCCGCTCAGTTTTACTGAAAAAAAAAACACGCCATGCATGCATAAATACAAATATTAGCAGGTGACATATAGGAGTTGAAACCGTTAAGCTGTTACGTATTTTTTTTTCCTGTTAAGTGCCAGCAGTTGGAAAAAACTAATCCGCTTTTTGTGCATCTTCAACAAAGGGATTTACTGTTGGTGGACAGACATTGAATTCACTGAAAAAGACAGCAGAGGGCGCTGTGGTGTGCACTCTCTGTTGCTGGAAACCCCGTTGCTGATATGGCTATTGCCGATCGAATGACAAACTCATCCTGCGAGCTGAACTGAGAACTTTCCACATACGGCTTGCAATCCTGCGCATTTTCTTGTTCTTAAAATGAAAATATGGCCTATTATTGATTTCAGTCAGAATCTGCGTTGTTCCCTTAATTAGATTAATAGATACTGTTTATGTCTGTAGGGTATTGAAAACAAAAAACATTTGAATTGTCATTAATTATTGACGTGTCCTGCAAAGTAAAACAGCTACGTTCATAAAAACAGCGTGAGCAAAAGGCTGAAGATGACAGGATTGTTGGCAATAGCCGTTACCGTCTAAAAATGCCCGAAGCCTTTAATGCAAAAATCACCAATAGCCTACTATTGCAATGCCGTTATACAAATGTATTATAAGTATTCAAAGACCTTAACACGAACATTAGTTTTCGTTCATGACAAATATATAGCGACGGAGCAGGTTACTTCATGCTTGATCTCAAAACATATTTCACTGCGTATTCAGAATTCTCATTTAATTGCAATGATGGCAATAATGAGGCTACTTTTGATCAAGAATGTGAATACGGATCTAAGAAAACGAATCCACTCAAAATGATGGCGCAAAATAAATATACATTCCATGATCTGACCCAATTATTTCGTCCCCACGAAACTGGACACACGGCGGCTACAGTCATACGTGAACACAATGAATTTCGCAAGCACCAGGAACGCGAACAAATCGTGAAAAAACGGCGGCCTAAGTACACAACAGCATAAAGCGTATAGGGCTTGGAGCACAAGGTCCACAATGCTGGATAATAACCTCGCTGAGCACTGCGGGAGGTAACCAATTAATACTTGGTGAAGGGGAAGTAAAACAGTATGGCTAAACACACAATAAAACTACACGAAATCAAATAATTGTGTTTGATATTCAAGTATATTCGATGCCGTTGTATGACCTACATGGAATAACCGCTCATTGTGCTTTCCAAAAACACTTTTTTAAAGGCGGCTCCGCCCGTAGTTGAACGGAGCAGTGCGCTGGGAGGAGCTGCAAGATAATGATTATTCATGTTGCTAAGACAGGGAAGAACTCTAGTACGTGGTCCTCTTGGTGATCCGAAGTTCCTACTAACTTCCATAATAATGCGGCGCGCAACATGAGTAGAATACAGGACGCACAGGGAGTTGTCCTAACCGGGTATATCAGCAACAGTGAAGCTTTACCAACGCCGTGTATAAATTGTAACGATAATGCCGAAGCGTCAGCGACGAGGTGAGACACTTGCTTTCAAGCACAGGCTACTGTATTATGCGCCTTTCATTATCAACCGCGGTTGTAGTTTAAAGTGCAAAGGTCCGTGTTCTCCTTGCCTCGAGCAGAAAACAATGACGGTGGGCTACAGACTTATTTACTGTATAGCTTCTGTTATTGTTCTTAGTTTACTGATAGGCTACTGGCCTTAAGCTGAATGGTTGTCATGGAAAAAGTAGGCTGCAACTTGATAATAGGAATTTAGTTGCCCAATAATATTCTGTTTTTTTTTCTAGGAATTGCTATTTAACGTCAAACTGTGACTGGGGCATTAAATGTAGTTGGATACTGATTTCATATAACATCGCTGCAACACAACAATAGGCCTATGTTATTTAGTACAAGAAATAAATGCACGGAACTGTCCCTGTTCCCAGGATAGGAAAGAGTGTTTCTTTCACCAAGATTTTGAATATCTGTCTATTAAAATAACATTTGCATCCGCGCCGCCTGTTTGCCCGAGCAGGCATAAATAGTTAGGTAGACTGCATAACCACAAAGTAAAACAAAAACAACAAGACAAAAAAACGTATCTGGAAGCTCCATGCTAACTTTGTGTGCCTTAAAAAGGAGCAGTGTTGCACTGTTTTTGAAATTGGATGCTGATTTGTCCTGCCCACAGTTGCCTGCCGCCATCTGTGATATGAAAGGGTGTTGTGCAGGCTGGGGATTCCAGGGTTGAGTACAGGTGTCGGCGTTCACCAGGTGTGTCTGGAAGAACTCCCCAGTGTCCAGGCGAAGTTGGGCAACTTCTGCCCGGGATGTTTTGGCTACACTGTGCAAGGGTCTGTTGTTTTATTTATGCATGGTGTGGCGATTAATTGCTCATTTTTCCCCTCTGCATAAATACTACAATTAGTATTACTAATGCCAACCTCAAGACAGTGGCCTTTTCACGTAGGGTGTGCTTCTTATTTTAGAGGATATCGGATAAGGAGCATCTGGCACATTGAGATATACCTGTATTGCTGGATTTACACTGTGTATTCAGGTATTCAGGTTCCCTACGGTGACAGTAACGGTATATGGTCGCTTTAGGATGTGTTTAATTGTGCTGTAAAGATGCATTCGCTTGAAACTTACAACAGGAGTGCTGACAGCATCTGTAGTGGGACCTGCAATTTGTATTGGTATCAGTGATTCAGTGTACATTTTTGGTCCATCCTAAGCATTGTAGTGGTAATTTAAAACCCGGTTAGCTACAGGACTTATAAATCTAGTATAAATAGTATATAGTATAGTATAATAGTAAATAGTATAGTATAAATCTCTTCTTTAATTCAGAAGCTATAGGCTAATCAAAATCAGTGCTTAGATGTTTCCTTCTGTGGTAGATTTCATTTAATTTCTCAGTTCATCTGCCGTGAACAAACTTTTATGTTGTCTCCATTGAAAACATTTTTACAGCATTTATTCAATATCAGTTAGACAAGCACCGTTATTATGTTTCCCAATCAATATTGCAAGACCTCTTTTGTGAACCTCCAAGAGAACAGTACAGCCCCAGGATAGTTCCAATGCATCTTGCTTTGCTGCCTGTTTCGCCCTTAAAATTTGCATCGTTTTCTGGGAAATGATGTGTAATGAGGTGCATACCCTAAGCCTGCTGTAAATAAAACATATTGACCCAGACCACGGACCTCACAATGTCTCCAACAGTGTAAACACGTGGTGTAAACACCTTGCGTCCGCGCTGCACTGAAGTAATATTTGTGAACATACAGTAGTATTCTGATTGCTGTGTGTAATTTTATTACTTTTCCATTGACTGAACATTTTTTTAAACGTTACACGATGCGTGTATTGGAAATTGCCGTTCCATTGTAAATATTGTTTTAGGGTTTCCCTGGTGTCCCTAGTTTAAAATAAACCTATTCATACTGTGTTTGCATAATTTATTTGAGTTAGTATTAAAATCCTTCCTGAAGCTTAATGGTAAACTTGACTGAGGTCTTGGAAAAATTCATGAGAATATGAAGATTCTGCATTTTGTGTTCCTCGTCGCTGTTGCAAACGGAGGCTAATCTGTCCTAAACCTTTAGCTGGGGTACCTTGCCCTGTCTGACCTGGTCCTCACCCAGGTGAACGGCATCAGATCAGGTGACATTCGCAGGCCCTAGACAACGGGACCCCGTCCCCACGCCTGTCTCAGCCTGCTCTGGAATGTCCGTCACGAGTCATGCGGGCTCATCATCTTTTCCGCGGCGCTATCCGTTACCCTTGCCAAGCCTGCACATGTCCCAGACAGACATTTTGGTGTTTTTGACTGACTTTTTTTGAAATCCAAGCTAAAAGTTGTCCAGATGTGGAATTAGAACGCTTTGAAGTTATTTCAAAACAACTGCATGCTACTAGTGCATGATTTAATATGACTGGTGTGCATGTCAGTAGAAACTGTGGGGTGTACCATAAGTTCTTCTTGCATGTTTATCTCACTGCCCACCTCACTTTCGCAATCCAGTTAAGTAGCCACTGCATTAGTGGAAATTCAGGCAGTGCTTAGTAAGTGCAGTATGCCCTGTACTTGATCCTCAGTTGGGGGAAGGTTTCTATTATTGAAATTGTTAAAAAAAAAAAAACCTTTGAGTGTGGGAAAAACTGGAAATTTATTCCCTGGTCCCCCCTTAAATGGCAGTCGAGCCCCCAGGGAAGTGGTCAGACCCACGGAAGGACTATCAAACCAGACTTCTGGTTGCTGTGGATCTGATTGAGTCGCGCAATTTCCTCTCCCCTTCTGCTTTCGCCCACAACTTCATAGCGCCTTGCAAAGCTTTCTCTTCCCAGTTTTTTTTTTGTCACTTTATCAAGGCGATGGCTTTCATGGGGGGTGGGGGGGGGGTACGGTGTCTGTATTTGGGGCACAGTGACGGCGGCCCTGGTTCGACCACTCTGACCGGTTGCCCCCGAGGGTTTTGTTACCCGTGCTCAATGCATGTGGCACTGGTTGCCGTATGTAAGGGACTGTATTGCGTTTCACCGCGTTTGAATAGGCAAATTTAGCCGGCACAATACCGGGCTACAGGTAAGTGCCTGCTTCCCTTTTTGTCTCGGTGTGCCAGCCGTCCGTCAGACCACGAGATGGCTGACCTTTAATATGCGAATGGGGCCCTCTGTGAAACAACATTTGTGTTGTGTAGATTAAAGGCCTACTTGACTTTCCCTGTCCGCTATTAGAGCCACTATCCAACGAGGCAGAATTTTGGTTTTGCTTTTGTTGGGCCAGAGACGAAGGGAAGCGATGTCCGCCTTTCAGTCTGTGGATTGTGTGTTTCTTACTCTGTTAAATGGTTTGTTGTTCATATGTTTCACCTGTTAGCAAATCTGCTAGTAACTTATTTAATTTGCCTGTTTCAAAGTTATAAATGCCCTCAGAAATGTTTTAGATAATATTATGAGCACATTACCAGGACAGAAGATGTTTTGTCCTAAAAACACAACTCCCTTTATCATTTAGTCTGGAGATATGAAGAAGGATATGAATCAGTATTGTTGGTTTTGAATGATACATTCCATTCCATTTTATTTTAGTACTGTTCATATCTTCAACAGGTGATTGTCACGTGACCAAAACGTGACCGAACAATGACAAAATTTTCGTAGCTGTGGGCTATTGGGTGTGTCCACTGAATGGCGTAGCTTCTTGTGCAGTAATATTCCCCAGGAGCTGGGATTGGTTCCTGGCAGTGGCCGTGGCCAGCTGCCCCTCGTAGGGCCACATAATTAGCCACGGCATCATCTGGGGAGGGACGGTTTGGGTTGTCAAGGTGTTCCCCACCTCGCTGCACAAATAGCCAATCAAAGTCAGTCGTTGTTTCGGCACCAGCTGCGTAAGTGCAGGCTTCCCGCACAAGGACTGCGCAGCTCAGCTGGCGGACTGTGAATGGGAAAGAACTGTGTGTGTTTCGTACGCTTCTCTCTGTATGCGCCAGACCAAGAGCATTGATAGGATGGGTCTATGGGCCAATCAAATTCATAGTAGCTTTTAGTGAAATTTTACTGTTTGCTAACAGAGAAGTTGAATTGTGCAAATGATAATGCTATTGTCATGTACTTCCAATTTACTATGTAGGCAATACACCTGTGTGCGTGCATGTGCATGCAAGTGCATGCACTTTTGCAAATGCTTGTGGAGTGCTTTAATTCAGGTCATATATCTCCTTTAATTCATCATTTAAAATGCCATTTGGATGTAACGTACATGAGTTACGATACGTCCCAAACCTCTAAGCTGAACAGTTCTTCTTTATCCTGTGCTAAAAATGCCAGCTGTTACTGACACCCTCCGCGTTTCCTGTGGCCCGGTGCTAAGAATGGTTTCGTTTTACACTCTCCGCGGCCTTCAGACAACGCTCACTAGGTGCTTTGTTTTAGCTTGAGTTTAGCGCTGTTTAGTAGCCGCCACGGCTGTGGCGAGAAGTCTAATTACAGCACGGTCTCGCAAAAGAGCACCAAAACACCTTCCGTTCGCTTCAGCCAATGGCTAGCCAGCCGAATGAAAACCGTACAGCCTTTAAACAGGTTTGGTTTGTCACGCTGTGCGGTTTTGGGCTCAGGTGCGCACTGCAGTTGACCGTGGAACGTTCGCTATGCCATTGAGGGTGGGCGAATTTGCTTCTTACAAAAAGGCAGAGGTACGTTTTTTCTCCTTCAGCCGCTGCCTGACCTGGATTGACCGAGCCTCGTTTGAAGTGCGTAAGCAGCAGTAATTTGGTAGCTGGGAGCTGCTGAGGTTTCAGGATTTATTTTTGCCTCATTCAGACCTCTGTGCAAGGGAGGGGGGGTGGGGGGGGGGGGGGGGGGGGGGGGGGGGTAGTGGAAATGGAAATGCCGTGGCTTTCTGAAACCCGCGGAGGAGGCCCGGCTGACCGCTACACGTGTAGGCTCTGCCTCAACCGCTTGCTGCCGCGAATCCTCCAATGGCGTCTTCTTTTTAAACAGCACTGTTTTTTTCTTTTTTAACTTAACATATTGTTGCCAATTTTCAGCAGGGTGACCATAAGCTGTATGCCTCTGTGTGCACGTGTTGACCAGGCCAGAGTAAGAGGGAATTCATGTGTTAGTGCGACAGTTCATTCTCTCTCTTCCTCTCCAAGACATTTCCTGAAAAGTAATTCTGGAATTACAGTTACAAAAACACATTATTTTACCGGTGTCTCGTCCACCACTAATGCATCACTGTAAGTGTTATTGGGATCTTGGGATCTTGGTGACCTCATTAACGTGGAGCCTCTTCATTCATCATGTTGGTGCTAAAGGGTGGACTCATAAACATCAATATTACCAGAGCCTTTGCAGCCTTCTCTGTCTGCAGGATCTGGACTGTAATTACAGTGGACTTGATAATGAGAATAATATTTAGTCTCAGAAAAAAACACACCCTCCTTTCCACAAGGATGTTAAAGGAGGGAATAACACGATAAATCTATTTTGAATGAAATCTCAGGTAAAACCGCAAATTATGGTAATGAAGCAGCGTCATCGTTGTTGTGCCATCCTGAATCCTGTTTGATATCTCGCCCTTCCACGCAGTCGCAGGACAGGCCTCTACAGCGTCCAGGGCCGCCCCAAAAATGCCTCGGCGAAGCCCCCCTACAACCGCTGGAACTCCCAGGACTCCCTGGATGAGCTGTCCATGGACGACTACTGGATGGAGGTGGAGAACATCCACCAGAGCGGGGTGCAGTGCAGCGACCCTGAGCAGCAGGAGGAGGTTCAGCTGAAGGTTGCGGATGGTACGGCCCTGTCAGATGTGCTGGGACCTATCTACTAGATGTGTTGGGGCCTACTACATGTATTGGGGTCAGACCTGGGTCAAATACGTATTTGTTTTGGATTCAAATACTTTTCTAAGATTTACTGACCTTGTCTGGTGTATTGGAACCAAAGAAATACTCTCTAAAAGTGTAAACCCTGCCTTCGGGTCATATTGGCGGGCTCAATTACACCAGGCAAGCTCAATAGAGCACAGAAAAATATTTGAATCCAAAACAAATACGTATTTGACCCAGGTCTGATTGGGGTATACTTGATGTACTTGGATTTACTGGGTATACGAGGCGCAGTGGGTGTACTGGTGTCTGCTGGAGGCTTGGGTAATCTCCTTGGTAAAGGAAATGGTGATGGGATTGAGGGCATGAATAGCAGGCATACTGCTTGCGGGACAATGGTTTGGGCTAATTATCACAAGGCAATCTACTGTACGTAGTGTTTTGCTGAATCGAATGTTAAATGTTAAAAGACAATAGCCATTCCTTAATCCATGCTCTAAGGTCAGGAAACCCTATAAATAGCCTTGCAGATGTGAATGGTCCGTAAAATAAACACATTGTTGTATTTCAGTTCCTCTGCATAGGAACTTCCTTTGTGGTCCTCCGTCATCCTGAACAAGTATACACACGCTTCTTTTATAAGCAACTACAAGCCTTCTCTGGATTGTCTTTCTGGTGGTCTGTCGATCTGGGTTGTCTGTCTGTCTGCGCTCGTGTCTGAACGGGACGTGTATTCAATCTTGGCCTGTGTGCGCGCGACACCCACGCCCACTTCTGCCTGTGGGTTCATGACATCTGCACCAACCCGTTTTTAAGACTGTGTACTTATGTCAGTCTGTGACACCTGTGTCTCTAGTACCCCATGTTTGTCTCCTTTGCAGTAGCTCCTGTGTGTAAGCCTGCGTACCCTGACAAAAATAAGTCTTAACAAGTATTTTAGTGTTACATTGCTTTTCTGCAAAATGCGTAAGAAAAAGATTGCTAACAAGGCGAGACAGTTTGACTCATTTCAAGATTCGCCAATGGGATATGACAGTTTTACTTAACAAGCAAAAAGTAACTTAACACAAGCTATTATTTTCCAAATGAGAGAGAAAAAAAAGATTTTAAGTCTCATTACAAGACCAAAATACTGAAGACAGACCTTTTTATTTCTTTGTGTGCTTCTATCTGTCTGTCTGTCTGTCTGTAATGGTCGTTCTCCCCCTGCCCGTTCTCAGAGGGGGAGCAGGAGGAGGCGTGGCTGACGGAGGCGGGGCTGGCCACCCTCTTCGACGAGTCGGCATCGGACCCCGAGGACAGCATGGTGCTCCTGTCCACCCTGACGCGCACACAGGCGGCGGCCGTGGAGAGGAGGGTGGAGACCCTGCGTCAGACCCTGAGGAAGAAGAACAAGCAGTACCACGTGCCCGACGTGCGGGACATCTTTAAGCCCCCGGGCCCACAGGGGGCGACGGTGAGCACACGCTCCAGCGTTCTAATCACACCCATCTCAGAAGAGAAGGTGTGCATTCACTAGCTTGGGAGTACTACTTGAGAGTATTAACAGTGTAGAGGTACAGATTTCCTTTTAATGGACAGTTTAGTGGAAGGTAATGGTTTACCACTAGTTAGGTAAGTTTTACTAATGCTGAATTCTTCTAGAATAGGGATGATTAATGAGGTATGCCCTGGAAGAACTTGATAACTGACATTTTATATTTTATTAAGGCGACTTCATTATGTTATCATAGAACACGTGCATAGAAGCATCATCTCTCAGTAGTTGTTTTTACAAACTTAATGACCGTTTAAGTCTGAAATTATAATAACCGTCATCTTCCATTAGATTCTTCAGCCACATTAAAAATATTTTTAAAATACCATGCAGTACTTCGATAATAGCTTTGCTATTGCTTCACTTTGATAAAACCGCATATAGCTTTTTGTGGCTTTGATGAGATACGCGCGCAACATGTTGAGTGTTTTATATGGGAAACTTAGTTTCTGCCATTTTCTATTTCAGCTTGAGGAGGCCGTGCCTGAACAGGGAAGTGAAAACGGGAAAGGGGATGTTGCCTCAGCTGGTATGTGTGACAGATCTGTGCTTGCCCTAAACCTGTAGGGGTTCACCAGCATGGAAGCCTTTCCCCCAGAACAACGCTCGATTAACCACTGTCCAACTGCAGCCTCGGCTTGTTTATCTTTGTTGTCCGACAGAGAGCCTGTTGTGTGCTGTCAGCGATTCATTACCTCAGATGGCTTGCGTTGTCTTTTTCGGCTGTTCGTTTGAAACAAAGATCTTAGCCCTACTTGAAATTCTTTCGAAAACAGGCCGAGGCTTGCTTATCACATTGTTTATCTTAGTTGTCTCTGTAAGATTTTTATATCAGTTTATGAACTCCTTTAAAAGTCAACAGTTTATTCCATCTGATGCCTTAAATATACACTGCTCTTATGTTGTGTGTTGTGGCATTCCTTTACAAAGGTAAACAAATCTTTCCTTCACAGTATTTTTCTTGTTGCTCGGTTCCTGGTCTTCCTTTAAGAACAGGAGCATTTTGAGCATTTCTGAGTTCGGTATTGACCGTATGTCTGAGAGGGCGGTTCTGAACTTCAGCGTCCGTCTCAAAAGGTGGATCTCGGCGCTCACTCGCGCACAGGAAGCAGTTCTGCCGCTCAGGCGAACGCCGACCTTTGCACAGCGACCGCGAAAGAATCCCCCTTCCCTTTTGTCCATTCACGGCCTCTGCTTTGCTCGTTAAAGGGTAAGCCAAGCCAGCCGGGCGCCGTGACCGCCGCACCGCGCACCGAGCCTGATTCACGGCCCTCTCTGTGTCAGCCGTCAGACGAGACGCGCGGCACAAAGACTCTGGGAACGGGGGCGGCGTCCCCATGGAGAAAGCACGGCGCGGTCCCACAGCGAGCCAGGCTGTTCCCCCCCCCCGTATACTTTACAGCACTGCTCGTATTGCTAATAGCCTTTGCATGAGGTAACCAGTCGATCCCGCCGCCACTGGACGCACCATCGAATGAACTACTGTAGCAGCCACGCCGGGAATTTCCCTAGTGAGCTTGTTGTAATCTAGTCGGGGTGTGAATCCTGTTGCCCAGGTTAAGTTCGCACAAAAAGCAGCTCTCTGTGTTTGGTCACCTAATCTTCCTTATCTGATCGGCTAAACAACCCCAATGTGATTTGCAGCGATTACCCAGGGACGTGAAAGAGAATTCTCACTTGCCCTACCTGGATAAAATGGAACCAATGAACAAAATGAACTTTTATCTTGTGTGTGTGTTTTCTCTCTCTCTCTCTCTCTGCAGGTAAGGAGAGCAGTGTCTGTAAGAATGGGGAGGGTCCGGCGGACCGGGGCGTGGCAGAACTGGACACGGCCCTCAACCTGGATGTCTCCTTTTCTGAGCAGGCCCTCAGCAGCAGGGAGGGGTCAAAGGGCACTGAGGCCCAGGGCGATGCGGATGACAAGTTGCCGGTGAGTGCCATTAAACATTAACGCGGGCACAGATTTGCAGGCCCTGTCATTCAGTGCAAAGTTTACCCGCGACGTAGGAGGCAGAATTAAAACAGGAAGTGAAACTATGCGCGGTGATTGGCTGCTGTTCTGCACTTTAAAGGAATAAAGTGTAAAGGAATGCGAGATGATTTTGCCCTTTGGCAGGTGAAGCAATGGCTTCAGATTTTCACCTGATTATGCGTTATTGAAGTAATTCAATTGTGATTGCATTTCGACTGAAAGCGACTCATAAGGAGTTTATGTATGAACAGATAATGTTGGATATGGAAATAAGAAGGCCAATCTGTCGTTTTGTATTATTATTTGAACACTGAATATATTAAGTGGAAAAAATAGAAAAATAACGTAATCTTAAAATTTGTTGAGCGCATTTTCAGTGTAAAAATACTGCCTTCTTTGGTGTGGATCAATGATTTATTAGACTCTCTAATGTTTTGAGTGACATCTGGTTGTGACATGCAGAAATACAGGCTTCATGTGAGCGTTGACTCCTGAGTATTTGCACACCTTCAAATTTTACTGTCATCGTCCTTTCCTTCTTCTGCTATTTCACAGAATTTTAAACTGCTGAGAGACAAAACTGGAACGACCAAGGTGTGGGATCTGTCCCCCCAGGACATGAAGATGGTCCGTCGGCTGGTTCTGATCGAAATGACGGCGCTGTTCGACACCGCGGGGGTCGACCTCAAGACTCACAAGGCGGTCAAACTCAAAGTAAAAGGTGAGGGGGGGGGGGGGGGGGGGTTGCAGATTTCACATAAGTAAGCTAGCAAGGCTTGATGTTTAACCACGATCTTTGAGACGGCACTCATGAAATGAATCTGTGTTCTGGTAGAATATGGCCTGTTTGGAGTTCCTCTGCCCAATCTATTGGAGCAAGACCAGAGGAGAATGCCCGGGGCCAAAGTGCCACTAATACTACAAAGGGTGAGAACCAAAACATTTTATAAAGTAATGTTCATATTAATATTCAATACTATAATTAATTTGCTTTGTTTTTGGCCTTTTGTTTGTATGTAATTCTTTGAGTAAAAACCACAATAAAATCCACGGACTGTGATTTTTTTTGGAGGAAGTGGAAAGAAATGCAGGTAGAATGCAGATGTGGAAGTGAGAATTTTTGTCATTTGCTCTCCACAGCTGATTTGTCACATAGAGGAGGAAGGCCTCCACACAGAGGGCCTCCTACGGATACCCGGAGCGGCCACAAGAGTGAAAGTCAGTCTGTGTTGCAAGCTTAGAAAAAAAGTCATTTGGGTTCAGTGCCCCACTGGGTGCTGAGTGGAATGGCTTGTGTGGTGCTGTCATTGTCATTTTCTTATAAGATGACTACATGTTGAACTTGTGTCTGCATATGGTAATAATGAAAGTCGCAGGGGAGTTGGGCAGTGGCAGTGGGTAACGTCTCTGTTGGTATGTGCTGTGCCAGGCGGTGTGCCAGGAGCTGGAGGCGAGGTTCTACGAGGGAACCTTCCCCTGGGAGAGCCTGAAGCAGCATGATGCTGCCAGTGTGCTCAAACTGTTTATCAGAGAGCTGCCACACCCGCTTCTGACTGTGGAGTACCTGAGCGCCTTTATCGCTGTGCTTAGTGAGTTTTTGTGCACAAACGCCGCACATACACCGAACTAACGCACATACACCATACCCATGCACATACACCATACCAGCACACATACGCTGCACCAACACACATACACCATATAAACCTAAATATACTGAAGCCACCCCATACACAACATCCCACATATACCCCCATATGCACCACATACTCTCACACATACGTACCATGAAGACGCTCAACGCACCCTAAATATGCACATGCACATTTTTTAAACACTTAACACACCTTTAGCACACACACTCACATACACACGCACACACATGCACGCTAATGACCCTAATGGCACACCCTCTCTGAACACATATTCTCTACACACACAAATATCTCCACACACACACACACACACACACACATGCAGTCTAAATATTCTGAACATACCTTCAGTCTAAATATACTGAACATACCTGCTGAACACACATACATACCTTAAAAATGCTCAACACACCCTTAACATACACATGCACATATTTTAAACACTAAACACTAAGCACACCTTCAGCACGCACACACACACGCACACACACATTCTTACACAATGGACTTTGACAACAAATATTACAATCTTAGGCTTTGTTCAGTGTTTTCTTATCTGAAAATCTGCTGCTTTTTCTCTCTCATTTGCTTTCTCTCTCTCTCTCTCTCTCTCTTCCCCCCACACAAACACACACACAAACATTTAATTGTTTTTTGGTGGATTATGACACAATAATGCACATCTTGACTGCAGTGTGAAGCATGTTTGATGCAGTAATTGTGGTCGGTCTTTCAGAGCTGCCCAACAAGAAACAGCAGCTACAGGCGCTGAACCTGCTAGTCCTCCTGCTGCCAGAGTCCAGCCGTGACACGCTCAAGGTAGTCATGATGTCATAAATAAAGTTTACACTGGGACACATCAGTCCATGCAAATGGAAGAAGCCGCTTCTCCATAAAATTCATGAATTAGTGGTTGAACACTTACTAGAAAGCCCTTCAGTATATAGGATGTTTGTCCATAACATTCATTGTGACTCAGAGGCTCAACGCTGCACCACGAGACCCTTTAGTCATCACTGAAGTTATTTGTAAAGAGGCCTTTTGTGCCAATTGTCGTGTTTCAGGCTCTGATGGAGTTCTTCCAGAGGGTGATTGACCACAAGGAACAGAACAAGATGACTCTGAACAACGTCGCCGTGGTGATGGCTCCCAACATATTCATGTTCAAGGGTTTTCGTAGCAAGATTAGCGAGCAGCAGGAGTTTGCCATGGCGACGGAGACGGCTAACATCGTCCGCCTACTCATCCGATACCAGAACCTGCTCTGGACGGTACGCCAAGAGGCCACTGCTATACCATCCTCAATTATGTTTCATTGAAACAACAAGCAATTTCAGTAACTTGCTTAGATTGTTTGGTTTCCATGGCACCCTCCTTCAAGCCTGTTGTGGACGTTTGATTTCAGATCCCTAAATTTATCATGAACCAAGTAAGGAAGCAGAACATGGAGAACCAGAAGAAGAGCCGCGACCGAGCGGTGAGGAAGCTTCTGAAGAAGATGGCTTACGACCGCGAGAAGTCTGAGAAACACGAGAAGAATGCGGCCGAGGTGAGAGTCGACACTGCAGCAGCACACCACGGCGGCCAATTGCGCCGTTCTGCCGCGCTGCCGGGCAACAAGGCACTAAACAGCATACAGAAATGAATAGAAACGTTTTAATGAATAAATGACTCAAATCACACAGCATTGCTTTACACGATTATTTCTGGAAGACACGATGGTCCCCCTGTGACATCTAGTGGACATGGGAGGTATTGCATTTTTTCAGTTTTATTGTTTGAAAAATTACATAATAGAGGAATATGAAGGAATTACATAATAGACATATTCTAATTGCAAATTGCAAACAAGGATTAAATTGACAAGGGATAGAAGAGCAACAAACCCTCTTTCATCCCGGCGGATGAAATGAAAGTGTAATGTAATTCCTGTTTGTGAGAGGTGTTTGTTTTTGCTGATGAGCAGCGCTGTAGTATGACGGCGCTTGCGAGGCTGAACTGACGCGACGGTTGCTCTGTTTCGTTTCCCGGGCGCGCCGCGGTCGTCGTGTAGACGGACGTCACGCAGGGCTTCATCAGGGTGCAGGCCCCGCAGTTCTCCAAGGTCTCCATGGCGATCCAGCTGACCGAGGAGCTGCAGGCCTCCGACATCCTCGCGCGCTTCCTCAGTCAGGACAGGTGAGAGCCCGAGGCGGCGCTAATGGCCGCTCGCTACTGCGACGCGTGTCCTGGCGTGTCCTTAAACTTTCACCTTCCCAGGTGTTTGCGCTAGCCTGGGGACCCAGTTTTCAAATCCCCACAGTGGGTATGGTAGAGCTAGCTATATAGTAATGCCTTGTAATACCATAAGTAGTAAATTTAAGTTAATAAATCTCAGTTAATAGTAGCCCTAGCTCTAGCTTTGATTGAGTTTTATTTTATAAAAAGAGCAGCAAAAGGCCTTTTTTTTCCCCTTCCAGTGCATGAATGGGAATGCAGATGTTTATTACTGTGTGTCTGTACTGTGAGATTCAGCGCAGAATGTCCATTGACTGAGACTGTTGTGCTTCTCCTGCAGTGCCCCTTCTGTGAAGCGGGAGGAACTGTGCCTTTACGAAACAGGAGGCAACATCAGTAAGTACCGTTTAAGTCGACGCCCTGAAATTTCCCGTTGATCAGTACTGTTGGGTCAGGGCGCGAGTGCACTTCATTCTCTATCACACGGGGAGGGATCATGACCGTGGGCTGGGAAAAGGTGGCTGAGTGGAGACATTATTAATTGAGCAGCATGGTTCTTGTTCATTGCAGCTAGTCACATCTTTGTGTTGCGTGTTGTTTCAACAGCCTGTTAGCATAAGCGTAGCATGTGCTACTGTCAGCAATGTCTCTGATCTGGCAGCTAATGTAACTAATAAGAGTGTATACCATGGTGCGGTTTGTAGGTAGATGTGGAAAAATTAAGCTTTGTTAAGCCAATGGGGCAGAGCTGCCATGTCATCACATTGACTCACTGAATTGAACCAAACACTGTATTTTGCTGTGGAGGGAGAAATGCATTTATTTGTTCAGACAAGTCACTGAATGACATCTACATGGCTCCACCCATTATGAGGTTCATCAAACCTCACTCCACCACCGGTTGTTTGGAGTATAGCTCACAGATGGCTTATAGAGTGGCTCATTTTTCTTCTGTGTTCTTCCTTTGCGACAGAGGAGCGATGCTTGGACGAGGAGACGTACATGAAAGACCTCCTGGAGCTCAACCCCAGTGCAGAATGGGTGATAAAGTCAGTCCAGCATTAGAACCCGCGTCGGCTCCGGCACGACCGCCCTTCTTCCGCAGGGAGGGCGGTGGGTTATGGAGAGAAAAAAAGGGGAAATGTGAGCGCATTTTTAAACGCTGCGTCACAACAAACGCTTCATTGGGAAACACAGCTGACCTCTGGTCCTAATTATTACGACGGTCTTTGTGCCTTGGGGGAAAAAAATAAGTGAGCTGCGCTCACTAAAGGCCTGTGCTGGGCTGATTAAACCATGGCCTATGAGCATCCATTTTAAACCAGCATCAGGATGACAGCTGATTTTTCTCATTAGGCCCTTAGACTGTGAATCAGCTAAAGGGAAGATCCACTGTTCATGTCCTCCAGTCGTTTCTGTTAACCACTGCACCTCTCATTGGACCTCAGAAGCAATCTTAACAGTTGTTGAGGAGGTAAAGGATTCATTCTCCAGGGGTAAATGTGGACACAGCTGTCCTCTGTGATAGGAATGTAGAATGTTTTGGTGGGATTCAAGTTTAAAAGCCTCCAAGGGCTCTTCTTTGAATTTTTTTGTATGCGTTTGAAACTTTGAAAAATGGCAGTAAGTGTCTGGATATGGATCAATGTTTAGGTGTTTGCATATATCAAAAACACTCCAAGTTGAGCTTAGCATTTGAAGCCAATGAATAGCTGGGGGCGGGGGGGGGGGGACTTAATTTTCACAGAGAAGTTTGGATACCAGTATACTTGGGGTTTCACCCACAGCCACCTCTAAAATAATATAATCAAATAGCTCCACGATGGGGCAAAATAACATAATGAACACAAACAAAAACATTAGCTAAATAGTTTTAAAAAAACTGCAATTTTAGGATATTATTTCCTGCATAACCTTTCAGAGGTAGTTCAGTGGACCTCTAGTTAATACCACTATGAGAAATTCAACAAAAAGAAATTTTCTACTCTAGATGCCTAGACGTCTTGATGCCTTTAAGGGGGTTCAGTTGTGATTTGATTTGTAGAATGGAGAGCCGGAATGAAAGAAGAAAGCATGCTGCACCCTAGTGGTGCTTTGTAGTACAGCTGTGTCGTCACTGAAACAGGAAATACCTGTGTATGAGCCTAGTTGGCCTTGTCAGTCTGTACAGTAAGCACTGACTAAGCAACATTTAATAAACATTTAGAAGGTTTTAGGCTGTAGCGCTGGCAAATCTAATCCCACTGAAAACCATTATTTTACATAGACTATTAAACCTGTTAGAATTTGAGGATATTTTTCTATTTAGGTATTTTTCTATGTTGACATTTAAAAGCAATTAATGTCCACGCCCACCCTTATCCTGTTTTTACTGTTATTTTTTGTCAGGGTATTCACAAAATGACTACACAGTATGGCACTTAAATAATTCAGTGGTTTTTATGTTGGTTTATTCCATAACAACATTTTAAATATAAATAATACAGAAATAATCCATTTTCCCTTTTTAACCTGCTTAAAGGTTATAAGAACATTTCCTAAAGCGTCTTCACTACAGTAAGTAAATTAGCACCGTTGCTTATTGTATTGTGATACCTTTCTCAGTTCCACTGCCCTCGATACATTAGTATTCTCTGCCAAATGACATTCAACATTTAATGGGCTGTTATGCAAATGGCCTGTAAATGCACTCTCACTACATGTGTGTATTGGTTCAGTGGGGTTTGGCGGCACTCCAGTTTTTCAATAGCGATGCACTTTTCCATATTCATTTTCAGCTGCCATTTAAAAAAGAAAAAGAAAAAAGAAACCAAAAAAAACATTCCGGTAGTCAGACGTGGCTTGTCATTTCATCCACATGTTCAATCTGCCAAGAACGTGTGGAGGGGGGGAGGGAGTGTCACTTCAGAAGAAAATACAGTAAAATTTCCAGTGTTAATTCAACTCGTAGAGAGTACATATGAGTCCAGGAGAGACCATATGTACTCTGTAAGAGCCAATTTAACACTGAACATGTTACAGTGCAAAAATACAATCAAAGCTAGTCATTTCTGAGTTAAACCTGTGATTACTTATAATGGCTACTATTTACTGTAGCGTCAGTCTTAAATTGACCTTTTGTGAATGGTATAGTTTTAAACATGGATCTCCAGCAAATCCTAGTACCTTCCTAAGCTGGGATATTTTGAGAAATATGTGTGTTTAAAAAAGGGCAATAGAACACATACATTTACCTATGAGGTACTGGAGAAATGAAATGGAAAAAGTGTATTTGGGTCCAGCTCATTTCATGAATTGTCTGAAAGACAATTCAAGACAAGAACATGTCCTGCCTTCATTTTGTGCTGAATACTGTGAACATGAGTGTTGAAAGATGCCCCCTTTGTGTACTGAGCTCTTAAGAAATGACCACTAAACATTTTTTTTGTAAATAAACCTATGCTTATGCTGGCCTTGAGAGAGCAATGCCTTTTATTGCCAGAGTGCATGTTCTAAAATGTCTCATTTGTGGTTGTGGGTCAGTCGGAACAGAACAATAGAGGGCAGTACTTGGTGGACTCAATCACTGGTGCAAATTTAAGACTTTACATCCTGTGCAATCACATCAAGTATATACGTTGTACGCAGGGTGTGAAAGTAACGTCCACCACCAGCCAAATACCAGTGAAAGTAACACCCACCACCAGCCAGTGGGTGAAAAAAGTTCTTTTCATGCCCTGGTTGTACGAATGCACGGCCTTTTTTGAGCATTCTCTGTTTGCGTCGGCGTGCGGGTGCACGTCTCTCTACATGAGAAGTATGTGTTTCCTTTGATGGGAGCTCACTGTGGCCTCCAGGGCCTGTCTGTAGAGGCTGAAGGGGACCTGGACGCACGGAGAGGGGGAGAGCTGCCCAGACCTCACCAGGCCAGAGAGAGCGCCCACCATGGACTGAAGGAGGGTTAGGTCTGGGGAGGTGACACACACAAGCCTTCTGTAAAAATGCAGGGGATTGTGCAACAGGAACAGCCATGGCAATCTGTTAGGAGGTTATTCATTTTATATTCAGCATGACACCCAGTCAAATTTCAGTGACTGTAAATCAATGATTTTAATATCTCACAAACAGCCTTGTCTGTGTTCCGAGAACAAATGAGCTAATTCTATGTTTTTTAGCCCCCCCCCCCCCCCAAGTTATTCTACTGTACCTTCTCTGTTGTTTCTTTTCCATTGGGTCATCCAGAATCCCCGCAAGTTTATGTTTTTAAATATGAGGAATTTCTGTTCAAAAACACAACAAAGAATTATCACTTTTATGTTTTACGTAAACAAGAAATTTCATAAATCTTTCAGTACAAACCAGTAAAAACCAGTTTGTGTTTTAAAGTGATCCCTCACTCACAGCTGGAAGTGGAAGTGGTTTCTTTGCCATTCCTCCATATGTCACTAGTGTGGCCCCATTGCTGTACAGGGAAATACAGATCTGGTTTGCTCTAGTATACACAATCATAGCAGTGTCGAATTTGACATTCTGTTTAGTAATCCACATTGCTAGGAACAACATAATGAAGATTATGAAGCTCAAAGACAGCACTTAGACTCTAGATTATAGTATGTATAGTTCAGTAGTCCAGGAATAGAGCTAAAGAATAGTGTGCTCCCCCCACCCAACTCCCTCTCAAAAGAGGCTTCCTCAAAACCTACTCAAGGTGGGAGAGGAGAAGTCCAGCACTTTGTCCCCCAACACAGTTCAGGCCCAATTTTGGTTTCGGGACATCCTGAAACAAAATGATTTATAAAGGCATTTTACTGTGTGCTGAGACAATTTACATTGGAACATTGATACTATGTAGTTGCATAATGGAATAGTGTGCTTCGTTATAATTACAGTGTAGTGTGAATACTACACTGTAAATACTACTGCTTTTTCTATAATTATAAATACTGATTCAGGCCTTTCCTGTGTCTACTGTTTAAAAGCCAGTCCTTTTAAGAGGCGCTGTGATTAATAAACTCTCTCACTCCGCTTCTTGTATAGCCACTCCTCTCACTTTGAATATCTTCTCCATCTCTGAGCTCTGCAGATCCTCTTCTGTCACGACGTAATCAGCTCCCATTGACTTCAGCTCTTCAACCAACTCCCACCTGTTGGGTCTGAGGCGATGAATATTTATTATAAATATCTGCATACGTGCTGTGCATAAGACATGTTGATTAGTTATTTCGATGGAGGCTGCACATGGTGAAGACTGTGTGCGTGCACTGTACCTGTCTCTAATGATGTTGATGGTCTTTACGCCCATTGCTGCAGCAATCTGAATGACTGCTTGGCCCACTGCACTGTTGGCCCCATTTTGAATAACAGTGTTCCCTTTGGACCAAATAAATTCATAGTCAAGATTCCTGTATTCCACACCCATTTTAAACAACAGTGCCCCCTATGGGCAAAATTAATTCATGGTCCGATTGCTGTATTGTGCACCTATTTTGTATAACAGTGCCCCCTATCTGCAAAATTAATTCACAGTCAGATTCCTGTACTGTGTACTCAGCTGTGAAATCACATTCCTTGCCAGTGTACAGTTTTGTCAACATTTTCTTCCTTATGCAATGTATGCACCTCTGTAAATATACCACAATGATCAGCAACGTGCACTAAAACCAGACAGCTGATGCAATACACAGAATTGGACTGCAGCGCTAATGTAGGCAAATCTGGTTTTCAAAAGCCTGCTAGCACACAACATACCATAAACATTTAAGGCCTGATTTACTAAGACCTTTAGCGTGTGCAAAACCTTTTAGCACATGGAAAATCAATAACTTTTAACCAATGTTTGATCATGATATTTGTCTTGCACCAATCATTGGTTGTGTTACTAGTTTTGCGTGGGCTAAAAGGTTTTGCTCATTCTGAAGTTCTTTGTAAATCAGGTCCTTAATACAATGGCGTAGTAATACGACGCTCCTACAAGATCAAAGCAGCACTGGGAACATAATACCTGCTGGTCAGGTACTCGCTGTGAGGAAGTATATAATTTTGAATTGGCATCATTGGTTTGCTGCACGTCCAAAGAAAGGTGTCGTGGAGGAATGCTGGCACACACCTGGCCGCAGGTGCACAAAGTCCTGCAGCATCCTGTAGGCCGTGCATGGGTTTACACCGATGGTGGCGGCTCCCAGCAGCGAGATGTCCTTGGGCACCGTGATGAGGTCATCCGCGTCACACACCGCCTCCGTCCTCCACGTTCCTTCCGCACAAAGTAGCTTAAGTCACTTTGTCGTTAAAAAGTTGTTTACAGACTAATCCTATTAAGGCATTTTGTGACTGGCTTAGCTCATGCTGCTAGCAATATTTATGTTTTTGCAACATCTAAAAGGGCGGACCTGACATTTATATCTGATTGAACAAACAATGCTTTGTGCGAACAAAATGGCTTCCGCTGGGTGTTTAAAGCTAGGTGGGCTTCCTTACCAAAACCTGCATCCACAGGGATCACCCAGTCCCCAAGGCTCAACGAAGTGATTCCACTGCCAACTTCAACCACCTCACCAACTCCTTCATTTCCCCCAATAGCAGGGAACGGTGGGAGAATGGGATAGGTCCCTGCAGATTGACAAACAGGGACCCATTATTCCACCTGGCTTATATTTTGTTTTTGAACAATGCTGGCTATGTTCTTTCACAAATTGAAGCTTGACAGTTTTCCAGGGAATGCGTGGACACAGGATATATTTGATCACAGGCTTTTTTTTTTTTTGGGAGGATTCACAAAATCTCTTTTTTATGGAAGATGACTAATCTGCCTGTGGTGAAAGCTTTATTTAGACAGTTTGATTCACTGAAAATCCATTTAGCTGAATTCATCCTTTGTGTGGGTGGAAAATAGCAAGGGTCAAAGGTCACCTAAGGGAAGGATCTCTGACCTCTGATCCCTGAGTCAAGATTTACACCCAAAGAGGTACTGTACCTTGGACCATATTGATGTCAGCTGGGTTCACTGGTGCCGCAAGCATCTTCAGTCTGACACTGTTCTGGCCTACAGCAGGTAAGGGCAGTTCCTCCATTCTTGAGGGGAGAGAAATATTTACTTTACAATTCATGCATTCACATCTTATCTATTACTGTTAACTTAAGGAAAATCAGTAAAAATGATTTTAATACCGCACGGGCCTGGTATTGAACACCTTGGTAGAAATAGCTCAAATTCCTGCAGTCTGTGTTTTATGTCATTTGTTCACAGCAATGCTGAATATCACAATTAGCACAACGCAGTCATTGGAGATGAGGTAACAGCACACACTAGTGGCCAGTCAAGGGATACATCAGGCCAGGTTTGCAATACAATTGTGAAAAAGATATATAAATTAACACTAAATTAAAAATAGCAAAGATACATTTTTTTTTATTTTGTATGTTTTCGTAGAAGTCATTTCTTTTTTTTCTCACATTTTCCCATGTTTAGTTTGGCATTAGTCAAAATAAGTGATATATTGTACATATTTCCATTATTTTGAGAAATATATAACCACGTTTCCTTTAAAATTTAACCATATTAACAAAATGAATAACAGTAGATAGGGAACATTTAAAGAATGAATATCCCCCAACAGATTGTAATATAAACTCATTGTCTTTTAGCAATTATTAGAATAAACATTGAATATTCCTTGCTATTTTTCCTGCTGGGACTAATTGCTTTTCACGGATACATTCACCAGCAGGGTTGGAAGGCAATTATCTATTACATAAAAAATACAAATTGCTCTCCACCATTATTTTCTGTCGAAAATTAATTGCATATGCTATTGTAAAAGAAACAATGTTAAAATGAGAAACTAAAAAAATCTAATTCACAGGTCATTAATTCGCATTGCAAGTACTGATAAATCAATGATCTTTAAAAATAGCAAGCCTCTGAGAAATGGTACTAATTACCTGACCACATCAGAGTGTGCCCCATGCCATCTGTACACCAGTGCTGAGCAGGAGTGTGTCAGCCTCCGGGTCCAAGCAGAGCAGGGTCCCCATCCTCTGGGCTCCAGGACGCACGCTCGAACCTGGATCACACTGTTAAATGCCTTTCTCATGACTGCTCTGCAGACAGATGAATGTCTTTCACATTTCTGCTCCTGAAATATGGACTCACTTCCCCAAACCTGCCCACCATTGCAACACCTCATGGTGTGTATAAGCTGAGGAAGCAAAGTACTGTACTTTCCTCACTTTCATTACTGTGTTGCGATCATTGCCATGTCCAGGAATGCAGTATGGCCAGGCTGGTGGAACGAACCAGACAAGTCGCTAGGCTACTCCGTGGGGAGGGGGAGGCCTTGTTTTTGTGAGCGGCTTCTGTATATTGCATGTGTATGTCCAGCTTTTTTGAGGGTGGGTTTAAACCCACATTAAGTTTGCAAATAAAAACTTGAAGTGTGATATGACTGGTGATATATATAAAAAAAATATCTTACAAATCACTGTCTCACAAAATATGGCAGTACAGTGCTTTTTACAGTGAATCGGTAGTTGAAGGGTGGAGCAGTCGATCCACCGGAGAGGTGGATTGGTCTCAGCTGCGCCGGCTGGTGGAGAGAGCACACGCACCTGGGCTGCATTAGCTAATCAGCCCAGGTGCTTAAAGGTGTGCTGCTCTCCACAGTCTGGGGCAAAGGCTGGGAGCTAACACTGAGAGTGAGTGTCTTTATTTGAGTTTGGTTTCTTTCAGTTTTCAGAATTTCAGTTGTGTTTCTTTTAAAAAAGATGGGGAAAAGTGAACCCCTCTGAAAAGTCGGAGGAGCTGGTTGGCTGGAAAGCAGTCCAGCTACAGAGCCGCGAACTGAAATAGTTGTCGCTCTGTTTTACTTTCTTTTGTCTTTCTTATTTTAGCATGTTGATTTAGTTTATTGTTTTTGCCCGGAACCTATGAGGGGGAAGGGTGAAGATAGCGTTTATTTTATTTCATATATGTTTGGGTGCACTCTCTCTGCGACAGCCAATGGTGTTCCCTGGTACTGCTGCATCTCCCTCCCTGTGGTGTCACGCTTGGCATGTGACAGAGGGTTTGGCACAAGCATCATAATGCAAAAAAAAATCTGTCTTAAGTGAGTTGGTCTTGTAATGAGATTAAATATTTTTTTCCTCATGTGAAAATACTAGAAAGTTACTTTTTGCTTGTTAAGTGTTAGTCTTATCCCACTGGAAAATCTTGAGTCAGATGAGTCAAACTGTCTCACCACATTGGCAATCCTTTTATTTTGCAAGAACAGTGTTAGAACTGCAATTCTAAGTCTAAATATACAGACTGGTGACAAATTAAAGGAAAAACTTGAATAAATGAGTGGAGAAACATAACGAATCGGATGCTTCCACATAGGTGTACTGCACTATACAATTAAGCAATTAACATCCTATCATGCTCTGTGACGTATAAAAATGCTGAGTAGGCCCAGTTGACCTCAATTTTGTATCAAGATGGCAAGAGGAACAGAACTAAGTGTCTTTGAAAGAGGATTCATTATTGGGGCTTCAGTCACAAAGACTGCTCAACTGGCTTGTGTTTCAATAGGACTAAAGTGACATCTGCATTTAGATCTATGGCAGTGGTCTCAAACTTGTTGCCATGGAGGGGGGTGTGCAGGTTTTCATTCCAACCAATTACTGCTGCCTTAATTGAGTCCAATTACACATTCAGCCATATGCATTTAACTGCATTGAAGCACAGAATATAAGCACAGAATATAAGCAAGTTTTTATTTAGACAATGCAGGTCACCACAGACGTCGGGTCACCATTATGTGCAAAACTGCATCCCTAATTCAGCAAATAATTGAACTAATTATACAATCAAGATCTGAGGCTGGAATAAAAACCAGCATACACACGGCCTTCTATGGCACTGAGTTTGAGACCACTGATCTATGGGAAAGACATTAGTAAATAGGATCGTAAACTATGGTGGAAAGCGCACATTCGATGACCGTGACGCTCGTGCATTGATGTGATATGAAAGGAAAACCAGAAGTGTAACTCTTTTTCAGGTGACTGAGAATGCACCAGCAAGAACAGCCCGTCTACAACTGCATGGAGTGGGATGTTATAGTTGCGGTGCATAAACACCTCATTACAAAGACAAATGCACATTTGAGAGCTCAGTGGAGCAAAAACCATAGGCACTGCTCTACAGAGATGTGGGAAAAATAAGTGATATGGTCAGATGAGTCATCCCTGCCAAGAACCAGTGCTAGAATCTATGCTAAGGTGCACTGAATCTGTTCTGGCAGCTCGCCGTGACCCAACACCTTACTAAGACACTTCATGTTGGTTTTTCCTGTAATTTGTCAACTATCTGTATGTCTAAAATTGACCTATTTTAGTTTTTTGCAGTGCAGTTAGGCCCATGGCCAAAACATTGCAGGGTAAAGTTGTTATTACAGAACTATGTGTCTGAAAAGCACATCTTCAGTTTGGATTATTGCTCAGTTCCTCTGCACAGTGTAGCAGGTGGACATCTGCTACAAGTTGTCCTCCTGTAGGATTTCCTGTAGTAGCCCCGATGATTTCAGTCTGGGAAGTATTCACTGGCTTGTAGGAGAGCACAACAGAGCGGCATAGGAGAATTACTCAAGACGAAAATCTGGCAACTTCAAATTGAGAGGGCGAAAAGTTACAGAAACAGCTGCTGGTGAGAATGATGATGCTATTGGTTTTTTCTAGCGTCTGTGATCAACATGAATCGATCCTGAGACAACTGATGCACGTTCTCGTCTGAGCAGTCATTCGAACGTGACTGTGCACAGAACGCAGAAATTGTTTTCACCGTTTTTTCATGGAACATCTGCTGCAGCTGACACGTGTTCCTCGCTCTGAAAAGCTCTGGCCTTGAGCGGAGGGCTTAGTTTCATATTGACTGAACGTCCGGTTGCAAAATCGTACTTTTGGGAAATGAAGCTGGTGCAGACAAATGGCAATCCCTGGCATGAACCACACTGAAATCTTCATTACACAATATCATGGGATATTACATCCTCTGGCTTTGTGGTTCCTTGTTGTCTATAATAAGTACTTTTAATTATTGCATTATTAAGTATTAATTAAGAATCAAAAATAATGTATTTGGTAGATGTTTTTTCTATTTTTTGATAGTTTTGCAACAATTACAAATCATAGTGTGTTTGGTAGCTTCAGTCAACAAGTGTCGCCACACAATATTAAAGACCATCTGAAGTGCAACCAGACTGAATAGCTGAAATACCGCATATCTGGAAGTGCAAGTAAAACACAAATGCTGCTGGTCATCAGAATGGGTTATATTTGAAAATGGCATACAGATCACATTACAGCGTTGTCCATGCACAGGATCTTTCTAAAGCAGCATGCAAGCACCTTTTTTTGTTACAACATCCACAAGATTTCAATCAGTCCAGCTTAATTTCACCGTGGAAATACTTCACACTCTTCAAAAAAGAAAGAAAGAAAAAAAACCTCAAACCAAACCTCACACTGCTAGGCTATACACAGAGACACAGAGGCTGCTGAATATGATCATGTTGCATCATCTGGCTCGACGGAGTCAGTTTGCCGGGCAGGTAAGAGGCTGGACCCCCTGGAGCTCCAGAGCCTTGTTGAAGTGGACGTCCAGCACCTTGGAGGCCTTGGTCAGCTTCAGGTCGCGGATGCAGCCCTTGAAGGGCGTGTTGATGGTCAGCCCAAACTGCTTCAGGCCCTCTGCAGTGAACCATGAAAACCCCAAAATGACACAGTGCAACAATGCTGCTCTCTTAATCTGTTCCTGAAACCATCCCATTCATGCTTCAGCAAGCTCATAATATCAGTAGTCAATAAATAGCCTATGGCTGCTGTACTAATTCCAGTCATTTATTTAAAATTGACTACAAGGAATGACAAGTAAACCTGTCTTAAGTGTTTTTGCCATTATATGAGGACAAAGAGCAATTTATTTAAACTGTCAGTAAATCGTGGGCCAAATATTTAGTAACACATTCCAAGTGCAGAACTGGTCACGCTTCAAAAGTGAGATTGCATGATTTTGTGCATATTCTACTGTTGGACGGTGACCCATATGTGAGAGGACACACGGACGGGACTGTTTGACGTACCAGGGTAGCCGCCCACGTAAACGGGGTCGTTGGTGTCGGCGGACGCGGACTGGACGTGCGGGCTCTCCGCCTCCGACTCCTTGCCGTCCACCACGAGCTTCAGCCGATGCTTCAGCTTGTGGGCCGTGACCGAGTGCCACTGTCCGTCGCAGAGCCCCGCCTCCGCGTCCGGCTCGTGCACCGCCGTGACCCGCCCCAGCCCGTTGTCCGCGTGGAACAGCACCTGGATGGGGGAGGTACGGCAGAGAGCGTTACTGCAGTTTGAGGGAATCGCCACAATAGAGTCATGCTAGGTGAAATGAAGGTACACTGGAGGTACATTCTGGTACCAAATTTCCCAAATGTGTCCTAAAAGGACAAAAATGTTCTATTTTAGTACTAATAAGTACCTTCTGCAAGCAAAAAAAGGTACAAATGAATTATGTACCATTTCTTTTTACCCCACAGTCCAAAGGCTGGGCTGCGTAGCCATCGCCTTTGAGCAATGCTGGGGAAACTACCAATTACTTCATACTGGAAGTAGCTGACCTACATCAAAGCTATCCTAATGAGAAATGCAACTTGTGAAACTACAATGACTCAAAAATGTAGTTCAAGCTACTTTGTAAATGATTATCAAATAACAATTATCATGTTTCCCATGATGCACACGATATACAGCCACTATACACCACTATACACCTCAGTGGGGAGAACCAGCAATGTGTGGCAAATGACAGTCGACCATTGGCAACTATAGTGGAGCAGAGTGCATCCCACCAATCAGGATTAGAAGGAACAGAGAGAGGAAGCAGTATTTGATCAAAGGGCTTTGGAGAAAAAAAGATTTTATGGCTAAAAGTTGTCGGTAGTTACTGTAGCAACAACCACTAATTTGAATGTAGATGAACTACCAGCAAACTGGTAGTTTAAATACATGGGGGGGGGGGGGTAAGGTGAGAGTATCAGGCGAGAGTCTGAGCACGCTCACTTTGCCGTTATGCAGCTCGATGCCCAGCCCGTCCATCTTCTGACTGCTGATTCCTAGCAGGACCCCGCTGGCCTGGGACGTGCGGAATTCCAGCTGGATGGTCATGTCCAAGCCGACTCTGTACGAGCCCACTGGACCAGCACCGGGAAGACAAGACAGGGAACCGTCAGAGCAGAGAAAGTGTCAAACCCACCAAAATAAACCCAAAATAGAATAAATATACCATGTGTGCAGCTCTAAAATATCAAGAGTGCATGAAACCAAAGGGGCATATTTTTGTTTTAGAGTTTCAGAAAAATAAAAGATACATCACTGAGAGATAAACCTTCCTCAAGAAAGTTTTGTACTGGTTTCTTAAATTTTTTTTTTAATGTATTGACTAAGCATTGTTTTGACTGGACTGTGTATCTGCTCAGCCAGTGTTTTGTATTCACTATTAGTTGTTTCATGTATTCTGATTTCTTTGCCCTTAAAACAGATAATTTCAACAAGGCTCTTGTCGTATTCCACCATTAACGTGAGATGTGCCAATAAACTCTGGTGACACAGTAATTCCCTGAGCTGTGCAAGACGAGCACTGTTTTATGAAATTACCACTTCCATGTCCACACATCTGAAATTGAAACTGAGGAACTTGAATGGTACAACACAGCATCTGGTCGATATCGGTTACCATGGTTCAGGTGGAAGTTTAATTGTGTAGGTTTGAACCTTTCTTCATGGCTGTGTTTCTTAGAAAGGCCGTGCAGTATAACTTCCTACTAGGACAATGCTTTAAAATCCTTTTAATAGCTCCTGTGAGTTTGGGGAAATGGCTAGTCCGTTCTGTGCCAGCTGTTGACTCATCATAATGTCTGCAGACCAGTTCCTTCATAATCTACATGGCCAAAAGTATATGGACACCTGACATCAAACACCTCATCCAAAATTATGGGTATTAATATGGAGTTGGTCCACCCTTTGCTGCTATAACAACCTCCACTCTTCTGGGAAGGCTTTATACTAGATGTTGGACCATTGCTGAAGGGATTTTCCGGAAGAGCATTAGTGAGGTTGCGTACTGTTTGGGTGATTAGGCCTGGCTCACAGTTGGCTTTCCAATTGATCCCAAAGGTGTTGGATGGGGTTGAGTTGAGGGCTCTGTACCATGTGCTTTAGAAAAACTCAAGGTCCTAAACACATGCTACTACAGAAAATACCTGTTGACTTTCCATAGTCAGACACTGTTTGTAGGGAGTAGGGACGCACACCAACTAGACTATAACAACTCATAAGTAGCACAGCTTCATAAAATTTGTAAAAACGAACTTAAATGTTGTTCTGTACTGATGGACAATAGGTGCTTGGCTGCATTTTTAGACAGTGGTATAGTGTTGCAATACCTGCTTTTGCATATCCAGTGCCACTGAAGTATGTCCCTTTCTGAGGGTTGACAAAGCAGGAGCCAACATGGTAGCTGGATGTGGGGTTATCCATGTCCAACAGGGAACCCAACATTTTGAAATTCCTAATACAGCCATTAATGCTGTACAGCACCTGTTCAAGACAAGAGGGTTACAACTCCGCCACAAATGGCTATAACTTTGTTTATAAATAAGTACAAAATTATGTTAAAATTAAGAATTATCTGTATCAGACCAACACATTTCCAATGTTAATTTACAATTTGTATGATTAGTATGAGCATTACTTCTGCATCTATGTAAACTTGGCACAATGATTCAAAATTAAAATACTTGTATAATCGCTAAATAACACAACAGATTGCACTGTAGGAAGTGGGCGTGTGATTGACAGACTAATCTTACCGGGCCAATCCTTTTCGTTGTGTAATTGACAGGAAGGCCTCCGATGTAGAGCATCCCGACCACATCGAGGATGTCTGCCTTTTTGGGGCTGGTGGTCTGCTTGGAGTATCGATTGTCGATGATCAGTACCCCCCTCTGCTTTTCTCTCATCACCCGAATCTGTCAAGGAAGGATTGAATAGAACAGGAAAGATGTTTCTGTTGTCCATTAAAGCTTTAATGGAAATTTACCTTCATCTCTCAGGTGTAGAATATAAACACAATAAGAACAATAGCGACATATAGAAAAATGTTTACGAATGAGCAACGGTGAAGTTCTTCACTGGCAGTCTAGTTTAAATATAATCCTGTGGAAATGCACAGTAAGTGTGTAGAGTTCCGTAATTTTTTATGGTAGGAGACAGGAAGTGAGCGCTGACCTTGTGCCACTTCCCGTCGTTGATGACGCGAGGGACGTGGACTGAGGTGTTCCCGCTGCCCAGGTCGAAGGCCAGGTGGGCCATGCCCTCCTTCACCTGGATGGTGGCGAAGTCAGCGTGGTTTATCCGGGCCATGTAGAACACCAGGCCCGACTCCGCCTCCGTACGCAGCTCAAACTCAATGATCAGCCTGTGGGAAGGTAAGACACAGGGGCGTGCTGGATGCTAAGTTGCTGCGTTTCTTCCTTATTGTGCTCCTCCCCTTTTTCTCCCCAATTTGAAACGACTAATCGTATTTATCAGCACTCATTCTCGCTATCAAGCGCAGAGTATGTGGTCTTCTCCAAACCACGTAATGTCAACTGTCATGTAAACTCCACAACATACTCGAAAAGTCACCACATTAACAAAAACATGAGCAAATATAAAATACAGAGAACAGAGAAAATGCAGAGAAACAATTAAAACTAGAATATAGTAAGCATAACTGTGTCAGCCAGCGTGTACAGATACCCACAGATGCTATTACCACTGTATTGTACAATGCTAGTCTCTGGTAAGTCTACCTGTAAACGACTGCAAAGGCATTTTCCAGAATTAAGAATCTAATACCTATTAAGAACTTTGTCTTTTAAAACATGAATCCAGAAGGTAATATGTTATATTGCTGTGTGATGAAATTGTAATCGTATACCTGTTTTTGACCTTTGTATCATCGAAGGCCATAGCGACGTGACTGTTTCTTAACAGACCAAATTGTATTGCCTTCTCCAACACCACAGGGCTGGCTTCAGTAGCACAGGAGATCTGAGGATTTCAACCAAGCAAAACAAACCAGTTCACCTCAATGTTAGCATATTCTCATAAACACACACATTAGAAATACACACTTATTAAATCCTGTCGAAATTCTATTGTAAATTGTTATCCTTTACATTAATATCTTTTTTCCAACCATGCAATCATTCACAAAATGCTTCACTCGCAGAGTCGAAAAACAATCTTTTATCTCTAGCATTATTCTGAGTATTGTCGATAGATGGCGCTATTGTGAAACACATGGATCTCTTGTCGGTTCGAGCTTAGTGGTAGTTCGAACACACTTGCATGAGGCAAAATGTTCAGTCTTTATCAAAATACATTTTTTATTCTAGTTAAAAACACGTTCTTTGTGTCAAGCTGTCCTTGTCAAACATGTCTTGTGCGTGTCCTTAAAATTTTATGGGTCGAATCCTGACTTGCAGGCTCTCACACACATTGCACTCAATAAATATCTTTGAGATGGGCAACCATGTAAATCTGAATTAGGATGGATTACCAATAGGGGCATATTAGGTGTTCCATTTCCCACCTTTTAGAGCTCTTAGCCTGGTCAAGTGGAAATTAGATTTAAGGTCAGACGATGTGCAATACTGAATAACAGACGTCACATCTCTTTTTCAATTATACCGTGCCCCAAGAGTGCATCTACACCGAGGCAGTTTAAAAGCATAAAGACTAACACACATACAGAGAATGCACACATCCGGGAAATAAGTGATTTAGTCATTCAACATCCTCAACAGTCAGAATGGTCCTCTTCAGCTACTGTTCCTACCTGATGAGCAGTACTATTGTTTACTACTATTGTACATTAGCTATATTTAAGAAGGTAATTAAATGCATTGCAAAATCTAATCAAAATAAATCAGTCACAATTTTTATTAGTCTGCTTTTATATGCCACTGACATTATAAAACAAATATTTATGTAAGTCATTGATGGCAATAAATGAAGGCTAATTGTGTTATTGTATAACAGCCTAACCTCTGTCTCACCTCACTAAAAATAATAGAAATGTTATTCTGTTTTTGTGTAAAAGATAATCAAGTTGGCTTAGAACAGCAATGCCGTCGTGAGTAGTTACTAGCAAGTACTACCAGATAGTAGCTGGTAGCAGTAGTGATGCTCACTCAATACAAAGCCTGTCAGTACTGAATTAATAGGGGAGACCAAACAAGTAAAAAAACAAAATGGGAGCACAAGGGGGAAAGGTCCGGAACACACAAGTATCTTTCGGGAAAGAGAGAGGTACCAGCGTGGAATTCAGGTCAGCTGACGGGACAGCGCTAGCAGGCGGGGCGGGGATAGAGGGCGGGGCAGCGAGAGTGGGCGGAGCAGCGCTAACAGACGAGGCAGCGAGAGTAGGCGGGGCAGGGCTCCCGACCCCAGCTGGCAGGACGTCCTATGGAGCGAAAGAAGCGAAGTGCGACGTGAAGGCAAAGCACAGTGACATGCAGGCGACCTGGCAAAAAAGCCGCAGAGCTAACATTCACAGCACAGACAGTGCCCAAAGAACTGTATTACAGCACACATACCTTACATATACTGTAATACAGTCACATCGTGAATGGAGACCTTAACAAGAGAGAGCAGTGTGGGAAAAAAATTCCCTGGCAAGGCACAAGCTAAAATAATTAAAAACTCATCAAACTGAAAGGCTCTGGGCATGCTACTTTTCGCCTCACGTAGCTACGAATGAAGATGCATCCTTTAAAGATGCATCACCAGGGAGCTGCAGAGAGAAGGAGAGAAAGGCGAGACGAGCGAGCTCGCCGCTTGATGCCGCGGACAGACGAGAGGCGCGGAGGTCTCCGGGCAGTCACGGGTGAGAGGCGGTCGGTGTAATGAGCGCCGCCGCGGCGGAAGTACCGAGAAACCCCCCCCCCGCTCTTATTTTCTAGCGGTTTTGCCACAAGCCTGGGCGAGCAGGGCTAATGGAGCGAGAAAAGGGTTATTCATTATTGCGATGCCATCTCTTCTCCCTCCGACGCATTAAGATGCGCAGGGGACTCGCCGCTGGACGGGTGTCAGGCTGGAGCTGAGGAAGGTCAGACCCCCGTGGCAGCAGCGAGGACGCCCCCCCCCACCCCCCAAACAGTCAGAACGTACGCCAGGGGGTGTCGGAAGCTGCCCGGCAGTTGGTCCGGCGGGCTGCGGCCTGGACACGTCCTCCGTTTTGGTCGGCCCCACCGGCTTCTCCTCCTTGGGGACGGGTCTAGGGGGCAGGGGAGGGGGAGGGGGAGGGGCCAAGTCCGGGCACTGCCCGATTTCTGCGTTCTCGAATGACACCGGCTGCGAGAAATCGGTGGGGCTGCGGGAAAAAAAAAGAAAGAAGAAGGCGAATAAAAACGCGATGACGTCGGCAGGCGGTCGGTTACTGATGTAATAATCTGAATTATGAAAATGGCTATCACAGAAGACAGCTCCATTAAACCGATTTAAATACGGGTCAATTGCGTTCATTCTGCTGGAATGGAGTCGTAACTCTAATAACAGTGATTTCCGCAAGTCTGCTCATCACGTAAAAAAAAAAAAAGAAAATCCCATTTTTTTCTCGTAATTGTATCTTGTGAGGGCAACGATGGCCGATGGTTTTAAGCTGGGCGTTTCACTATTAGCACATGTCTGAAAAAGATCATGATCTTGCTGGGATAAGAAAAAAATATGCTCACAATTTTTCCACAACACTGCAAGACCTTTTGTTACCGCATATTAAAGTGCATGTAGGCAATACAGAACTAGTGTAGTAACGACAGTTGACCGACTGACATCCTGTTGATGACCAGGTTCCAGATGCAGCCCTCGAATGGGACGTTGGTCCTCTGCGTGCGGGTTGCCACGTCTGGCGGGATTCCCCCGATGAACAGCCTCTTGAGGCCGATGGGGTGGTCATTAGGCAGCGCCTGGTCCAACTTGTTCTCCTCGTCCACCTGCACTGTCAGAATCCTGCAAAAAGAAACACAGCGGTCATACACTTTTTCTGTAAGAGACAGATCCTCCTCTGCAGGCTTCCACTCTATGTAAAGTGAGATTCAAGAGACAGATAATCCCCTGGGCCAGTGGGTTTAAATCCTCAGAAGAATCGTGATAGGAGTTGAGGTGCATTGTGAAAAAAAAACATACACAGGTCCACTGCATTCACACCAGCCAAAGTAAGCACAGAGCAGTTGAATGCATGGCGCATGTAATTCTGTTACATTCATTAACATTTTAATGCCATACATGGACATGTGTTGGTCTACACTTTTAGTAGGGCACAGAAAATGTGTTAATTGAGTCCTCCTGGCTTCATAAGGTTCGATAACCGCTGGCCAACGTGGTTCTGTTCAGTTCTGTTGAAGCGGTCGAGGCCGTGCAGCGCTCCCCCGTTGGTGGAAGATCGTACGCGGCGAAGCGGCGGGAATCTCACCTGCTGCTCAGCCTCTCGATGCGCAGCGAGTGCTCGCGGCCGTCGTGCAGGATCCCGTCCTCCGCCCTGCGGATCACACGGCGGGGGTTGTGGCTCCCCGAGAACACCAGCACCTCCAGGGCCCCCTTGTTCAGGAGCACCGACAGGAAGGGCTGAGGAGGAGGAGGAGGAGGGATAAAGACACATGATGAAGGACAGGGGGACCAAAATGCCACGACAACTGCCATAATTGTAATTAAATTCAATTCAATTCAATTCCATAAATTTTGTATCGCGCCTTTTGCAGAGAACTGTCACAAAGATGCGTTACAGAGAAAGAGAAGAAAAGTGGGCCTCAAACCAGCAAGCGTGGTAAAAATTCCCCATTGGGGAGTAAAACACACAAACGGTGGTGAAAAATAACTCCCCATAGACATGCACAGGGGACAAGTCATAAACGGAGAACGCGTGTTTGACACGTGTGTGACACGTGTGTGACACGCGCACGTGCCCCGTTGTGACCATGCATCTCACCGCATGTGAGAGCTCAGTTCTGCACCGAGCACCGTACCCGTGCGAGATGTGACCGCAGAGCGTAAGGCAGGAAGTCAATTACATAGTTCGATAAACACCGTGTTCAGTAAAAGCATCCCGGTTGATACCATCACTCCTTCACCTTGGCACCGGCCATCCACGTTTACAACATCCAAGGTGACAGCATAGTTTCTGCCTGCTGTCTTTCATAGAGTATGCTGACCCTCCCCAGAACATTGAACTGAATTGTGAATTGA